>NC_034409.1:160171344-160347025 GCF_002078875.1 Numida meleagris | reverse complement strand
AAAAAAAAAAACAGAAAAACAAACCAAGCCAGCCACAACCACCCAAAAGTACACAGGAACTGCTCTGGTTTGGAGGAAATCTTTCAGCATCGTTTCTTTTGATATAGTTCTCATTTCATTCTTCAAAATTTAACAGTCTTCACCAAGCTCCTCCATCAGCCTAATTTGGCATTGTGTTCATGTGGGTTATCAGCAGGTTTCGAATCGCTACAATGACTCACCCAGTTTTTCAGCTAATGATGGCAGAGTGAAAGGAGAGATGTCATGAACTTTACTTTCTCATGGAAAAGATGGAAGAAAAAATACTTATATTTTAGAACATAGGAAGAAAAAGTGTATTATCTCTCCCATCTCTGGTAACAAGAGTAATGCGTGCTCAAATAAGAATAGGTCCTCAGATAAACTTCTCCAGACAAAGTTCTTATGGGAAGAAAAAGCAATTTTGGCAATGAATTGATGTAAGGTATATGAGGAATAAATTGCTTCTTTTCATTACTTTTGAAACTAAGAAAATGGGAAAAAACAGTCACCAAATGTAATTATGAATACAGTTACGAAAAGGTACCCATTTCAAAGTGATTATGAAAACCTTTACTCAGCTACATTTAACTCCGGTTCATCCAGATTCCATTATTCCCTTAGGGCACAAATTTAAACCATATTCTCCATATCCTTGGAAAATTCCCTCTGTTCATTAGCTCCTCTGCTTACAGAGTTCTGCTATAAATAACAAACATTACTGAGCCTAGTGATTCAAATATTCATACTGAAGGAGGAAAGCCGATTATGATTCCTGCCACAGAAAACATTCAGTCTTTAATCCAGTGACTGAAGTAAAATGCATATGGGGATCTGGAAGCTCCAACCATGAAAATACCAGCCTATTAATTTGTGTCCCACTAGGCAGGCATTTTCCAACAAATAGTTTACCCATGGTTTTATTAAGCTCTTTTATCCAAGATGTTTATACCAAAACAGCTGTGATTTAATTCCATTCCATAACACAACTACGTATGATACTAATACAAACTTTACCATTTCCCACTAATATTTTTTTGGTGAAGTGTAGAAATTAATCTCAAATTTAACTAAAACAGTCACTCCATCGAGCAAAATGTGAGGCATATACTGCTTTTAGATTATCTGATACGTTTTTCATCTGTTTATGAAAAGCAATTATAACAAAATGCAGTGCTTCTAGCCAGTATCTGTTCTCAAATGACAAGGAAGAACCCAAGTGACAAAGTGATTCTAGATGTGAAAACCATGATTTAAGAAATAGAAAAGAAGCCTATAAAATATTGTTTATTATGACAGCACATTTTACTTTTCTGTGGTTTAATACCTGTCAGAATTCTTGGACATACCTTGGCATTGTTCATGTGTTGCAATACCCCAAATTTGTTCCTAAAAGCCATCCAGTTTCAAGCTGACACGGTGTCTGTTTAGAGGTAATTTAAATGTCTATATACACACTGTACTGTACCATACAAGATATACTCATCTCTTAAAATACAAAAAAACAGTTTTAAAGACTGAGAAAATAGATAAAAAGAAAAAGCTTGGGAAGAATTATTAGCCAATACTGAAAATCTGTGGTGATTTCACTCCATTCACCTGTTAATGACGCTAAATATTCTTGATGTTATCTTTTCACTTTCTTATTTTTTCATTTTGTTATGTCACAAGGAGAAAGTGAATCAAGGACTGCAAGCTTAAATACGATGTAGAATAAACTTATTCTTAATTTTCTAAAACTCAGTTTAAAAAACATTAATTTTGAAAACCTAAGGCAATTATACAATCGAAGTTGTAGGAACTGATAACTGGTTTGATTCTTTTCTAAGGAATTAGATGAATGTCTAATTCAAACATAAAACATAAGAAAAACTCTAGCAATAAAATATAAAAAATATAATTGTTATAAAAATAAGATATCATGAAAAATATTCTAATAGAAAACCATGCATACTAGCAAGGCATTGCTATAGTCTTTCAAAGAAATAAAAAAAGAAAATATTTGCAAAATATATTGAGAAAATAAAATCTGCTAGGAAATTGCATGGACCTCAGGAATTTTTTCTGTTTGTTAAAAATGATGTTGCTTAAAATGATTGTTTGGGTTTTTTTTTAGATCAATGACATGACTTGATTTTATTAAAAGAGGCTGGGCAATGAGTGGATTGAGAGGAGCTCTGCAAAGAAGGATTTGAGGTGTATTGGTGGATGAAAAACTCAGCGTGAGCTGGCAGTATATAATTACAGTAATTACAGTCCAGAAAGCCAATCACATGCTGGGCTGCATCAAAAGAAATATAGTAAGCAGGTGAAGGGAGGTGATTCTCCCATTCTGCTCTGAGAATGAGACTCCACCTGCTGTACTGCATTCATCTCTGGGGCCCCAAACATAAGAAGGACATGGACCTGTTGGAGTGAGTCCAGAGGAGGGCTGGAGCACCTCTCCTGTGAAGAGAAGCTGAGAGGGTTGTGGTTCTTCAACCTGGAGAAGGCTGCAAGGAGACTTTATAGCAGCCTTCCATTACCTGAGAAGGGCCCGTAAGACAGAAGAGACTTTTTACAAGGACATATAGTGACAGGACAAAGGGAAATAGCTTTAAAATTATAGATTTAGATTAGATACAATGAAGAAATTCTTCACTATGAGACACTGGAATAGGGCTTTGAGTAACCTGACTTAGTGGATGGTGTCCCTGTCCTTGCAGGGGGTTGGAACTAGATCGTCTTTAATGACTCTATGATTCTATGATTGATTCTGTGTCAAGAACAAGAGTCAAACTACAATGTCCAATGAAAGTGAATACATTCTTTATTAGACCAATTTTCTTCAAAATCCAAATATTTTTCCCTGAATATGCTTAAATTGTAGCCTTTCATTTTGGATTTGTAAGCTACATGAATGTAAGAAAATGCAATGGGTACAATTTGTGGGCAATGTGTTACTGTGACATAGGAGACTGTATGCAGAGTGTAAACTGAAAGCAGAAAAGTCAGAAGTAGTGAAAATATCAGATTTCAAGAGTAATGTATTCACAAAGGTGTTGCCCACTGATGAGATGCATAAGTGAATTGTGTAATTTTTTTGACAGCTGCAATATTTAGTACTTTTACTATGCCAGAAACAGCTTAAGGTAGATAATGATGAATTGTCATGAAAAAATGAGTAATTTCCAAAACCATTTTAATAGGATCTAACCATCTAATCATAGTCCAACTGTCTTGCACTAGTCCACATCATTCCGGCTATCATCTTTCCTTCTGACTTTCACGTGAAAGCTGTATTTGTGCCCTGTATTTGCTTTCTTTGCCACTCATAACCTCTAAGTAGGAGTCACCACGAAAGTCTCTTGAGCCTTCTCATTATTTTCCTGGGAGGTTGATGTGAATTTTGCCTTAGGCATGTATGATGGAAATATGCAAGACTTATCTATATTTGGAATGAAACAAAGATGATACCACATTTATCAAGCAACTTACAGGCACAGCTACCAGTTCTGGTTCATCTTAAATGCAAATTTCCCTTTAGAGTATTCCAGAACTTGAAAGTAAAGCTTCCAAGTGTTCCTACTCCAATAAAAAGGAAGAAAGCACAGGATACTCTTGTTTTTTTCCTGCATCTTTGAATGTCTTTTATTTGCACTTTTCCTGAATGTTGACTTACAATGACAAACATCAGGAAGAAATACAACTCCAGTATTTCTTTTTTACTGCACATTTTTGCTGTGTAGCAATAACCACTTAGAAAATGAAACTAAATAATCCCAAAGGAGGAAAAAACCATTAAGGGAACACATTCACTTACATGGCAATGAAAGATGAATTAAGCGTGCTTAAAGAATTTGATGTGTAATGTTTTGTGCTTTCTCTACATCTTTTGAAATACTGAATGAACACTGTTGCATTTACTAGACATTGCTTGAGTCACAGAAGACTCAGGTCAGGATCAATACACCGTATCAATCTAAGATTTTGTCCCTAGTGTACCATTAACCAGACAAAACTCAATACTAGCATCTTGCTATCGAAATTTCACAAGCCAATGTAGTGAAAGAAAGTAAAGGCAGTCCTTTTAAAATGATATATATAACAATATAAGGAGAATTGTGACTGTTGTTAAGACTATACATATATTATTTATTCTATTTGGATCAGTGTTTCTAAAGCATTTGAAGAAAGTGTCAGGGGTTTAGATACCACTTATTCTTAATGCTCAGAAAATAATAAACAGAAGTGAAAAGGCCTGGTAAATTTATACCTAAAGCTTTGTTTAACAAATACGGAAGAGACTTGAAAAGTACTCTGAGAAGTGACAGAACCTCTTTACTATACAGATCAGCTCAGTAATTGTCTTCAAATGGAAAGTTCTGCATGACTAAACAATGGAAAGACAAATATGGGTAAATTGTTGGTAATTTACAGCTCCCTTTGCAGATTTAAGATTGTCCACTGATGCATATTCAGAGGACTGCTTTCAATATATAACCTGCCTGTAGTACCTTTTGGAAATCTGGTTACCCAGCTAGATGACTATGAAGCTGACATTTACTGTACGTGCAATTATGGGATATAGAGTGTCGCTGCTTTCAAATGTCACTCCTTTGCTACAGTTCTTATCTTGCAGAAAATGTCCTTGCATCTCCTAAAAGAAGCATTCTTATTGAACTAGTACCAATGAACACTGGAAAGATATTTACGAAAGCAGTTAGCTCCTATGAGTGTCTAATTTGAACTCTTCAGAAGATCTCACTTTTGTAACAAACTCATCAAACCTCTGGAGAGTAAGTCTCATTATAGTCCAAGGTGGCACTTAGAATTTTTACTCTTAAAAAGCTTTTTCTCTCTTTCTTGTCTATACTATATTCACTGTAATTCTTTATGGTAAGACACAGAGAGGTAAAGAAAGGCAGGACAGTTTACTCATGACATTTTTTCTAAGATTACAATTTCTCTTTTCCTTTTCTAAACATGCGTGGTGCCAAGAGGTTCACATTTTGGGTTTGGCTTATACAGAAAGCAAGTTCACAGAATTTTTTTCCTTTCTAATTTTTTTCAGAGTACTAACATGTATTTATTACTGATTTGAAGTACATTTTTCCATTCTTAACAGGACCTGTATCAACTTTTCATCCTTTGGCTTTTCTTTTTTTCTAAAGGTTATTTTCTGTTTCTCTTTATGTCAATCTTAAGTCAATAAAAAATAACATTGATGTTGCTATGTTTTTTTTGAAAGGCTCTGAAAGAATCAAGCTTTAACATTTTTTACTCAAAACCCTTCTCCCCTCCTTTCATCCCTTCTGACCCACTTTCTCTACTCCAACATTAAACTTGAAGAGAGGGAGATCCCTAGATAAAGATCCTAAAACCTTTGCAACAAAATCAATCATACTTTCTGTATTTTCAAATGTTAATTCTGCACGGCCATCTCTGTGAGAGCCTGCATGTGTGTGCAACTATGCCAATGCAGAATTAGTTCTAAAGAAAACAACTAAAATGAGTAAATTAGCTTTCCTCGTCTGGAAAGTTAATCACACATGCAAAGTTTACTCCTATGGCCACAATTTCTTTGAACTCTGCTGCTTGCTCCAGAAAAAAAATATTTATAATAAACATTGTACATGGTTTCAGGGGAATCATTTCTGTTAGAATAAACAGCAGTTTTACTTGACTTCTGAAGTCAATACTGAAGTGAAGATTTGGTCTTAAAATGGGAGCAACTGAGAACTACCTTTTTAATAGAAATCCTAGTAAATATTTTCATTTCATAACAGTGCCTGCAGATATTCCAAGTCTGTTGAGGAAACTAGTCTGCTGAGTAAAACTTCACAAATCCTTACAAAAAAATTTGTCTATCTTCTTTCTGAACGTGAGTTAAAAACATCTAGCTAATTGTTTAGCTCATGTACGGAATGAAAAACAGGCTAACATCAAAAACTTCTTAAAAAACATGTCTAAAAATGAGGAACTGATTGTGTTCAAGAATGCATCTTCAGGGCTACAGGTTAAGAAACGTGCTGGGAAAAAATTATCTTCACAGGCTTTAGTTTTTCTCCAGTTCTAGCTACTTCCTAATGTTCACTGCATGCAGTTTTGGAAAACACAGCAACATACACACATTTTCTAAAAAAGGTAAAATGAAGATAAAATGTAAATAATCATATGCTGTCCTATACAGCAATGCTCAAATAAGATGAGTGACCTCCAAGTGGTTGCACTACTGATTTTGAGAATTAAGATGAACGTTAGCTCATTCCTAGCTATGATTGTCAAAAATAAGGTAGCCGAGACACTAGGGTGAACCTCAGGTGACAGTTCTATTCTGAATAGAAGATGGAAGAAACAATGGAAAAAAAAAAGGTTTTCTTCTGCTTAACTGGGATCAGAATGACACTGGTTGGCAAGAATTTTATTTAACATAGGTGTTTAAAACAGTTCATACTAAACATCATACGAAAATTATTCTATTGTTTACAGGTTTGCTGAACAAAAAGCTACAGTAATTTACACTACTCTTTACAGTGGAGGTTTGACTTTATTATGGAAAGAAGACCTTCATGTTACCTTTGAAAGCATAGTCCACAACCCAACTGATTGCAAAAGAAAGATTTCTTTCAACCTTTGAAGTCACAAAAATCAACCTGCATTTTCACTTCCATTTTACTATAGCTTTTCTTTACTCTCAGCATTTTGAATCTAACCTCCTTGTAAAGAAAATCACTTTCCACTGCATTTGAGATGTATATACGTGCAATCAAAGCTGTATGTAGAATTTGTATTCATGCATTTCAGATAACATTACCTTGGCTAATGTTACTGCAAATAAATGTGTAGCCATAGCAGCAGAGAACTTGATGCAGGCTGCAAAGCCTGAGTGAAAACTTAGTGAATAATGCAGTTTTCTGCGCTGCAGTGGGCACTATGCTGCCTTGGATATGCTTGTTTGTGTATTTGAACGTAACTAGCTTGGAATAAATGTTCAAGATGCTCATATAAGTTGATTGTTATTTTAAATAACTGATAAACTCAGATAAAAATTATGTATTAGCTGCTTGAAAAGATCTTCTAATGTGCAAAATCACAATCACTAGCAATTAAGTGCTTTATTCTGCTCTCAAAATATAAAGCTTCTCCATTTGATGTTACTGAATCAAAGGTACAAAAACACTAGAACTATGCTAATAGACAACTAGTGCTGTACAGTACTCTGACTAGCAATTACAGCAAAAACACATACTGCAATAGTTCTGCAGTTTATGGATATTTTCATTTAAAGCTAACTGTAACATTATCAGGCAGTTTTGAGTATAAACACAATTCAGCTGTTAATAAAATAAATACCAAACAGCATTAATGGAAACAAAGGAAATAAATATACTAATCATATCAACATCAACAAAAATCTATTGAAAAAATTTGTATTCCTCAGGTAATTCTGATCACAGAAATAAGAGTAGAATTAAATGACAAAAGCACACACCATGTTAGGAAAAAAAAAAGACAATTTGTTCAATAAAAGAAAAGTGCAGTAGAACTGAAAACAAAAGAACACACCCAAGAGGCCACCCTGGGAAGCAGCAGAACTGATACTCAGAAATACCAAGTGAAGAGTACCAGAGTTCAATGGCTAGCATTCCTCTAAATTTACTACTCCTCCTTCCTGTTCTTGTTTTTTTTTTCTTAGCATGAAATGAGGAAATTTCTACTCTCAGTTCCAGAGCTATTTAGTATTGGCTTGCTCCTCTGTTTTTCACTTTTTTTTTTTCTTTTTTTAATAAGACTTGGCTTAGCCTCACCATTAAGAGGTAGTTTGGTATCTTCAGCAGTATTGTACTGAGGATAACAATGGCAGTGATGAAATAAATTACCTTCCTGCTGCCATTTATATTGCAGCTATGGAGAGAGTGGACATTCTCCCTGTATTTCTCTCCCTTACCATTCCCTGTGAAATATGAAGTCACTGCTTTTTACATCTACTGCTGGGGTACAATTTTATTTCACTTTTTTTAGAGAAAAATCTTTAATCATAAAGGCTAAATAGTTTTTGTTTGGTTTTATTTTGTTTTTAAACAGAAAACGTTAGAACTTGATGGCATCTGCCCAGCAGAGATTGCTGCACTCTAAATCATTCAGTAGGCACATATTTCAACACATGGCTTGTAATTCTTTTTGACTGCATTATGAGTAAAAGTACACTCTAGGTATGAATCTTCAATGTGTATTAATAAAGCATATCCACTATAAGTGAATCTGTTAGTCTCATCAGAAGAAGCAAACAAGAGAAGTGCTTTATCGCTTTTCACATATTTTAAGGTAGTAGCTTTTTTGGCACACTGATATAAAATTTAGCATTCATTTGAAATTTTAAATTGGGAAAAATAGCCAATCAATTAAAGGCCAAACCAATCTTTCTGTCTAATGATGTATTCCAATTTTTCTGAAGTAGGCTGAAATCAGAGACTTTTTACTGTACAATATATACACAATGAGCTACAGAAAATAAATCACTATGTGTAGTACCCATAGAAATAATAAGTTACTGCATATTTATCCACATTAGACAAAAAGTGAAAGAAAACAATTACAAAGAGGACCAGACTGAAAAAAACAAACCTGACATCATAAAATGCTCAACTCCTTGGTAACAGAAAATGAAAGAAGCTTTGTAATTCTTGGTTTGAGTGACGACACTACTAACTTCAGTGAAGTTACTAAAAACAAGCTTTGCTACTGAGGGTCTAGCATACATTCTATAATATGCAACCTACATAATTTCTAATTTCCTAATAACAACATAAATGATCCAACAGAAAATTCTCAAATTACCTACTTAGGCTTTCAACAGCTGAAGAAAAAAAAAAAAAGAACAATCCACA
Source organism: Numida meleagris (assembly GCF_002078875.1). Lineage (NCBI taxonomy): Eukaryota > Metazoa > Chordata > Aves > Galliformes > Numididae > Numida > Numida meleagris. The sequence goes on along the minus strand of NC_034409.1, from coordinate 160,338,137 downwards.
AGATTAACTCAAAGCAATTAAGGCCTATATGTTTAATCAAAAATCACATCGAGTTCAGTGCTTTGTTTGGCTCAAGATAGGAAGATACGACATATAGACATTGTGACAAGTGCCGACTAATCAACAACATACTAGTGAATTCCTTAAAAGAAAGATTAGGAATGTATTATCCTGCTCCTGAAAAAATAAGACAGGCTCAAGAAAAGTGGCATTCATTCTAAAATATCTTAGAATCAGATTGTCTCAAGATGCTCTACTGAAAATATTGCTAAACTAAAAGCAACAAAAAACCTAAGAGTTTACTTTTACTTTTCTAGAACAAACATCTGATCTTTAATCAAACTTGAGTACCAGACTATATCTATCAGTTATACAAGTTGGTTCCCACACTTTGCCAAATTTAGGTTTTGGGTTCTTTCTTTCTTTTTTAACCTGAATCAAAAAACTTAGTCCTCATGTTTGTCCAAATGCATTTATAGTTTGAAAACGGAAACTGTATTGCCCGTAGACAGACAGATAGAAGGGGCTGAAAAGAAGCAACTTTCAACATAACGGTTCCTACAAATGGTAACTTACAGGGTAAAATTCAGATGTGCTCTGTAGTCATTATTTAAATATCAGTATGTTGTGTGCCAGACAAGCACCTGCCAAATATATTTCATTCTTCCTTGGGCCAGTTCCTAGTAGTGAATTAAATTATCTTTCACCTGTCTTTCTGGCTCTGGATTATTCGACTTTCAGTTTAATAATGACAAAATCTGTATGATCTTTTTATCTGCTGTAGACATTCAAGAAATAAAAACATAAGAAACACGAGGTATAATTAATAATCTCAGTGTGACTGCATCTGTTTTTTAAATTATGAAGTGTATTTAAATATCAAAAGATAATGCATTCTGCTTACAAAATGAAGACTTTTGTTTGTCTTTAAGGTTAATGAAAATTTTTCTTGAATAGAATTACTATGTAAATAAACTTTTTACTGAGACCAGTAGGTTGGGAGCCACTGAAAACAGTCAATCCGGAATCCCGAGTCTTAGATAAAACACAGCTAACGTAATGATGTTCTCAAGATTATCTAGGAAAGTCAAAAATCATCCAGACCCTCCCTGTAAATTTATGCATAGGAGTATTTCTACTGATTCAGTGGGATTGTTCAGGAGTTTACGCATAAGACCCATGCTCAAAATTTGGAGAAATACTATTCTATGTAGTAACTGATTAATTTCCTCTTACTTATGATAAAACATCATTTTTGAAATATTTTAGTGAATGACAGCTTAAACTGTTCCAGCTAAAGTACCAAGAAAACCAAGACAAAAATAACGAATGCAAATGGTTATCTAATTTGGGATCATAAATACTCAACATTTTAAATGTTCTACAATCTCTGCTTTCTAACAGTACATAATACATATTCAAAATTCTTGCACTATTGTTCCTAAGGTTTATAAAATTACTACACTGAAAAATATAATCAAATTTTAAATAAATACAAAAAACTTAAAAAAGACAAGAACTTTACAACATAATCAACAAGTACTGTTTCATGGTGTAATATTCATGTGAACCTTAACAACAAGGTTCCAATCCTGTTTTAGTATTCCACTAGTGTAGACAACAGAAAATATCACAGCAATCTTTTGAAAACACAGATCAACGACATAAGCTAAGATAAAAAGAGCATGCAATTCATGAATATGGTTTATTACCATGGTTACAGGCTTTCAGCACAGGCCTCTGTGTGGTTGGACTGAGACTTTGTGGTATGTCTGCAAAAGCAAGAAAACAAAGGAAAATAAACACTTCTGTGAAAGTTAGTGGATGGAGTATTGTAACAGCAGAAGAAATATTTGAAAGTTAGGTATTTCTAGGAGAAAAGCTACAGTGGAATAAACTGATGCACTGGCAGGACAAGATGACTTTCACCTCCCATATTCAACGGTTGTTACTATAAACCCCTAAAATTTAAAGTATACATGGCTATATGGAACAGCCTTAACCATCAGGCTACACTAAGTTCAGTACTCCAGAGCACTACAGACAGCAGCAAAATAGCCTGAACATCCCTGACAGATACATATCACCACAAGAAAGAATTAAACCCCAAAGCCTTTTGAGCACTGGACCCATAATGATTTTAGCTTCATCTAGAAAATAAAATGTAAAACAGAATATTCACCTTTAGCCCTTGGTGTTCTTTTCCTTCGATCTCGAAAAGCTGCCCCTGACTGCAAGGCCTCCAACAGACTATCCATCACTCCAGTCTCCTCGCCTTCTGTAAGGAAAGGAGCCCTCTGGGTAACCACAGCAATATCAAAGCATAAATAACATTAACAATAAGAACAACAATAATAGAAGATATTTGTGGTAGTATTAAAATCAGTTATTTCAAACTTAACCGGAATTTCAACATTCAGAACACTGCTCTTCCACAACTAAACAGAACAGATTTGGTCTTCTGTCAATTGCACTTGGCCAAATTTCATTTCATTCATTTCACATTCCTCTTTCCCAACTGTAGTTTTAAATGAAATGTCATTTCACTCATATTTTCATTTCAGTACCCTTTTGCAACTGCAAATAATCAGTTTCATGTCAGCTTTCAAGAGCTGTCCCTTAAGTGATTTGCTACATTAGACAAAAGAGATCATTTCAGTTATTGTTATAAAAAGTTGAAATTGTTTCTCAGCAGGAAGCTGAAGGAAAAATATTGGACTAGATAGGATATAAAATGATATCCATAGGTAGCTTTAATCAAAAGCCATTTTCCTTTTATACTTAATGACCTGTGGTCAGTATTGATGTAGTCCAGGAAAATACTTCTCATCATATTACACATGCAGGTATAATATCCCTCTGAAAGAATTAAGAATGTTACCATGATGTTATAATTAAACACAAGCATTCAAAAATTACTTATATTTCCTCAAATAAATAGAGAAGCTTAGATATTTGAACCTAATTCTTCCTTTGTCTCTACATCTGTGAGGACAAAAAGAAAACACAACCCCATGGATTTCCTGTACAATGAAAAATCTCCACAGAGCAATGAAGAACTAACTACAAGACAGAAATCTCACTATGTCTCACTAGGCTAAACTCCCAAGGTCAACATACACCTTGGATACAGTCAGACACATCACATGATTCTGCAGATATTGCTAACAGTGAACACTATTCTCAAAATTTGAGCTTTGATGTCCACCAGAAAAATGTCATTAAATATAAAAAAGTTTATGTTTTCAAAAAATCTATGGAAATACACATATAAACATATTTAAAGCTCACAACAGATGTTCTGAAACGTTGATTCAAAATTAAATTAGATTTTCATAAACATTTATGTTTTGTTTGTGATATTCCCTCTTCTTTAATGTTTGCTAATTCTATATTTATATTTGTGTTTAGGGAATGATTTTGATTTCATTATTAGAATTTATTAAATATATTCCCCTAAGAAGAACATTTTTCTTTGTAGTATTTCATCTGCTACTACTCCAAGATGCTGGTCCTCAAAATGACAAAACTATAATCTGAGAACATCCTTACTTCTTCTCCTTTCTCTATAGACTCAACAACTGGACTTAAAGAGCTATACGTAAGGAGAAATAATGGAAAATTAGCAAATATTTTATAATTTCGTATAACATTGATTGCCGCTTATTTTCTATGCAATACATGGCAGATGTGGAATATAAGTGAAGACTGAAATACAGATTTTCTCTTGCTTTGAATTTAGTATAACATACTTTTCCACAGTGAAGTTTCCTCTCTCAAGACCAGCGGACCAATACAGCAACAAACTTACTTAAAAAATATTACTCAGATTACATATTCATCTTGTTGGAGGTCTTTGTTGTCATTATTTTAACTTTTCTTTTTTCTATCTGATCTCATGCAATTCTTTAATGTTCACATCTCAAATGAAAACACTCAGTGAGTGTTTCAGTTTAAAGTGATGCTTGAGGAACAAGCCATCAGTTGTATTAAGGTACGTGAATGTTGGAGGGAAGTTTATAAGCATTTTGGGCAGTAGCAATTCAAAAAGACTCAATAATATTACAGTCCCCAAAATAATACCATAACTGCTTATGAAAGAAGAGTTCATAAACTTTGTTTTAGGTAGTAGTAATGACAGAAAAAAAATTGTTTTCGATTCTATTTATTTTTTCTTTTTAAGCCTAAAACTATTATGGATTCCATAGTTATTTCAAAAACATAACAGTTTTCATTAGAAAAAAAACCAGTGCATAATCTGTTATACAATAAAAAGACCAGCTGAATAAAAAAAAATTACATATTTTAAATAGTGGAATGAAAATACTGCAAAACCAACCTTTTGTTGCATAGCTAGAACATATTTAAGGGTACTATCTATTTTTCTTTCTTATCTGAAATACACTGTAGCCAGAAATAGGCTACACTGACATGCGGAATAGATAATAGAAGAATAAATGCCATATATAAAAACTGAATTAAAAAAGAAAAACCTCTAGTAATTTTACAGTATGTGCAGATATACTGAAGAAAAATTAACAACTGCAAATAAAACATTCATTGTTGTGATTTGGTACTAAAACATGCAGAAAGCCTGTTTTTCAAACTTCTGCATCTTCAGTTAGGCTCCAAATTCTGTTTTTTGATGCCAAAATCAGCAGTTGATTACAACACCTTCTATGAGGTCGCATAGCTAGATATTAATACCCATGCTATTATCACCACTCTAGTCTGTTAGTAATAGGCAATAAATTACATTAATCTCCCTATTCTGAGTCTGTTTTGCCTGTGATGGTAATTGGTGTGTGACCTCCCTGTCCTTATCTTTGACCCTTTTTTCATCATCTTTTCTCTTCCTCTTCTCTTGAGGAGGAGAGGTGAGAGAGCAGCGTGGTGGAGGCTGCCTGTCAGTGTAAAACCACAACATCTTAATATTTCACAAATGCAACAGAAGGAAAAGGGTGCAAGAACTCAGGAGATACTCATCCAGGTATCATGGCAGCATTCTAGCTTTTATATAATTCAAAAATAAACTTGTAGCACTGAAGCTACTGGGTTTGTTCTTGTCTGAATAATCAAGTCCCGGTCTCACAATTCAGTAGTTAGCAAAATAAATACCTATTTCTTCTTCTTTTTTTTTTTTTTCTTTTTCACTGAAATATAAACTGTTTTCTTTCTTTTTCTTTTTTTTTTTCCTTCCCCTTCAGCTCAGGATTTAGTCAGGTCAAATATATTGTACCTAGTTTTTGATGAAGTGGAATTTAATTCCTTCTAGGTTTACCTACATCATGTCTTTCACTATAACATATTAAAACTTCTAAGGTAAGTGAATACCAGTCTTGGGACAACAGCAGAGATTTCCCAGATTATTCACACAAGGCTAAGTATCAGAGAAAAAGATACAACTTTTAATTGCTATCCATTACTCTTAAGCATTAATTAGGGAGACTTAAGAAAAAAAACATCTGTCAGAAGAAAATATATTTTTTTCTCTTTCAGGTGCTCCACTGTAGGTTTGCTTGAATCATGATCAAGTGTAAGAGTACATCCCACAAAGCAATGCCCAACTGATGAAAGGCCTTAATTTAAGTAAAAACTGAAGGACCAAATATCATAAGAGTAAAGTTTTACCAATGGTATAGTGTATGGTAACTTAATCTCTGGAGAGTAGAATGCTGAGAGGGAGATAACTGAAGCCATCAGTGCAGGAGTGAGCTCCAGTGTTTGGAATTGATTCCATTTTTTCAGTCTTAAAAAGATTCTCAGGCAATGAGATTCTGTGAAATATTTATATTACTGACACATAACTTTCTAGGCCTCTCAGACTTACACATGAACAGGGCAGGAGCCCTTATGAAGGCTCATGTTGTCAATGCAAAAATACAAGAAAATTTCCTTTCCAGAGAAAGAAATGTTTCAAAATATGCATTATTGTGACCCCCTAAACCATGACTGCTCACTCCTGTGAAATTCAGATCTTAGACACAAACTGTGGGCGTATTGTGAAGGTTAACTTTGTCCAGAAAATGGTGGAATTTCACTAATGCTGCATGGATTAGAGCAATAACTCATAACACAACACAAGCGCTCCTTTGACCCTAATCAACTTCTGTAAGAATGTTGTTACTACACATGAGGAAAATTTCTGATGTACAAGTGCAAAGTTGAAATAGCTGCCAAGTATGCCTTGGATGGACTGGCTGAAAGGACAATTCCTTTTTCCTTTATAATTAAAAAGTGCTAAACTCAGCTTCTGCCAGGAATGTTGCTATCCAGTTGTCTTTCCTCAGAGGCAACTTCAGGAAAAAACACATACTAGCCCTTCCAATACTGCAGGCATATACCTCGCAGGAATCACAGAAACAGTCTAGTCCAGAATACAAAGAGTTCAGTTTCTTACTGATGCCCAACACAAAGCAGTAAGCCTGTGCTAGTACTTCAAAGCCCTAGAAATTACACCATCAAATATGATTTCACCTAATGACTGAGGCACCTAATTCCATAAATCTCCTAGCCGAGGAGAGTTCGTTTCATTTTGTCTTGTTTGCTCTTGCTAAAATTGTCCCATTATTTAGTTGTCATACAGTGGTTGTATGGGACACAAATAGTTTGTGACTCTGAGCATATGAATGAAAGCTGGACCCAAGTTCCAAGGAATAACCAGTGAAATGCAAGCTTCCGTCATTCACAAATCCTTAAAGATTGTTTGTTGAAATTAAGATTGGTAACATTTTAACTTCCATAAGTAAATTCATATCATAGGAGACCAAAAGGTAAAATGTGCTTTTAGAAGTGGTTCTGTACAAGTGATTAAAAAGAAAACTTTGCTAATGAGTGGTTCCTATTTCTGCATCTCAGTTGGATCCCAATTTCCGATTTAAATAATCAAACAGAGTGAAATCACTTTATTCTCAAACTTTGTGAAAAAAATGTATAAAATTACATTCATCGCAATTCGACAGATTGCATTCTTTCTGTGACAACAGAAGATAGCCACTGTAAATCCCCTTTCCACTGATGTTACGAGGAATCGATTATATTGATTCTGGATCCAATAAGGATTTTGGCACAGCAAGTTTTTCTGAGAGAATCACAAAAAGATTTCCTGGGGGAAACTGGACTTAGAGAAGAATAAACTGAATGCCAAGCACTTGAAGTGGTGAACCCTGGGACTTGATACTGGAGCCAATACTGTGACATCTTCCTTAACAATCTGGATGATGAGACAGAGAGCATCTTTAGCAAGTTTGCATATAGTGCAAAATCCAGAGGAATGGCTGGTGAGCCAGATGGCTGTGTTCCCATTCAGAGGGACCTTGATAAGTTGGAGAAATGGGAAGACAGGAATCTTGGTGAAATTCAAAACAGGAAAACAAAAAAATCAGCATGTCAAAAATGGTGATAACCTCATATACCAGCGCAGACAGGGGCCAGCTGGTTGGAAAGCAGTTTTTCAGAAGGAAAAAAAGAAAAGAGATTCTGGTGAACAGCATACTGACCATGAGTCAGCAGCATGCCTTTGGGGCAAAGAAAGCCAAGGAAGAACACTGCCAGCTGTTCAAGGCAGGAGATCCTTTCCCTCTGCTCAGTGCTGGTGAGACATATCTGAAGGATGAGTGGAATGGACATAATTGAGCAAATTTGGTCAAGGGCCATGAAGATGATTATTGGGCTGCAGCATTTCTCCTGTGAGGAAATACTGAGAGAGCTGAGACTCTTTGAATCCTGAGAGGAGAAGGCTCAGGCAGAATTCTGTCACCGTGTCTAAATATCTGATGTGGGTGTGGAGTGTAAAGAAGACTGAGCCAGACCCATCAAAGAGGTGCCCAGAGTCAAGACAGGAGGGTAATGGGAACAAACTGAAATCCAAGGAATTGCATTTGACTATTTTTTTTTTCCTGTTGAGAGTAGTCCAACAATAGAACAAGTGCCCTGTAACTACAATGGAAACTCTAACCGTGGCTATGGCTACATTAAATAAAGCTTACCTTTCTACTAAATCATCAGAGACTAAAAATAAAAGTCTGAAAATAAAATGGTTTACCTCCATATAATACCTACTCAACACAGGATATTCTACTAATGTGTTTTATTACATTACCCAGTAATATATTCAGAAAGTCAATTTAAGGGCTCAAACTTTTAATGACCCACTTTCTGTTTATTAGGGATACCCTACCTTTTTAGCAGAAACACAGAACTGCTAAATTAATCAAAATTCTAAGTTTTAGTTACTTCTATTTAATTACTTATAAGTAAACAGACCATGTTTATGCACTGTTACCTAAGATTAAGATCTGGTTAAGATCTGATTGGACAGCTAATAGAACAAAGTCAGCTATGTACAAAGAAGTCAGTCAAATTTTTACTGTTGATGCATGATTTCTCTATTTTCTTTACATATTACAGCTCAAATCAGATGACACTGACAAGAAACACTGCAATCTGTTTTTCAGACTAGCCAAGAACAAGTTCTTCCAGTGCTGTTGTTTCAGAGAGAAAAAAAATAAAAACAAACAAAAAAGATCTATTAGCAGAGACTTGCCAATTCCAATTTCATTTAGAAAGCAGTTAGAACCACTCTATTTGCATTCTTATGTGAAATTAGCTTCTCATATTATATTCAGCTACAGATATTCTTCTATATGTGGGCATGTCTATGAACATCTGTTTCTTTGTTACCGTTTGCCTCTGAAGGAGTTCACTGAGTACAGAGAAAGACATTACTATTGCCATTCCAACTCATAAACAACTAATAAATCTGAAAATATAAACAATGATCACTCACACTGACAGCTGTGTTACAGAGATGAGAGACTGAAAGAACTTTAAAAGTTATATATTTCTCACTTGTGAAATGAGAACATTCTGACTGGTGACACAGATGAGCTTAGACATAGGAAATCTTCCATGCAGCTTTGGGTAGACAAGGCCCTTTCTGCTTAGCAGCTGTAAGTGCACAAGAATACCAGGGAGGATCAGCTCAAAGGTCCACCTACCCCTGCATTTGTCTGTTGGCAGCCAACAGCAAACATCTATAAAGAGGACAAGATAAACACATTTTAATATTGAAGATAAAATATGTAAGGATGTTGTCTTGGTCTCCAGCAGTTTATGATTCAAAGACTTTGCATTTGCATTAAACAGTTTTCAATAAATAGAAGCTGGTAGAGAAATTAAGTAACTTTCATTAGCAAGCTTCAGAACACAAATATTTTGGAATGCAATAACAACACTGTACTTCTGCAAAACCACGGCTGTATTGCTTAGTGAAGATAAGCGTCACAGTGAACAGCATAGAAACAGAAGCAACAACAGACTCAGTGTGAAAGAAGAGTCAGAGACACGACCTTCTCTTCTGCTAGCTTTCGAACAACGGCAGAAGAGGTTCTTGGCTTTTTTACAGCCTTGGACTAAAGAAATGAAAGTTATGCTTCGGTAATTACATTGATTCGTTCCCTCCGTTGCCACTGGAAAGAAGAAACTTTTGATGATTCAGGGGAAAAAAAACAACAGGAAGAATAAAAGACATTTACAAGTAGTTCAAGTGAGAGATTAAAGAGAATTCTAATATGTACCTGCTTATGGAGGAGATGAGGGATAGTATTTGGAGTAGGAATGATAGAATCATAGGATCATCAAGATTGGAAAAAATCTCAAACCATCTACCTACCACCAATATTTCCCCACTAAACCAAGTCCCTTGGTACAATGTCTAAACATTCCTTGAACACCTCCAGGGATGGTGACTCCGCCACCTCTCTGAATAGCCTTTTCCAGCACCTGACCAACCATTCTTTCAAAGAAGAAATATTTTCTAATATCCAACCTGAACCTCCTCTGGCACAACCGGAAGACATTCCAGTCCTATCATTAGATATGTGGGAGAAGAGGCTGGCTTCCCCCCGCCCGCCTCACCACAACCTCCTTTCAGGCAATTGTAGAGGGCAATAAGGTCTTCCCTGAGCCTCTTTTTCTCCAGACTAAACAATCCCAGTTCCCTCAGTCGCACTTCTTAAACTTGTGCTCCAAACTCCTCACCAGCTTTGTTGCCCTTCTCTGGACACACTCCAGGGCCTCAATGTCTTTCTTGTAGTGAGGGGCCCAAAACTGAGCAACAGCACTCAAGGGTGATCACCTCGCTGCTCCTGCTGGCTACACTATTTCTGATACAAGCCAGGATGGCATGGGTCTTCTTCTTGGCTACCTTGTTATACTACTGGGCCATGTTCAGCCAAGCGTCAACCAACATCCCCAGGTCCATTTCCTCTACACAGTCTTCCAGTCACTCTGCCCCAGGCCTGTAGTGTTACCTGTGGTTGTTGTGGCCGAAGTGCAGGACCCGGCACTTGGTCTTGTTGAACCTCATCCCATTGGCCTCAGCCCAGCGATCCAGCCTCCCTCTGTAGGGCCTCTCTACCCCCAGGCATATCGACACTTCCTGCCAACTTGGTGTCATCTGCAAACTTACTGAGGGTGCATTCAATCCCCTTGTCCAAGTCATCAATAAAGATATTAAACAGGACAGGCCCCAGTGTCCTGGAAATGTCTGCTCAGAACAAAACCTACTATCTGCATGTCTGCAAAATGTTAGAGCTATTAATTCCAAAGATGGCTCCAGAGATTCCCATTGTTTTTAAAGATATACCATATAAAGTTTTTATACACATTTGTTTAGAAATCTTACTGCTACAACATAAATGACAACTCTTATGAGAACAAAGGTCGATAAAGTAATGTCTGTAGATAATCTTTTAAAGAGTGCTGTTTGTTTTGACTATTTCTTTCACTCGCAAAATTTGCTATGATTTATTTTTTGCCATGCCTTTATATAAACATGAATTTTCCAAATGCCTTTCAGCTATTATCTCCATAGATTTCACTTCTAAGTAAAATTTTCAGAAAAAAAATTGTTTCTGCTAGTCCTTTTGTTTTTTTGGAGCTTAGTACAAATACTTCATGCAAATGAACAGTAACTGCTGCATTCTGAGTCTATGAACTACCAGCAAGTGCATTAACTACTTACTCTATGTTTCAGAAGATTTAGCACCTTTGAGATCTTGTTAGAATATGACTTGTGACTATTATTAGTTGGTTTTTAAATAATATACACTCTGATCAGTTCAATTCTTTTTTGTACAAGTATCTAATTCCCTAAACATCCTACAGTGTGAGATCTGATGAGGTTTTGCTGTATCTCAACTTTTGGTGCAGCTTCTGAAGATGTATTGCACATTGTTTTTCAGGCTACTTTTTTTTAATGGAACATACCTACATATTTATCATTCTCTGCATTAGTTTCAAGTACAAACATGACAAATATTCTTGAGGGAACATCTGCTTTCAATAATTTATGCTTTTCTGCCAAGGCAATACAATTGCAGCTAATAAACAAGCTCCATCCTTAGTGACATATCAGCTTGTGTCTCCTATGTCTCCTTTCCTGTGGATTCACGGTCAGTTTTTGTCACATCTTGTTCCTCGTGCATGGGTCTTCTTTCTTTTTTATTTCTTTCCTTCCTTTCTTTTCTTCTTTCTTTCTTTCCTTCTTTCTTTCAAGTGGTATAAAGCAAAATTAGAACTACAATCCAAGTCTGTCATGAGCTTACTGTTAACTGCCCACGGAGTATTAATATCAGTAAGTAACTAGACAATGATATACAGTCCCATAATTCCTTCTGCTCATTGTTATTTAATTCAAGAGAAAAAAGTTGTGCTCCTCAGTTACAGAACAGATTCATTCTGCAGTGATTTCATGATAAAAGTAGTCCTTAAGAATAAATGACAGAAATGTTACCTCAGGAGTCCCCTTGGTGAAGAGGATCCATGTAAGTATCAGTGGCCCAACTAGAAAGTTAGAGAACAACTAGAAAGAGTTATCAACAATAGGGAAATTATGAAAGGGAGAGCTCTCCCAGAGAGAACTTACACAAAATACTTGTTGGATATTAATATCATACCCTCAGGATTTCTTAATGTATAGGATTATTAGAACTTTTGCCTGCTTAACAGTAAATTTAATTGCACAAAACATATACACTCAAATGCATAAAATCTAGCAACAATCCTGCAGTCGCACAGAACTTGAGTTTTTTGAGGAAAATCACCCACAGACAACAGATTACTAACATATGTTAGAAATCACTGATGACATTTTAATTGTTACGGATCAGAAACTGATTTTTATAATATGCAACATTTGCAATCTTTCACTCCCCTCAGAGGGAAAGAATGCTATTAAGAACTATTGATTCTCCTTTCCCAGTGAGATGAAATTAATAAAATGGAGGCCTTATGAACTTACACTAGACAGGGAAAATTGGGTCTTGGAGGGTACCTATTAATAGGTAGTGTTGCTGTTGTTTAATTTTATCTGATGGAACCAGAATTTTAATTACTTAATTCTGTTTACAGTTTTCATTGTTTAAACTGTCAGTGCTAGGATACTCAGTGCCTTTTTGTTTTGCAGAACACTATTCAACTAATGAAAATATTCATATTTCACAACGTAGCTGACAATAATAAAGAAGAATCAAAGCATAAAACACTTTTAGCAAATCTGTGAAACATGAGAGTCCCCTTTTCCTTAAACCAGGTAAACCATACAAAAAGCTCCGCAAAAAGGAATGCTGCAAAACTGACTTCAAATTAGGCTATAACTGTCTAAATCAACTGAAGCAACGATTTAAACCTAGTTTCTTGTGATAAAAGTGAAACTGAGAAGCAACAGTGAAAAGAAACTAAACATCAGATTTCCAATCAAGAATGTTAAGAAATCATTTGGACATCACCTCACTGCTTTTGCATAAGAAAGTGCATCCTTTGTAAATAACCACTGATTAAAGCATTGCTTGTTATTTAAATAGTATTCAAAGAAAGACACAATGAAGATGCCACAATGATGGAGTTCTCAATTATATTCCAATAAATTTAGCTGGTGTTATCACAGTTAGAGGATTCTTTACACTGTGATAAGATCAAAATAATTGATTGATGTGCTTTCTGCCCAGAATCTGAACAGCACAAGAAAGCATGTATCTGACTGTTAATAGTATGAAGTGGTATTTACATAAAGATCCTTTTCTACAAGTTATTTACCTTTGTAACCATAGCATGTGTTAATTTAGACTGGCTTCAAAGGTGCAAGTAAAGTAAAGTAATCTTATTGACAAAGTATCTCACGATGATTATCACTTTGCATACCAGAGATTATTTAGAGAGCTGATTTTGTTACCATACATTTCAAAATAAAAAAAAAACAATTACTGCTTAAATATTCAAAATTTTTATTGAGTTTCATATACCTTTCAAGTTTGGATGGAGCTCAGAGGAAGATCTGGAACTTATGTTTTTATTATGTGAATTTAAGCTTTAGCCTGTGTTATAACAATATAACAATGATCACTGTTATACAGTGATCATTAGGCCACATAAGTATTACTATCTAAGATATATAAAGTAGAGATGCAGAATGTTAGCAGACTACAGTTTACAAGGATTTGGATATGGCATTGGGTTAAGTTTCAAAACAGACACAAAAAAAATACTTGCAAGACAATAAATCAGGCAATTCCACATAAATAATAAAAATGTATGGTCTTACTAGCAGAAGTTTGAATATAAATTATAAAGTCTACATTTTTTCAAAATATTCACAAAATCCTAAATATATTTTACAATTTAGAAAATATGAATATATTTATAGTTTAAATATTAAAAAATATCAAAGCAAAAGCTTTATGAAGATTTATCACACACTATGTGTATTTACCTAATTTTAGAAAATGTCCGTATAAATGCTGAACTTGGTGTAAAGTATTTCAAAGGCAGTCTGGTGCAGAAGTACGGATGACAGCATGTAAGTTACGATATACATGTCAAAGTTGTCATTTGTATATCAAAGGCAAAACAAAGGCTAAGAAGACTATTAAGGCTCAGGAGAAGGCTGGTCTATTGTAGGACCACCTCAGTTCTCATGTTTGAATTGTGTCAGTTACTACTGATGAAATGATTGTATTCACCCAGAATTTAAAACTCAGAAGTTATCTTAAATTTGGGATCACTTTCCCACTTTTCACCTTTTGAGTTAATGCAATCTATGTAGTGCTAGACAAATCTGGTGTGATACAGTCCTAGTGTGCTGTATGCAACTTCCTACTCAGGTAAAGTACAAGTTAGGTAAAATCCATATTTTTCTTGTATGGTTAAGATCTTGGGTTTTTCTGAAGGCAAAAAAAAAGTAATATTCCCCAAATAGCTAATTTTTTTTAGCATTATGTAAGTCGTTTATTCAAGACGTGAATTGCCTCATGCAGCAGAAGGTGACACCATAGGCAAGACAACCTTATGCTTCAAATAAATTTCAAAAGCAGGTGAGAGATTAAGCAATCCAAAGAACAGGACTTCAAGAACAAAGGAGAATCTAGACTTAAGCATCTGTGTTGTAACAAGACCAATGGATAACAAAACAAATTCAGGATGATGATATAAACCCAGTTTAAGTACCGGATTGCATTTCAGGCCTTGAAATTATGGGCACGCTCTGAAAGCTGGAGCTTCAGACCTGTAAACACACTGTAGTCACTACTGGGCAATTAACAGTCACTGAAAAATGCACAACTTAAAGCATGGGAAAAGACTGCTCTAATATTTAAGAAAAGAATTGGCAGCTAAGTAAGAAAAAAAAATTAAGCTGAAGGCACTGCTACAGCCCGGGAGGGTATCCTCTGAAGGACAATACATTGTGTAATCTAAGGATACGAGAACAAGGGTTGGGAACTGTCTAGAAACTAAGTCACCTTGCTAGAGCATGAGTAGAGAGAGAAAGAGAAGACAGAAGAAAAAAATACCCATTTCTGTCTTCTCTTGCTGAAGGGCTCTCAAATTTGATCATGTCATCTTGCCAGCAATCAGTGGTAGCTATTACTGCTAGCTCTACAAAAGTAGCTCTGTGTTTTTGGCTTTTTTTTTTTTTTTAACTCGTATCGGATTTAGGGTACAAATATTAAGGTCTGACTGCTTGAATGACAGTGATTGAAAGTAAAGAATAATTTGTAGTGATAATGAAATATAATATCTAAGAGTTAGTCTCAGTCTAATAAAGTTCTGTTTGAAAGTGTAACAGAAACAGTTAAGAAAGTCAGAAGTGGCATATAGCACAGTGATACATAGGCATCCTTATCCTTCATGTCATTTTCAGTTAAAACGTGATGTTACTGAAAACTGAAGAGTGGAGATGCAGAGTACATTACGATCTGTTCAGTTAAAAAAATGCCTTAAAGAATCAGTCAGTACCTACAGACTATACTCAAGTATGCATCTGTTTAAACGAAAGAAAATATTTTCTGGGATGGTGACACCAAGGAGTTTTGAGTGGCTTCATTCACACAACATTTGAAATAATGTTCCTACAAATCCAATATCTGATCTAGAAACCCTATAAAGAAATGAAATGTAGCAGAAAATCAGTTACTCCACATTGTCACACTTAAGAGTGTTCATGTATTTGGACAGAGGGAGGGCCTGGTTGAATGTTTGTCAGCAAGTCAGATGTAAACATTTTGTGATTGATTCACAGATTCTTAAAGAGCAGAGTTAGTCTTTCAATGAACTAGCTGTGGCTAGGAAAGTAGCGGAAAAAAAGCAATTTTTTTTTAAAGTCTTTGCTATTCTTCTTAGTAAATATGGTTGCAATAAAACTGCCAAAGTAAAAAAAATAAACAACCTCCCCTTCCCCCAAAGCTCCCACTTTTCATATCATTGTTGCAGTACTTCCTGACAAATAAATCTACTGTAAGTGCTTTCCACTGCCAGAATTTGGGTTTTCTAATAGACTTTTAAAATGACAATTCAAAGTGACAAGCACAAGAAACCTTACAAAGAGCTCTGCAGAACAACAGCAACAAAAAGAAACCAACATCAGCAATAGCCAGTTTAGCAAATATCAGATCCAATGCGTTTATAGTTTCAGGTGACTCCAACATGCTCTTTTCCCATTTGATGAGGGACTTTAAGTAGCTGCTAACAAAGGAAAGAAATCTCTTTCTGTACATGTATGTAATCTAATAAAACAAGCAAACAAAAACAATCTACTAACAGACAATGTAGCTATTTACTCAATGAGTTAGATGATTTCTGGATTTCAAATACATAGTTCACAGCCACAGTAGCTGAAGAAGCGGGTTTAGCTACTAGAGGCCTATATAGAAATACAGGCATGTGACTCAGAAGTGTCTAACACTGGAACCTGTTTCAGAGAAAGTTTAAACACAAATACAGGAAAAATGAGACCGAGAAGAACTTTTGTTTTCCCAAAAGGACTATCAATTGTATATCCAAAGCACTATCAGTCATTCTTACGCTATGTCTTAGAGAAATATAACTAACCTTTTTTGAAACACTTCCAACCATGCAAGAATACAGCTACTATTTCTACCCTTTTTCAAGTCTTCTATAGTACATTCTTTGAGCTTTAAAAGAGTGCCACATGTACTTCTAAAAAATTTACATTTCTTTGTTTGGAGGAGAGTCTCTTGGTTTCTATCCTAATAGAAAACTTTAGTATCACACCTCAAGGCACACATCTACTCTGGATATTAGTGAAATGTGGAAGAGACAGATAATCATTTATTCCAAAGGTGCGAACCAAGGTTTGAGTGGGGAACTGTTTAACAAGATCTGCTCAGAAAAAAATGAAAGCAGCTCATGATAATTTACACTGTAAGTCGTATATCATTCTGAAGGATTCCAGAAGCTCAATCTAAGATAAAATACAGCAGCATAGAGAATCATCAGAGATCTTCTTTACTAACAGAGAATTTACAGTGTCTGTAGTCTCTTGGTACAAAAGACAACACAGAATAAATGAATAACTTTAAAAATGCATGGATGAGGTTTCTTTGAAGGTGTTTCAATAGGGATCTGTTGGAATAACAACTGACATATTCAAAGAAGAATCCACAGTACTTCAGAGTGGGCTTTTACTCTTAAAAGAACAAAATGAATATGTAATCTTAGTTAAAGAAATAAAAATGGCTTTATGACTTAGAGAATGTTTATTCTCAGGTAACATAACAGCTTCTCAGAATAACTGAACTTATTTATGATTCAAGGCATACCAACCTTCGCGCAAGTTGCAGTGTGCTCAAATGGAAAAATACTAAGCAACATTACAAGTTCTGAACTACCTTGAGGAAACCAGATAAACTAGAAAAGCCTGTTAACAAAATAAAATTTAAGAATCTCTTTGATGTAAGTTTTAACCATTGACAGGCAACCATTTAATCTGCCTTTTCTCTATTGCACGTTTGAATTAAAAAAGGGCAGATTTATTTCCAGTAATTTTCTGGATGAAATTAGTTGTTTTCTACATTACTCACCTGTTTTCATTTCTAACAAACGCTTTTTCTTTTGTTGCCTCTCTTGTTTTTCTTTTTCTGCTTTCTCCTTAGCTATTTTAGCACGCCTCTGTTTTTCTTCTGCTTCTCTCCTTCTTATATTCTCCTTTACTGCTTGCTGTGCAAAAAAAAAAAAAAAAATTGCATTAAAACTGAATTCTTAGCAAAAAAGAAAGTTTAGCTTAAAAACACAAAAACTTAAAAATTACATATTCTAACTAATCTTAATTTATCAAATATTTTACATGCTACGTACAGTACATTATATTCAGAAGAATAAACAAATTCAGAATAAATACAATAGAATACTAATCAGCTCCAAATGGGATTATAAATTCAGCAAGAATTACAGCTTAAAATATATATATATTAATGCAGAAAGAAGTCAGAATATCTGAACAAGCTGGTTTTTTTCAGAAAACTATAAATTTATGTTCCTTACTTGTAGTTCTAAAGGAATTTCAAGATCTATTCTTTCTCATAATGCTACTAGACCAAAGGAAACAAAATTACTTTGGTGACTTATCAGTTAATTTTTCTTATTGTTATCTACATAAGCATTAGTTCGATGAGTTTATAAATTCTTGTTTTCTGGTTAAAATCCATACTACATAGCTTATTTTGAATTATAAATAAGTACTCCAAAGCTTCCAATAACGCCAAAACAGAACTGAGAGTTTCAGAGTTTTAAAATGATTCTTTTGCATACCCAGACACAAAGCAAAAAAAATCACATTCAATCATATTTTTTAAAAGTGCTTTTAAGGTAACCTTTTCATTATTTTAATGTTAGCTGAATACGCTGGTACATAGCTGTGTGGGTTACATTAAATGTAAAGTTCATTGCAGCTGGAATATACGTGCCAATATGTTTGCTCAAAATCTTCCTTAATTTCTGTATGTGTTAAAGATGTTTCATATAGGGAGGATTCTTCATATAATTTTAAATAAGGTCATGCAAGAAAAACTAACAGCATATTATTCTTCATTGCATAAAGTTTCTCTTTTCAAAATGCAGTTACATACAATGTCCCATCTTTCACAACAGATCAAAGTTGCCCCCTCCTACAAAATATCTAAAATTTTCTTAAGTTCTTATGCAAAGTTGGCATGTTTGCAATGATAGTTATTGTTTCATATTGTCTTTAGCAGAAAAGCCTCTAGCCTGCACTTTGAGAAAACGTAAGAATGGAGTGAAGAATCCACTCTTCTGTCTTCAATACACCACAGATAAATAAGGATTATAGCAATATTTGCGCAGGCACTGCTTGTAACATCACTGCAATAGACAGTGATGAAAGATAAGGAAAAAATGTACACGGATTTTGTAAGGAAATGCTTCTCCTTGAAAACTGATGAAGAATAAGCTTTCAATCATGAAAAATGACTGTGAAATGAAAGGGTTTTTTTAAATACAGCAAAACTTTACTTCCATAGTATCTTCTCCAGGGTCACCCGTCAATTTTCTTGACAGGGGTGGTGGGGAGAAACCTCCTAAAGAATGCTAAAATTCCATACTGAATTAATTTTAACAAATTATTTGCAGACTTTCAGACTGAGCATTCAATAAAATAAACTAGACAGCAAAACTCTAAATGAACATGAGCACAAGTACAATATTGGCAGGAATTATATACTTGCCTAACATAGTAATCAAAGAAAATTCTACTTCACATCTACTTTTTTTTCCCCCAAAATAGAACTTCTCCAGTAGAACTCAGCCCCAGATTGTAACCATGCAAATTTAGATGTGTATTCCTTTCTAACTCAAATGGTCAACAAGACTCAGTTTAGTAGCTCACACCTTCATATCCAGTGCACACTGGTTGCTCTGGAGTATCACATCCTGGTTTCAGCCTCTCCCTCAGCAGGACAACGGCCTCCCACAAGTCCTGTGACATAACTTAAAATTTTGGGGTGATGACGCCTCAAACACCATTTGAGACACCACTCGAAGATACAGGCGCTTCTGTTGATAGATCTCCTTTGAGAGCAACAACTAACCAAAAATTTAGGAGACTACATGCCATCAGATAAAGCAAGAGGCAGATGCCTACATTTGGAAGTCTATGTCCTGGAATAAAATCCTACCTTACATGTTCTATGTCTCATGCCGTTTGCATTTCAAATACTAAATGTCTTAATATTAGATTGCTCAAAAAGCCTAAAACACTACACACAGACTGACCACATCTACTGTATACCAACACAGTATGCAAAGTTATTGTTCAGAAGAGCTACAGAAGTAGATGCTTTTTGCATACCATGCCAAGGCTTAGAGTTTCTGGGATAGAGAGCTCTTGGGTACTCTCTTGTGCTTTCCTGGATCATTTGTGATTTTTAAGTATTTGTATAATACAAAAGATTAATGCCCTAGCATCTAGGAAACAAATGTTAAAGTCTTCTACCGTTTGTATGTTCTTATTATAGCACTGATTCAGACTTTTCTTCTGTCATTTCTGCTGCACAGCAATCTCGTAGCAATAGGAGCAAGGGGTTTCTGTAGTTCTGTGATTAGTATACTGTGTTGGACTTAAGAGTTGCTGATACAAAGAATCTTTTGCTTTCTCCTATACACACTACCACAGGAAAATTCTAACCATTAGATAAATATAAGAAGGGAAAATATTACAATCACTTCATATTATTTAAGAAAGCTGTTTTTCTCAAGGAAAGGAGTGAGCCTACTAGCAGTACATCCAACTCTGTGAAAGAACAGGTGAACAGAGATGTCAGATAAATAAGATGCTGCAGTAAGTGTATCAGGAACTTATCTGCAGGCATTACAGCCCTGAAGGTAAGGTGCTTCACCTATTTTTGGGGTTCAGCCAACCAAATGCGCACTAGATTTGGTAGTCAGAGAGTGTTACAGCGTCCAGATAACGTTGACATACAAAATGCATTCCAGTGTTAGCTATTAACCTGAAATTTAACCAGATTTTAAAAAGCTTAGTTTTCATTAACTGAAAAATACAAAAGTATCCTAATTAAATAAAACTGTATTTAAATTGTCAGCTTTGCCTGACAACAAAGATGACATAACCTTCCCACATGTAGCAATGACTAAAGCTGTCTTTTTTTATTGGTCTATTTAAGAATGCAGTAATGGCTTAGCACTAAGTTTAAACGTCTTTTGGGCTATGTTTTCCAAACACCCTCCATTTCTGTCAGTAATCAAAACCAATCCTAAACAATTCTGAAAATCAGGCCTCAGGTGTCTCACACTAGGCATCTCAAAAATCTTTTCTAAATAGACTAAAACCTCAGCAACTACTCAATATTTTGTTTAGTGTCATTGAATGATAAGTGGTTTCATGCCTTATCTACACACCCTCTTCATATAGCCTTCAAATTGCGCTCTGCAAGACAGAATTATTAATTTTCCTCAAGGTTTCTTCTATCATGCTCATCAATAACAACTAAGTGTTTCAAAGCATTAATGAATCTATCTTTATAACACAGCTGTGAAGCAGGGGGTTCATAACTGTGCTAGTTCTATGGACACAGAAAGCAAGTATGGGGAAATTAAGATAAAGGACAATTCCAACTTTGTATCTCCAATTAAAGATGAATCTGAGCACTTAGAATTCTTATTCCACAGCATTTAAATAGAAGGTGTTGCTTAAAAATTAGAAATTAAATTAATACAACTATTTCGTAACATTTAGAAATTTTGAAATCAGTTTCCTGGGTTTCAAATTAGGAACTGAACAAGTTTGGAAAATATAATTGGTATCTGTGTTTAAAAAGTCAGACATACAGTATCATAGAATCATTTAGGTTGGAAAAGACCTTCAAGACCATGAAGTTCAATGATCAACCTGACCTACCAAATCCCATTGCTAAACAATGTCCCTTAGTGCCACGTCCACACATCTCTTAAATACCTCCAGGGGGGCTCCACCACTTCTCTGCACAGCTCATTCCAATGCTTGATCACCCTCTCCTCTTCCTAGTACCCAATCTAAACCTTCCCTGGCATATCTTGAGACTGTTTCTTCACATACTATCACTTGTAAACTTAGAAAAGAGACACTCCTTGTTGTTATCTCTTCAGATAGTTGCAGAGAGTGATGCAGCTTCCTCTTCTCCAGACTCAACAACCCCAGTTCCTTCAGCTGCTCCTCATAACGCTTGTTTTCTAGTCCCTTCACCAGCTTTGTTGCTCTTCTCTGCATGCACTCAAGCAACTCAATATTTTTCTTGTGTTGAGGGGTCCAAAACCAAACACAGGATATGAGGTGTGGTCTCACCAATGTTGCATGCACGAGGACAGCCACTCAGGCCAGGATGCGATTGGCCTTGTTGATCACCTGGGCGTACTGCAGGCTCATGTTCAGCCAGTTGTCAGCCAGAACCTCCTGGTCCTTTTCTGATGGGAAAGTTTTCAGCCACTATTCCCAAAATCTATGCCACTGCATGAGATTATTACAACCCAAGTGCAGGATCCAGCATTTACCTTTGTTGAATGTCATGCAATGTGTAACTCGCTGAGCAAAATTATTTTGACTGAAGATGGCATCTTCTAGAATTTTAGCCATTAAACTCTGAAGCAGCAGAGCTTCGATAATCTTTACACATTCTAATAACTCTGCTAAATGTGTGTTCCATTTTAAGTCCTTTCCTAAAGATGGAAGGACACAGGAATTGCAAACCATGTTTTGATATATAAACAGAAGTATTTTTCCCTATCTAGACTCTCTGACATGTCTGAAAACATTAAAAAACAACAACAAATAAGATTGGGAAACAAAGGAGCAACTTAAATATATTGTAATGATAAGTGTTAGGCTGCAAAAAGAAGATGACAGAACGAGCAATTTAATCTTTCTACAGATCAACAGGAGAGTTTGATCACTGCACCAGTCTACATCTCAAACCTCATGCTAAAATTTCCTTCCTGCAGAAGGGTAGCTTACAAATTAAACTATGTAGTCAGAAGTAGCCAGAAACAAAATGAAGAATGACCACAAATACCACAGAAAATCAACAAACTCTCCTTGGTCCCCACAATCTTACCAATCTGAGCATAATTATAAATAACCAAGACAGCGATCCTCACTAATCCTAAACGGGACCTGTAAAAAAGTATTTCAGACTTTCCTAAATTTGCTTTGGTATTTGAAATTGAGGGTTTATGCCAGTCTTGTGTATATATTCTGAAGTATATCATCAAATTTTAATCACCCTTCCTCCAGAAAAATGATACTGGCAATGGTAAAAGAACTTGCAATATTTTTTGGAGACAGCTGATTATCCTGAAATGTGCCAGGACAACCATTTGTAGCCATATATAGTGAGTTCCAAATGTTTAAAGAAATACTATGGTGAGAAATTTCTACTTCACTTTTAAGAAAGAACTCTTGTTAAAACTCTCAAATCATATTTTGGTAGAACAAAAAAATAATAAAAAATGCTACATTGAGATTAAAGAATACCCATTACTAATATTTGTAAACATGATGAAAATGTGTTGGGACTCAAAAACTACCTAAAGAAACATTTAAATTTCCAAAAAACTTTAAGCTTTTATGATAAGTTACTATTTGTGAAAGTTTATATATATGTTTTTATGTAAAGTATGTAATGACCTGTAATATAAGAAAGAATGAAATAACCTAATAATCTATGACTATTTTAGATAACTCTAAAGGAAAGATCTGCTAACAGTGAGTTTGGATTATGCTTTTGACAGTGTTCTGAGCTTTATACATGAAAAGCTACCTAAAAATAACCTGCATCAGTCTAATGCTGTTTCTCAAAGATAATACAAACATTAAAAACTATAAAATAATTCTTAGCTACTTCTCCCAAAATAAAAAATAGAATGTTAGTAATTAAATAAATGAAAGTTTTGTATTTGGATTTTGTATGGGAAAAGAATACACAGAATGATAGCTATTTTTTTTATTATTTTTAAGCAAATAAGAAACATCCTTTAAAAAGAAAAAGTAGTTTTAAGAAAGGTGGAGTTTCATATTTTTCCTATTCAGGTTATAAATAAACATAAGACGTTCAGTTTTAAATTACACTCTTTGTTATGAAGAATTTCCATTTCTTTCAAAAAGAAATAATCCAAAAATAATAACTCCAAACCTCATTATCATAACTTAGTAGAATTTAGGATGCACAAAGTAAAATTTCTGTTATGAGCATTAGATGCTGTTTGGGGCGGAAGAAAATTATTTTACTTTGTTCAAGATTGTAAAGACTACAAAAGTGATTTTTAAGAAATGTTAGGGAATAAATGAGCAGACTGTACCATGAACATCATCCTGAAGTTGTTTAAGTCAGTTAAAAACTCCTCCACAGAAACTTTCTTCAGATCAATGGCGTAATATCCCATCACGTTCTGATACAGTTTTTCCATGTTCTCATGCATCCGTGAAAGTTTCTGAAAATCTTCTTTGGCATGAACTAGAAAGCTGTATGCTGCTGTTAAGGCTGCAAGAATACTCAGTAAATCCATTCAAATCCACAGTTTTTAACTTAGCATAGATCTGTATTACATACACATTTTTCAGTTGCGTTAAATGAAGTGTCAAGATAATTCCTTCCACATCATATACACTTCCAGGTATTTTCTGTGTATATTAGCACTCTAGATAAATCAAGATGTTTTCATCAAATTTTCTCAGCCTCTTTTAATTTAAAGATTATTTTACGGGCATGCAATTTGTTATGAAATTAAAAGTATGAAACTCAGCAGCTGAATGTTGTTAATGTTTTTAGTTTGTTTGGGTTTTTTTTCCTGTTTTTATATCACTGTCTCACTGAAACTAAAGGCTTAGGTATACAATACGTTCTTCAAAAATCTCCCAAATAAACCTGCCAAAAAAACCCTCCCAACCAGCCAATAATGCCTTTGACTCAATCTAATAAAATAGTTTCCAGAACTGTCGGTGGGAGCAACTCAAGTGCATTCCCTTTCTCTCCCTCTCCAGAAACTAATTTGGATTTTCATTTAAGAACATGTGCACAATTAGCTCTAAGGTCAAACACGTAATTTTACTTTAAGTAAATTGGAGACTTAGAACATATTTTTAAAATATACTCATTTTAAAATATATAAATTATTTAATTTGATTCAGAACTAGTAGCTAACTTCACTGAAATGCATGTCACTCTGCCACATACATAAAAGCAAAGTGAAATTTAGATATCAATAACTAATCCAAATGCTTTAACTTATCAAGAAATACTGTAATTACTACGTCAAATGCAGTAAAAATAGAAATGTTAATAAACAACAGTATTAAAAATAATAAATATGAAAGAAAAAAAACTCATCCTAGAAGCTTTCTAAAATGCTAGTATAGCAACAGTAGTGCTTCCATTTTTATTTCTGGTGGCTGCATCAGATATTTATGCTTTCTAAGGCTATTTACAATGCCAATACAATTTAATTAAATTAGAGGTGAAAACAACAGAACTACTTCCACAAGAGACAGACAATTTATAAAAAGCACCAAAATACTGCATAGCAAATGAAATCAAATAAAAAATAACTATGTTTATTCTCCACTTGATTATATAGTTTGTAAAAGTTCAGAGAAGAAATACTGCATGTAGGTCTGTGGGACAATTTCATCCAGTATTTACTTAAATGGAAAGGCAACTAAACAAATATTTATATTCTGTTCTCTTCATGCTGCGGAAAAGAATGTAGAAGACAAAAAATGACAACTTTACCTTTTCTCCCACTGCCCACCCTAATTACGATAAAAGAGAATTGACATACACTATTGCTATTTTATTTTTATGAAGAACAGGATTTTTAATTAGGTGAATTAAAATCTAAGAAATAGAATTTTTGTCCACTCTGCTCTTTCAGATAGATAGGAATAACTTACTACAGGGTGATTATTTTTACTCTTCAAATTTTGTATCAACTACTATTTTAGCTTTACTTAGAGACTACATCTCATTTGATTTTCACTATAAGATGTCTTTCTAGATTGTTACAGTTCCTTTAAAAACATTCTTCTTCTACTTATTTCCCAACATGCACAATATTTATTGGTGGGGCAGCAAGGAGAGTGGATGAGAGATCTGTATGCAACAGCTGCCCAAATATTAAGTAAAAAATAAAAAAGAATGATGAATAACAAAGTATGTTTTTGCATCTTGATCATTTCTGATACTGTAATTTAGGACAGTTATATGTAAATCTTAGATCAACAGAACTTAGGTAGAAATAACTATTTCTTGCATTTTTGAGCTTGTTTATTTCCATAGCTTGGAATGCTAAAGGAAAACAGGTAAATTTGTTTTGTTGACAATCGTATACAATAAAATAAATGCCATACATCAAACATGCCAGTAACTTTCTTCAGTGTTCTAGGAAGAAAAAAATCTTAGAAAAGTTAAAAATATGAATAAAAAGTATATTTGATGATGTAAATGAATGATATGCCAGCATACCCTAAAAAGGAAACTTCTGAGAAGAAATATCTGTGATATTCTACAAGATGTAAGTACAGTTACAACTATGCTAATAGTGTCTATATAGTGTGCTTATATTAAACTGTTGGAACTGAATCTCCTCAAACACATGGTGCAAAATTTTAAACTCAAAATGCAGTATTCTGGAAAGATGTGCTACTATGCAGTGTTTCAGTCCCAGACACAGAGAATTCTGAATTTTTATTTTCTGTCTGGTGTGCTATGGGATACCCTAAGCTCTTGGCATTCTACTGAGACTGTGGTTCAATTTAGGTATTTTTAATAAGTCCTCTTCCTTTTTTTCCTTAAATACAGCTTTTGTTAGCCAGCACTAGCTAAACTGGAGGCAACAGGGAATACTACTGAGCACGGCAATCCCAACTGTAATTATTATGAACAGGTTGATATATATGCATTATCAGCTACACGATTCATTGGCTTTGGATGAATGAAGACAGAAGTACAGCAAAGCTGCAACACAGGTGGGAGGAAAAGAAAATCAAGAAGTTAGTTATTTGTTAACTTTTTCTGAAATGGCTTCACTTCATGGACAGCCTTTTTGTACTCATGGGACTTCAGATCATCATTCTGCTCATTATTGGAACAGAAAAGCAATGCAGCTTGCATATTCATGCCAGCTTTTTCATAGTGGACTGCTTGCCTTAAGACTATATTGATTTTAATATATTGTGCTATATAAAATACTAATATAGTGGAGAGTATCAAGACATGTAAAATCAGCTGTTACTCTACAGTAGATAACAAATTATGTTAGCGTGCCAAACATTTTCTCAGAAGACCCTATATTCATTGCACGTGACTTTTTGACAAACTAACCCACATATTAAACGTAGGCGATCCAAAAAGGAATATGATTCTGCATAAGTACAAAAGATTAATAGGCGTATAGATGCTGCATGTATTTTAGCAGAATCTTCAAAATGGAACTGAGACTGTCACTATATGAGTCAGCAGTAGTCTCTGTAAAAACACAGCAAATTTTTCAAAGACTGGTGTAAGTAGATTGAGGTCATTTCAAACCAGGATTTCAATGAGCAATTTTGTTTAGGGCTGAAGGGTGTAAACTATGCAGGGCTCCAGTGAGAATTTACCACATGAAGCTCTTGGGGAAACAGTTGCAATTATCTGAAAAATACATGTCACAGGGACTTTATTTTATATACATAGCGAGGATCAATGGTAAAATTCCTTCTCTGAATATAGTAGTTCAGAAAAGACACACTAATGTTTAGACTTTTAAATTAGTATCTTCTGAAGAGTATTCGTCTACTAATATCTTTTCCTTGATTTACTCACTCCATCTTACCTCTATATTAAACATAATACTTAAACAAATTAACATGCATTTTTATCACTGTGTGTATATCCCTTATATTTATGAACAAAACCAGTGTTAATGAGTCTGAAGTCCAGACCAGATAGAAAAAGAATTACACACTTTAAGTTAAATTTACACTGTTTGTCCAAATCCTATGAATTACATGTCTACTCAGTCAACATCTTGATCCTTTCTCAAAGAGTGACATGCAGTCCCTTTTCACCTGAACAGCTCTGGTCTTGTAATCTTCCAAACCCCTTAGGATCCTCAGAGGTCTTACAGTTTGGTTTGTTCACATTGCACAGAAGGAATTTCAAACTATACGGCTGGTTGGTTAACCAGCAGTTTAGAGGCAGCATGTAGTTTCCTCTTTGCAGAAGAATTGGGTTTCTTCTACCTCACTTGAATCAGGCTAAGTGCTACTCTTTCCTTCTCTTCGCAAATTAACTTAAACAACAAGGAAAAAGGAATAGAGAACTGACCAAAAAGAAAGGACTGTATTCTTAGCTGAAAGGTATCAACCAGCGTACTATCTCTCAAGTATTAGTTCCATAAACTTTTGTGAAAATCACCATTATAAATACATTCAGTGGTTAAACAGGATAAAATTTGTCAAGAGTTTCTCAACTGCTACTTAGAAAATCATGAGATGTGAGCTGGACTGATACAGAAGATGTTGACTAAACTACTTAATTAAGCTTTCAACATGTAATTTAAATTCTCTTCATAAACCCACTAAATCTTCATTTTGAACGTACAAATGTATTTTGTTCACTGTTTTTTCTTGAACATTATTCTGAATGAATTTAATACTATAAATCAATATCAGTTCAATATTCTTTGACTGTTCTAATTAAAGCAAACAAATGAACTACAATAATGACTATAATTTCTTTTCAGCTAGTATACATAAGATGACTGACAAACTAGCGCAATTTAATATATAAGAGAAATATTCATAATTATAGACTTTGTCAATAAAAGGGCGCACCAACTGTGCATATATCTGACTTCCTGAAGAAACAAGAATGCTAATCAGTTCATTAGGGAACTTTGGGTTGTGATATTTAGTGACAGGATGTAATAGCCTGCTTGTCCATGAAGCCTAATTGTACTCAAGATGAAAAATTATTTCCAACAAAGCACCATCCTTCCTTTCTCAGATTTCCTACTGGTTTCTTTTTATGAGCTGCATGCCTTTCAAGGCTTCAGCATCATTCAGCTTTCCTTGTCATAGGAATAAAAGTTAAGACACATCCAGGCTTCATCATGCTGTGCAGGATTATCTAACCTTTACATCAAACCTCTTTTGCTTTGTAATTTATTGAAGCTCCTGCTTTTCTAAAAGTGAGCTTCTTTAATTAGAGCGTTCACAGAAATTACTAGAAACCAAATGCAACTTCACCATTCTGAAATTACTGCCTTTCTACTGGGAGAGGTAGTAGGTAAGGGCAAACCATTCCCGCTCATAATATTTTCTGTTCAAAATATTGATTGAATAGTCTAATATAATGAAATATGTAGCATAGCTGGTTTTACTTGCACTGATTTATTCTGAGTATGATAAAATATTCATCTCACCTGTTTCTGACAGCAATCAATACCCAGTGATTGGAGAAAACAAGAATGAAATAGGATAAGTGTAGCATGATAAGCCAACTGATGTAGTATTTAGCTTCTAACAGTCTGCAGGTTACTGATTTTATTAGCTAAAGCTACCTCTGGGCTAATGTGTTTAAGCTCCAGACATAGTATCTTTAGCTGACTGTCTAAGCCTTAAATGAAATTCATTTACGTTGTCAACCTCTACAACATCTTTAAAGTAAATGCTGCAGTTTAATTGGCTGCTGCATGAGTAAACATCTCTGTTAGTATGTTACAATCTGTTAGATAGTATTTTATTCATAATTATTTACAAGAAACAATGAATACCTTCCGAACTTTCCCATTCCATGGTATACAAATTTACAAGTATTTTTTTACTAATTCTCATTTAATTTTCCAGCTTCGGAGTCCTAATCTATTTAAACATCTTTCATGCTGAAATTATTGCTTATTGTTGATCATTGTTGTCACCATTCTCTACCACATCAGTAAGTGTACAAAATACTTTGGAGATGAGGTGATGGAAGTACTCAAGTTATAAGATTATTACTGATTTTTACAACAACTTACTTATGCTTTCTGATTGTTTTTAACTACAGTTGTTCTCAAGAAGTCATCATACAACATTCTTCTGCTAGATGTATTACTTCATAGTCACTGAAATGCACTTCCCTTCCTGTTAGTATCTACTAGAATCTGCTTTTTGGCATGAGTTTTTCAATTTCATTTTTTAACTAGATATTAATCCAGAATAAATAGTCATTCTACTATTCCCTTGAGAAATCTGTTTTCTTGGAAGACTTTCTAAACACATCTTGTTGAAAGATGCATGGATATTCAGTTATGCTCCACTGAATGTCTCACCGTAATCTGCGTTCTGCAAGGAATGGTTTCGCCTTAAAAAAAACCCACAATGTCCCTCTCACATAATATTGTATCTTGCATATATGTATATACATATATACGCACATATACATACATACATATATACATATATGGGTTCTGTCTATATACATATCTGATAGTTGTTTTTATTTAGTCTTAATCAATTTTTCTTGGTATAGAAACCATACTTACAGCTACACAGCTCAGTTCCTCCTTGCAGCCCTCTTAAAAAAATACACCTTTTCAGCTCCAGTTTCTCTGGTGTCTAGTGCTACCAAGGGTACATACTTGAGTTTGTTTTTAAATCTTTTCAAGTCTGGGGATTTATTGCTATTTAATTTATTATTTTATTTTAATAAAACTCCTACAGACCTCAGCTGAGATCATCCCTTCATATAAAATATTGCACAGTTGGTTCAATCAAAGATCTCTCTGGAGACAACTCTTACAAACAACTAATTTAACTTTTTGGTTATGGCTCATCTTTGTGGCACACACTGATAATCTGCATCTTCAGCAATACTGCTGAAGCACTGCTTCTGAGATGCTTGAAAAGGACATTTCTTCATTTCCTAAAATGATCAATATCCTTTTTAAGAGCTCAGTAAATTGCTCTAATATTTTTCATATATGGGGATGGAATTTGAACTCTGAGAAAAGTTATGGCATTTACTGACAAGGTCCACCCATTTACCTATCTGAATATCACATTTTAACTTCTTGCACTATTGCTTTACAACTGTGACCTATTCTGTCTCAAATGCAATTTATAACCTTCTATCAAAGTATTCCACTAACTTTCTGCCATCAAGTTCCAGAAATACCTCATGTGTCAGTAACACAAAAGGAAATTAGGCATCCTACTTAATCATTTTTGGAATTTTAGATGTTTGACATTAGCACAGATTTATTTCTCAGCTCACTGCTCTCTGCTCTCCTTAAGTGAAACTTATATCTTCAGGCTATTCTTCACTCAATCCCAAATGATTTTTGTTAACTTCTTTTATATCTTTTTTTATAGAGGAGATTCAGAACTCTCCAAGTTCTCCTCTATACTATTGGCTTCTTCAGAGACAAAACATTTTGCACTATAGACATTGTGCTAGTGAGTTTCAACAAATCTCTCAATACCACACTGAGTTGGAAAAGTAAGGCACTAACAACAGCAACAACAATAACAAAGAATAGCTTCACCAACAAAATAAACAACAATAACAACAATAGAAAAAATTAATAGTAACACTGAAAGGTTACAAATACTCCAGAGTCCAGAGGAGCCCTAAAGCCAAGTTATATATGATTTAGTTGCAGCTAGTCTTCTGAAGAGGGAATTGGCCCTAATGCAGCAGTGATAAGAGCCACTTGGCTTTAGGGTCTCTTGCTGTCCTATTAATATATTAATTTATATATCAAATATAATATAATACAAATATATTATATATTAATTATAATTATTACTAACTATTAAATAAAATAGTTTTAGATTAATCAAGAACAGTGAATAACTGTCTCCTGAGTCCTCCTGTCTTTATACATAGCAAAGTAGACTTCCAGTAAGGTAATAACCTATAACTAATAACTATGCCTAGTAAGGAAATTTCAACTTTTCTCTCTCTGTCTGCTGATATTTCAGCTCCTAGGATACTCCCCATGCCAAGCATACATGGCCAACAGTTGGTGAAGAGGTTTAAGTTAGAGAATGATTTTCTTGGCTTAAATTAAATATCTTCCTGTCACATATGAGACAAGTTGAGTTAAGTTGGCTAGAGGGCTTGGAATAGATAGTGAGAAGGTAAATTTCATTTAAGCAATAAGAGAAATTTTTGTTTTAATTGTTGCATGTACAAAACTCTTCTGAATAGTAATGCATACAATAGAGAACAAACACGGGGTGATGCACATCTTCCTCTAATATATTCCTAGGAGAAAAATCACCCAGTAAGACACTTAAACACAGACTTAAACCTAACAGCATTTTCCCCCAATTCTATTCACTACAGATGACTCCATTAATAAGGCTGTTCATGTACTTAGCTTTTAAGAGAAAAGACTTTTTTTCAGAAATAAATGTTACAGGCTGAAGCTAGAAAAAGAAAACTATTTGTGTGTGTGTTTTTCTAAAGAGTACTCCAAAGGATATAGACATTTTTTCTACAAACTTATCGTGCTTATCTTCAGCAACTGGAAAAGTCTGCAAATCCTTCTCAAGCTGTTGGAGTTGCTTTTCCATATGCTTCAGGCTCTTCTCCAGGTTTTCTGCTGAGACTAAAACACAGAACATTAACTCTCTTAACACCTTAAACAAGAAACATTGCAAAATTTGTAAGTTAAAATCTTATCCAAAACAGCATGCTACATTTACATTACAATGCTCAGTTCTCCTCACTTGTACAGTTGCCTTATTCTGATTAGAATATTGTTTGAATGTTGCATTTTGTTTTGTTCTTATGCCTAAGATATAGCACGGTCAGTTTTAAATAACTTGAGATATACATATACCAGTCTCTCTTCTGATTAACAGCTATAGGCAGCTTTAAAGCAACTTCAAGAATCACAAAGCTCTCTTAAACAACATTCTGTTAATACAGAAAATACCAACATTTCTATGGTAGATCATGAAGAAAAGAGCCTCAAAACAAAGAAAACAGGTTATTAAACACCTATGCATGAAACCTAAGACCCAGCTCCCTAAGTTGGAAAGCACAATGCCTGTTAAGAAACACAACAGAATCTGTAAGAGTCAATGTGCCTTTAAAGCTGGAGACAAGCGCAGAAGCTGAGATGAGGTAAAGCAATAAAGAGATTTAAGAGAAAGAAAAGAGCAGAGAGGAAACATCAGGGATTTATAATAGGATGCAGAAAAACTGCAAAATTTCTTACCAGAAAAAGAGGAATGCAACTTGCAATCATTTGAAGGAATGCACAGAATGCTGATGATACAAAACAGAGAGGAGTCGCTGACACACCAGAATACTGTGCTGCCATTCAATGACATCTGGACAGACCAGAGAGTTGGGTAGAGAAGAACCTTATGAGGTTCAACAAGAGCAAGTGTAGGGTTCTACACCTGGGGAGGAGTAACCACATGCATCAGTATAGATATGGGAATGACCTGCTTTGAAGGAGTTATGCAGAGAAGGACCTGGGTGTCCTGGTGGACAACAGGTTGACTATGAGCCTTCAGTGTGCCTTTCTGGCCAAGAAGGCCAATGGTATCCTGGAATGCATTGAAAAGAGCATTGCCAGCAGGACAAGGGAGGTGATCCTCCCCCTCTGCTCTGCCCTGGTGAGGCCACATCTGGAATACTGTGTCCAGTTCTGGGCTCCCCAGTTCAAGAATGACAGGGAACTACTGAAGAGTCCAACAGAGTGCTACAAGGATGATTAGGGCCAGGAATATCTCTCTTACAAGGAAAAGCTGAGAGAACTTTAGCCTGTGGAAGAGAAGACTGAGAGGAGATCTTGTCAGTGCTTATAAATATCTCAAGGAGCAGTGGGCACAAACTGGAATGCAAGAAGTTCCATATGAATATGAGACAGAATTTCTTTAGTGTGAGAGTGACATAGCACTGGAACAGGCTGCCCAGAGAGGTTGTAGAGTCTCCTTCTTTGGAGATATTCAAGATCTGCCTGTATGCATTCCTGTGTAACCCACCACAGCAAACCTTCTTCAGCAGAGGGGTTGGACTAGATGTTTTCCAGACGTCCCTTCCAATCTCTACAGCTCTATGATTCTGTGACACATTTTTTTTTTTTTAAATCAACTGTTATATACTGCTCTTGTAAAGGTAAAGGTACCTTCATCTACAAAATCCTTGGATAAAGTTTCTGGCCCTATGATGTCAATAGGATCTGTAATGCATCCATGATTTCCTTCTGCATAGAGATATGTGATAGAAAATATGAGATGCACTCACTGAACACATCTTTCTCTCATAAAATTCTGACAAGAATCTCCAAATGACTGGATTAAAATGTTGCATAGCAACTACAATCCCATTAATAACAGAAAGGTTAATGCAAGTATAAAATGATCAATTGTAACCGTGCAAATGTTAATACAGCGTAAAAAAAGTAATTTCTATACAATCACCGTTTCTAAAAAGTATAGGGGGATATAAATGTATGTTCATATTATAATTATAACTCAATTCAGTTTATAACCATAATTTAAAAAACCCTCTGTTTACTCAAAATCACAGTTTTCCAATTCTGTATCAGGCTTGGGAGATTTTCACTGAGTGATCTGGCAAACTCTAATAATCACCAGATAGGTCATTTAGCTTTAGCAGTTAAGAAACTGCTTTGTTAGAGAAGTAGAGTTAAAATTAGAAGTTGACAATGCTTACTACAGATGTGCTTCAAGTCTTCATAGGTTTCAGGATCAACATTGATTTTAATATAAAGTCATAATTCTGCTGGCTTAAGAAGTGTTTGAGGGTAGGCACACGCAAATTTAAGAAAGTTTTTTTATAAATTAATTTTTTAGAAAGCTCTTAGGAAATACATAATATCTACCTTGTGTTTAGTATTAATTATCAAGTTCAGTATCATTCTTTATAACATAGTTTGTCTTGTCTTAAATGTGCATAAAATTAAAATACTTACAAAATGTCAGAATGATCAGAGCCAGAAAGTACATGAGTTTTAAAAAAAAACGTGGGTAGCAGCTGAGAAAGAGCTATTTATTTTTTGCCAGATAAAAAAAAAAATCATTGCCTAGAGCTGATTTGCAAGCCGCATTAAAACTCGGTGACTAAGCACTGAAATTTTCAAATTCTTGCTTTCAGCAAAGCCTTTTTTTAAAAAATTTCTGTTACTTCCAGGTTTTTTTTACCTTGAACAGTTATGTATTTGATCAAGAATCTTTGTATGTCTGTCTTGTTCTATAGCTGTTTTTTTTCTTCTCTGTAATGGTCTTGTTCCTGAGTACGAAATTTCAGCATTCCTATCATTTCAGCAACGCACATCTACTAGACATATTTTCCTTTAAGACTATAGAAACTAGATCACAATATATTGGTATTGTTTTGGAATTACTGTTTTAGCAACTTTCAATTTAGTGAAAACAGATGAAAAATCAAAACCGTGAATCTAAGCAGCTCTTCTAAAGATCACCTGATATACCTACCAACATTTGCCCATGCTCCTCTAGAAAATATGGTATAAAGTCTAGAGGGTAATAGAATGGCAGAAGAGGAAAAAGAAACCACTAACTTTTACTCCTGTCATGGTTTTATGATTTTTGATTATTGGTATTCCACATCATAACATCATGTAGTGTATGTACCTGGTTCTCAGAAGAGAAGGACTCCTACATTACCCAGAGGACTTTGCTCCCGTTACCGTCTTCCGGTCAGCGGAAAAGATAAAAACTCGCAGATCACGAGACCTGCTCTCTTTCTGCCCATCTCTCGTACCGGCAGCATCTTGCTCCCCAGCCGTCTGACCATCGGTACTAGAGCAAGGCTTATCTTAACTTTGGACACAGTCTCTCATTTTATTGGATTTGTCAGGTTAAATTGTAATTATATTGTATTATATTGTGTTATTTTGCATTCCGATATCTTATTTAGCAAAGTAGTTTGTTTCTCCTCAGATTGTTGCCACTGTTTTTTCTCAGGCCCATCTCCCTACCCTTTTTTCCCTTTTCCCTTTCCCGGGGCATGGGTCCGTGGGTACCCCGCCCCATTCATCACGGAACCGGGCCAAACGCCCGTAAACCATTGACAACTCCTAATCCTGAGGAGATTTAGATGAAAATCCAAGCCAAACTGAAGAGAACTGGTGATAATTTTGAAATTAAGTGAAAGAATGGAGCCTTCAGTGTTAGTGAGCCCACAAAACCAAGTTGTCTGTTGAAATACAATCTATACATGCCTGAAGACTAGGTCATTTATACGCTCTGAGTTTCCTTATCCTTGTTTTAAAAAGACTCCTTATATCCTTATAGACAGTACTTAGCCTTCCTCACTTTTCAGGGTTAAAAGAACTTTGTTCTTCAAGTTTCCTCTCTTGATTCAAGTCTTTTACTACCATGGTTAATCCAGAAGCCTCTGCAGCTGCATCTGTTTTAAAATCTCTCTACATAATATTTCAGGTGATGGCTCACTGGTCCTTTTAATGTTTGCATTAATATTAGTACTGGAAATACCTTACCTGATTATCTTCAGATGAAAAAAATTTCTTTCCTGACCAGAGCTCTTATAGAAGTATCAAGATGCATGATCTTGTACTTCATACTATCGATTTCCATTTCTTTTACTCTACATCCTCAGCACTATTCAGGGGTGACAATCTAATCCCGCTCTCCATTGACAGTGCTGCTAAGTTTTTGTTAGATATGTTTGTTGGTTCCATAGCACAAACTTATTTTGTTGCCATATTCCATTTAGGCAGCATTTTACACTTCCTTCACTTTTTATCCTAACAAACAATTTCCCATTTTATATTATAACAAATGCCTTCCTAAAGTCAACATAGATTTCATGTGTCAAAAAGAAAAAAAAATTAATATTCACAGCCAGCAGATTAGTCTGCTATCAGTAAATTCATTTTCATTTTGTGCCATTGTCATTAACCTCTATGTTTGATTATTCCTTCCTCTAAAATTTTCACATCATTTAGGTCAGATAAAAAGATGTGTAATTGCCCCAAATCAATCTTTTCTGCTCAGTAACCTAAATGTTCTGTAATCACACAACACTACTGTAGCCACAGAAAAACTTGATAAAAATGACAGTTATTGAACTTTTAGTTCCATATCTTGGTTACATCAGAATGCAGAAATGGAAAACAGTACTTACAAGTACATGGAACTCTGATTTTCTTTAAAAAATCTCTACAGAGACCCTCTCCTCTCCCTCATTTCCAGATCATTATTCTTGCTTAAAACTAAAGCAGTATTTCTTGTAGTTTTGTAACTACACCTCTTTCATCTCTAATCCTAGAAATAATTCTCTAAAGTAACGCACTACTAGTTGTGTTCTCCCCCAGTTATACTGCTGTAAGACCTCAGCTTCTTTTTGCAATAGATACATGCTGCCCAATCTCTATGACAGTTTTCCTGGATGGCTGCCATCTCTGTACCAAGAGAATCTTTGCCTTGCCTACAGGTATTTAGCTTTCTTTGTGCTATTCTGGCCACTACATTCTGAAGGAGAGAGAGTGACAATGACATCCTGATCTCTAGCCTGATGTAGAGAACTATACCACGCAAAAAAAGATTCTGATAATATACTACTGCTTTTTCTGTTTGATCTTCATGAATACTGGATAGCAGACAAAGTCTACTGAATGATTCTCTAAAATAGTCAGTGTATTATTGATGTAATATTTAAACACACAATGTGCTTGTTGAATGACAAAATACAGCCTCAAAAAAAAAAAGCAAAACAAAACAATGAAATCCTTCATTGTCAGATGGCTTAGAGCACTAACAGAAAAATAGTATGTAATGCAAAGACAAAATGTTAGGAGGTTTCTGTAAACACTAGCAGAGGTCTGAAATATCTATTAACAATAAAATGTAGTTGGATATACTCAGTGTCACAGAAGACTGAAAATACAATATGTATGTCTTATGGTTCCCAAAATGACCTTTTCTCTTGTCTTCTGCAGCCTTTTCCTGGGTTTCTTGCCTTTTCTTGTTTTAATAAGGCTATATGCTACACTTGAATTTTTTTCCCCAAAGCTCTGACAATGCCATTGCCTCTCAAGCCCTAGGACGTTTTCTTCTGTAGACAAAGCAGCCTCCAGCTGCAAACATGAAAGCAAAAGCTCTCTAAGCAGGATTTAATTAATTTTCTCCTATTTTGAATTCAAATTTGAGCACACTAATATAGCATAACAGTAAACAATGCATGAGAATTTTTGAATCCAGTTTTCCATTAATAATGTTACCATGATCATTAGGAATTGAGCTCAGACCTTAGAGCCCTATACTAACTACACAAGAGCCCTGGTCTGTTATTTTTAGAACTCTCTGTGCAAAATGAAGCTTGGCTCCATGTCTCTTTTTATGATGTACAGTTCAAGCTCAGAACATGAAAATATGGGCAAAAGTTGAAAACAGACACCCTCAAATGATGAATAATTGGCCATCAGTGAATTCTTTATCTTTGGGTTGCTACTGAAAGAAAGAAGCAGCTGCTAGCCAAGGTGAAAAAATGACCAAGCAACAAGATATGCCACCTGCCACAGCACAGGAAAATAATATCCCCATGTTACAGAGCACACATAATAGAGTAGGAAGGAGAGAAAGAAGACAACTGCATCATATGTGGTTTCCCTGACTGAAGAGCTTTTAAGCCTCAACACCTTGGCGCTTAGGGACCAAGACCATGAAGTACTACAGTGCTGACTGCAGGGTATTATATATTCACAGCTAACTTAGGATATGATTGTTAATAACTAACTGCTTTGAACATACAGTAATATTGATTTATAATGATTAAGAATGAACCATTAGTATGAAAAGTTAATGAATATCAGTCTAGTAAAGTTTTAAAGTTTAAAACAGACCAAATTTATCATTCTAAACCATCACCGCAATCTTAAGACATACAAGTAGAGACACAGAAACACAGCCTTAAGTATAAATGCTCTTGCAACACTTCTCTACTCATTAAGCTTTCTCATCTTCAAGGGTCTACACATATTCATTATTTATTCAGCTTTTCTATTCCATTGTCCTTTATGCCACTTTAATGTTCCTCTTGTAAATTCTTTCTGCATAGCTCATTTGATGTTTTTGTCTTCTGCAGATATCTACGTTTTTCCCAATAATATATACAAATAACACTCTATTTGTCTTAATCTCACTACTGCTTAAAATTCTTTTCACCCTCTTCCTGAAGATCCACCAAAAATAAAATTCAGATAACAGAATAAAAAAGTAATGGGCCTCAGGTCGGTAGCAAGTCTTCCACTTAGTTAGCATAGTCAACATTCTTGAAAACTACCATTTAAGGCAGGAAAACATTCTATATGTAACTAAATAATCTGGAAAATAAACCGTGCATTTATAAAAGGGAATTCTCAAAAAAAAAAAAATGTAGTTAACAGTTAGTTAAAAAAATTGTTCAAAGAAAAGCTCTGAACAGATGACTATTTCAAATATGAGTTCTCTTAAGAACTTAGAAATTTGTGCAACCCGCAGAACAGTGGAATCATCTGTTGATTTTTGGTACTGAGTATAATAGCATATGGATCAAATCATGAAGTTTGCACTGTTTTCTGAAAGCACAAAAAAGCCATCCAACAAACACAGCAATCATGGCTACCTGAAAAGGCACCCTGTGAATGTTCCACTTCAAACAAGGCAAAGCAAAAATCCCAAACAATGCATAACAGAAAGAATATTAGTCCATACTACTGAGAAGTTTGCCATAAATTTTTAGAAAATTTGTAATAGAAAAGAATGTTTTTTTGAGAAATGAATTGTGGTTAACATATACATTAATATTGTTCTCTCATGCTGTCTGAATGGTTTTAGATGTTGGAGGCAGAGATGTTCTGTTTTTTAAGGAATACAGATTAAACTTCACTTAGTCTCTTTTTGCCAGAGAAGGGGATCAGGGAAAGAGAAAAAGCAAATGCCAGACAAAAGCAGTGATTCATAGAATCACAGAATGGTTGTGGATGGGAGGGACCTCTAGAGCCCTTTTGGTCCAACCTCCCTCCTTAATCAGGGACACCCAGGGCCACGTATCCAGGCAGATTCTGAAGATCTTGAACAAGATCCTACACCTCTTGGGCAACCTATGCCAGTGCTCCATCACCCGGACAACAGAGAGGTGCCTCCTGGTGTTCAGAGGGAACCTCCTGCGCTCTAGTTTGCGCTAGGTGCCTCTTGCTCTGGCATGGGGAACCACTGAAAATAGCCTGGTTCTGTCTTGGATCCTCCTTTCAGGTATGTATGGACATTGATGAGATCACCCCTGAGTCTCCCCTTCTCAAGGCTGAACAGTCCCCAGCTCCTGGGCCTTCCCTCAGAGAGGTGCTCCACGCCCTTCAGCACCTTTGTATCCCACTCCCCACTTGATGCTATATAGTACGCGCAGGCCTCCCTTTTACTGGGCAGAGGTGGGCAGAACGGGACACAGTACTCCAGATGTGGCCTATATCAAGCAATACCAGTAGCATCACCGTATCATTTCAGATGTGTACTACTTTCAGCAGGAGAATAAAGTTATTTTTTTTCATAGCAGCTGGTAAGGTGATTGATGTGTTTTGAATTTATGATGAAAACAGTTTGGTAGCACACCAATATTTTAGTCATTGCTGAGCAGTGCACACAAACAAGCCACCGTCGTTTCTCACACAACCCCACCAGTGGGCTGGGAGTGGGCAAGAAGCCAGGAGGGCACACAGCCAGGACAGCTGACTCAAACTGGCCAAGGGGATACTCCATACTATGTGGAACTGTGCTTAGCAATAAAAGCTGGGAGGAAAGGAGCACAAGGGGAGACCTTTGGAGTTATAGCATTTATCTTCCCAAGTGTTAGGTGTGACAAGCCCTGCTTTTCTAGACATAGCTGAACATCCACTTGCGAATAGGAAGCAGAGAATGAATTCCATGTTTTGCTTTACCTAGAAAACTGTTTATCTCAACCCATGAGTTTTCTCACTTTTACTCTCCAGATTCTCTTCCCTATCCCCATCCTCACCTGTGGGGAGAGAGGGACTGGCTGCATGTTTGCTACCTAACTGCCTAATAGTGTAACCTACAAAAAAAGAAATTACGAAAAAAATGCTATTAAAATATACTTCTAATATCAAAAATAACTGTGTGATAATGTTAAGTCTCAAAATAATTACACGTGTATATATTAACAAAAGTGTATGCATTACA
Organism: Numida meleagris; assembly: GCF_002078875.1. Lineage (NCBI taxonomy): Eukaryota > Metazoa > Chordata > Aves > Galliformes > Numididae > Numida > Numida meleagris. Next base: position 160,297,612 of record NC_034409.1, on the reverse strand, counting down.
TGTATATCTATTAAAAATAGATCAAGCAGTGAACACATCTTAAGTATCCTCCCCCAAAAATGTCATTAGAAAAATTCTTCCTTTTTATTCAGATTCAATGCTTACATGTTAATCAGCAGTTTCCCAATATTATTTTTCCTTCCTCAATGAACATTTGAGTAACATCTAACTAAACACTGTAGAAGACAACACCTGTTTGTTTGGTTTTTTTTTTTTTTTTTTGGCTCAAAGCTCGCTTCATGAGGCCTTTTTGGTGATAAGACTCTAACTGACAACAGCAAATAATCTAGGGGAGCCAGTGGTGGGTGTCACTGTGCCACAGTACTTCTGCTTATGATTGTAAAGATAAGCAGAAGCAGGACAAGCAGTTGTTTTTGGGGGTGCGGCTTGAAGGAGCTGACCACTGCAAAAGGTGATAATGCTTGTGCCTGGCAACGAAGGCAACACTCCCTGCTGGCTTATCTGTTGGGCAAGGTGTGTCATGCTAACAGAGAGAAAGGAAGAAGGAAAAAAAACCCGGAGAAAGAGGACTTAAAAGGTCCCCACTAAACTAAGTACTTTGGAGGGGAAGAACTCCCAAAGAAAAGAAACCTTTGACAGAGGAATTCCCTAAGAGAAAGAAGCCTCTTAGGAAAGAACCCCCCGGGGCCTGCTTGCTGCGAAGCTTCCTGGCTTTCTCCCATCTCCTGTGGTGATTGGATGAGTTCCTGAGATCAGTGGAGGCACTACGAACCACACAGGACCCACGGTGGTGACTCTCTCTCTTGCTTTCTACAAAGACTCCTTGCTTTTATTTCCTATCTCGTTTCTATCGCCCGCCTTCCCTTCCCCATCTCCCTAAGCAACTAGGATTTGTAACAGACTGGTCAGGCTAACATTTCACTCGTTGTGTCTTAATCTCACCGTCGGGTAGGCATATATAAAAAGATCCTCCTCTCCCTCCTATAAACTGCATCGAGACAAACACTTACATTCTTACCTGGCAAGTTAACGAATAGCCGTACTTGCAATTTATTACTATATGACTTTTTTTTTTTCCAAAATATATCAAAATTGTAATTTGGTTCCTCGTTTTAAAAAAACAAAGTGGAAAAAAAAAGCGAAATTAATTATCCGTGAAAACAATGAATAAAGTCTCAAAAATGAGAAAACAGGTAAGTTAATTGTAGAGGAAGGAGAACCTGCAGTTTTATATTGTTATTGTGATGTGAAAGGAATACTCCTATGTAAATTAGAGTCACGCAAGTAAAACAGCAGCCTGGATAAATGCAATGTAAGTCTTCAGAATACCATAAAATAAGAAATTAGTAAAGAGTACTAAATTACAAAAATATTTCTTGTCTGAAATACTAATAGAAAAGCAGGAAAGTCATTACGTTTAAAAGAAGAGGCAGCTTTAATTATATGAATCTTCAGAAACTGTCATATCAGTAAGCTCATTAGCTACAATGAAAGTTGCTCCTGCTGATCTAAGAGTACTTAAAAAACAGGATTTGTTATACTTCAAAGCAAAAAGGTATCTTTAATTCATGTACTGTAGTAGGGAATTAAGCCTACTTCTCATATTACAAAAGTAGAAACTAAAACTTCAGTATGTAATGGGGAAAAAAAAACACCAACAAATTAAATACCCTGAAGTAAATTATAATTGTACAGGTAACTTGTCCCTTGCTGCTTGCCTGGGAAAGATATATTAAAAAAAATTAAAATATATTTTTCTGAAGGAATAATTAATTTACATATTTTGAGTGTTTTATAATTTATAAAGTACCATTACCTGGATCTTGCTTGTGAACAGAGGAAGTCTTGCGTGCGAAATGGCAATTGGTGACTGTCTTGGCCACAGTGACCATGAAGTGGTCAAATTTAAAATCTTTGGTGATAGGAGGAAAATTGACACCCCAACCCTGGATATGAGGAGAGGAGACTTCAGGCTGCTCAGGGAACTAGTTAATAAGGTCCCCTGGGAAACTTCTTTTGAAAGCATTGGGGTTCATCGGTGCTGGTCACTTTTTAAGTACCACCCCCTGAGAGCACAGAAACAGACAACTCCCAAATGTCACAAGTCAAGAAGGTGGGGCAGGAGGCCAGCTTGCCTGAACAGAGAGTTTCTTCTAGAGCTTAGGTGGAAAAAGGTGTACGGCCACTGGAAGCATTGTCAGGCAACATGGGAAGACTACAGTGATGCTGTTCACCTTTGTAGGGAGAAAATTAGTGCAGCCAAAGCTCAGTTAGAGTTGACACTGGCCAATACTGTGGGGGACAATAAAAAGGTTTTTTTTTAAATACATTAACAACAAAAGAAGGGCCAGAGAGAACACTGCTTTGTTAGTTGATGAGAACAGTCATCTTACAAACATGGACAAAGGCAAAGCAGAGACACTTAATGTCTTATTTGCCTATGTCTTCAACACTGATGATGGGCACTGGCACTCCAGGTGCCCTGAGTTGGAGGACTGTGACTGCGGTAATGATCAATTCCAAGCCAATCCTGACCTTGTGTGAGATTTGCTGCTCCACCTGGATGCACATAAGTCCATGGGATCAAAGGGGATTCATCCTGAAGTACTCAGAGAGTTGGTTAATATCATTGCAAGACCTCTCTCAATTATTTCTCAGTGCTCTTGGGAATCTGGAGAGGTTCCAATTGACTGGAAGCTGGCAAACATTGTTCCAACTTTCAAGAAGAGCAAGAAGGAAGACCCTAGTAATCACAGGCCTGTCAGTCTCACTTCAGTGCCTGGTAAAATTATGGAGAAAATTATGCTGGGAGTTATTGAAAAACACCTGAAGGACAATGCGGTCACTGGTCACAGCCAACACAGGTTCATGAGGGGAAGGTTCCTGCTGAACTACCTTAATTTCCTTTTATGACAAGGTCATCTCACCATGAGTACAAAAAGAACATAAAACACTTCCTTAAACATTCATTGTGCAAAAGTTAGTGCATATTAAGTCAACATTCTTCATAAAAATATACTTCTGCAAAAGTACTAAAAGGATTTTAAAATACATGAGCTGTGGTCTTTGGAATCTGCCAGATTTTCTGAAATTCCAGTGCAGAAGGAGTCTTCAAGATAGAAAAGAAGCTTACAGGTAATGAAACCAGTACATATAAACACACTGATATGCTAATTTGCCAAAGGCATCCTAAGCTCTTGTCTTTTTCATACAATATAAGTGAAATGCAAAATAATACACTGAGGTAAATTCAGTGTATAAACTTCAAAACATGATCATTGATTTTCATCCAACAACATACCTAGTGAGATCAAAAATTCATCTAATCAATACTGAATACCTAAAAAAGAATAGAAAACCTGGACTAACTGGTAATTTTACCAACTGCAGTTTGAGTGGTCAGTATTCTATTTCTCATAAGCTTTACATAAGACAATCAGCAGCTTATGTAAGGTGACCATCTACACTGAAATAATGGCTTGTATAAGGAACATGTTAGTTATTCTGGCTGATGTACTAAATTCACGCACAACATAGCCAATAGCATATGATTTATGAAAAATCAGTTGCCAGTTAACAGAGAGTTCTATGAAAATAATGCATAAAATACGAAATGCATTTAAAGAAGAAATTCCTTCTATTGTCAGTACAAAACGTTAGATGAGGCGCTTGGAGCATCTGACAAATATTTAAACATACCTGATCTTCTCAGTGGTTATAATATACTAACCACAATTGGAAACTCTAAGAACTGTGATAACAGAAACCAAACTCAATGTGGATGACCGCTATCTCAACATCTCTCTATCAGGAACAGTTTTTGCAAAGCTATCATCTGTTTCCTGGAGACTGAATGAGGCATAAGAGTGATACTGAATAAAGCAATACAGATAAACAGTGATATTCTCCAAAGTGACATAAAATAGAAAATGATTAACTAAGACAGCCCATCCAATCTTCTTCCTGCAAGAGTATGACAGTGCTGAGGTGGCGTCAATTACAAACTCCATGCTTAGTCAATTTAAATTACTTAAGCTGTGACATAATATACAGAAGAAACTCTCAATTAAGAACTGAAAAGTAAAAAATATGCTGCTACTGCTTACATTCAGATTTACCACATTCTACACTTCATTATGAAGTAGTAAAAAGAAGAATTTATTTTTCCAGACTTACAAGACTACTGTTGCATGAGGAATATACATGCAGGGAAGACAAAATTGTTCAAATCCATGTTTAGAAAAAAAGATGGAATGATGCATTTCTGCACTGCTGAGCAAAAAGACACTCAGTAATCATGGAATCATAGAATGCCATGGGTTGGAATGGACATTAAAGATCATCTAGTTCCAACTCCAATGCTGTGGGCAAGGATGCCAACCACAAGATCAGACGGAAACATGAAAATGATTTAAGATCTTTTAACAGAAAAGAACATTTAGAAGAAATCTGTTTTGGAATCTGAATCTAAAAGATACGTTAGAAGGAGTGTAATGGGAAATCCTGTAGTAACAAGGATGGAATTATACATACTATGTTCAAGAACACTTGCAGGAGCAAAAATTACTGATCAATGATTTAGACCAACAATGTGCATTCTAAAAATAATATTAGCATAAAACAAGCATCATCTCACTCAAAAAGAAGTACTGCAGTGTACTCCTAGTTAGTTATACAAACCTTTACTAGCTTTATCCAAATGCTGAAAATCCTCAACAAAATTCAAGACATCTTGATAGCTTTCTTCACACACCTCTACAAGAAAATGGAGCAATGTTGTTTTTTGATCTGCCGACTTCGTGTCTTTCAGCTAGGCAGAAAAAAAAAAATGTGTTAAAACATTGAGGATAAGATTGCCTCTGAACATTTTGATAATTAATATATATCACTAATTGTGAATACGAAAAAAGGTAAGAACAAGCGGTTGAACTGGAACAGTTCTTAGAGAAAACCTGAAGTAATGGACTCTTATTTCCATCCTTGATAAAAATCCCTTGGAAAAGCTATATTAAATATTTTTTCTATGAAATATTTGAGTTCATTCTTGAGAAAATGTATGTTTCTCTTTTAAGAAGTATTTATTTAAGCAATATATCAATGTTTATGAAACCATGATCAGATTGATGATAAACATCAGTGTAAACAATTCAGAGCTAAATCAGCAAAATTTAACAATAAATGATGCGCATATCTACTCCATGGGATGATTTCCTTAGCTGCGATGCTAACTCTGGCCTAACAACATGCAAGAACTATATGCTGCAATCTCAATCTGCACAAGTTCTAGTTGAGTTCACAGACCCGACTGTTCAAAAATTTAGACTTCTAAAATTGTTAAGCATAAACTTTCCTGTCTGAATCATACAATCATTTTCAGATTCATCTGAATCATCTTATACATACAAAATGATTTCAAGTCTGATCATTTTAAAACTTGCATCTATGTATGCAAAAACACTAACAACTGACAATAAGCAAAGATTCAGCTATGCATTTCTGTTGTAATCATAGAATCATAGAATCATAGAATGGCCTGGATTGAAAAGGACCTCATCTAGTTTCAACCCCCCTGCTGTGTGCAGGGCTGCCAACCACTAGACCAGGCTGCCCAGAGTCATCTGATTGACTTGATATAAAAATCTGAAAATCAGATAAATGTATACTGTTTGCTTTTCCCATACTGTCAAATTAAAACAGAGAATTTTGAATGCTGCATAACAATCAAGTCAGCATTTCATACCTTTCTGTTAGAAGTCATCAGTTATTTTCTGTGATCAAGACAATACAACCTTAATAAATCTGATGAGCTATGAGCTCCACTATGTCAATTTTTTTCCTTCAGACAGGTAGTTTAATAATAATATGAGACAGGATTTTCAAAATAAACAGAAAATGAAACACGTATATATCAGAACAACAACAAAAAAATAGGGTCAGTACTGTATGCAGTGTTATAAAATAAGTTAATTCTATTGCACTAGGATACTCAGTAATAGACAACTGCTGGAACATCACACAATTTCTACAATGAGACACTGCTTAAAATGCATGTAATTAGAAAAAGTTAGTTTTAAAAATAAACTGGGGTTATAAGCATGCATTTGTTCTTAATATATCAGTATTTAATAAATTATTATTAGCACACAAACATCATATCTCTCTTCTCAATATATGCAGCAGACCTATTTACATTTCAATTCTCCATGATGCAGGAAGAAGGCAAGATATGGGTTTATCTTCTACAAGATCTTCTACATTGAGTTTCCCATGCATAGTTGGAAAAAAGAAGAACAGCAACCTTACTGTGAAACCTTACTGAAAAATGCTGAGCAGAACACCAAGCAGTCTGCAGTTTATAGGTTCATAGTATTTCGGTCAAGAACTAGTGGTTTGGGTGGGATCATATTTGAATTTAACACTAATTTTTGTAACAGTTGAATCAGTTTATTATTCTCAGAACAGAAGGGATTATGCATTAATTAACACTGAACACATAGTTCAGAAAAATACAAAAAATTACACATACACACTTTCACCTCTGTGTTTCCAGACAAAGTGATCTAAGACACAGTTTCATAACCAATGATGGCTTGGCACTCACAGACTTCCTAAATGAGGCCACAATTGGATGAGGTGTATTAGGAACTGTGGACTAGTGCTACATTGGACAGGATAGTTCAGGGTTACCTCTGAAACCCAGCTTCCATACTGAGGCTATATAGGCACAATGAAGCACACAAGACAAATTGTCATACAAATTGGATCTCGAATTCTCTTAACAATAGATATATTGGAATGTCTCATGTATCATGAAGGAAGATAACTGCTGCTGATGTACTAAATATCTTGATCTTTTTTGTATTTCTCTGTGATGCTAATACAATATAACATTCTCAGATGAAACTGGTAGCATTACTTCGCTGCAAAGGGAGGATGGTGAATGCAAACTCCCAGTGATTCTCTCTGAAAATGTCAACTTTCAAAACAACAAGTCATTGACTATATGTTGCATTTGTTCTGGGATATCCAGCAGGATTATCTCTATGATTGCCATATACTTTGTTCTGCTTTCCATCAAAAGCTGAAATAGTTGGTCATCACTAAGTCAATGAGCTCATCTTCAACTACCATTAAGGTGACATTATCTCACCCAAGAAAAGAAGTTTTTAAGCAGCATGGTCTGGCATTTACAAACTATCAGTATGAAGCAATGCCAAATCAAATACGTATGAAAACTCTGCCATTTGAACTTTATTTTTTATTTGTAGATTTCTTAAGTAAATGAAATACATTGAGTACTATAATATATGCTTATGTATAATTAAAGAAGTCATGAAAGATGCAAAATAGTATCACCGTTTGTAATCATATGACATGGCATAATGTTAAAATTACACTGTACTAGGCATTTTGATCTTAAGGAGAAAATTACCTTTTTCTGTAATAGCTTATAGCTTTATATCTAATTCACTAATAGTCTATTAGCAGTGATCAGTATTTTTCCTGAGCAGAAGATTAGATGTCTACTGACATCCCTTCCAACCTGAATTATTCCATGGTTCTAAGAAACCCACATGCAATTCCAAACAAGTTAATTACATAGGTTGCTTTAAAAATAATGCCTCCTATTTATATCCATGGAAAATACAACAGATACAAAGAGCACAATAACACTATTTGGTAGAGTAGATTCTCAGCTACAACACAGCATAGCCACTAAGGTTAGCTAGCGATGAACAAGAGCCTGCACTCCACGCCTATAAAAATCTGCATGGCTGTCTGGAATGTAGATTTTTTTTTCATGTAGCTGTTGCCACTGCCAAAACACACCACCAACTGTCTCACTGTGCTAACACACACTGTTCGGTCTCCATAACAATATGAAGATAGTTATTACAAGCATTTTGCAAAGCAGAATAAATATTAAAAGAATGATCTTGGATAAATAATTTAAGATCTTGTAGATGAAAATAAGAGTTTGAACTGCTCCTCATAGGAAAAACTGACTTTAGGTCCTGGCTTACCCTACAATGCTTTGGTATTAAATGCATTGGACATGCAAGTTAGTTAGATTTGCAAGCTTACAGGTTATTTAACTTTACATGAGGCTACACTATTCTGTCGGAGGGGAAAACATCTGAAAATACGTTGACTATTGGGAACCTAGAGCATGAGTTCCAACCTTTTGGCTTAATTGGGTTGTTCTGAGTGAAGACGAATTGTCTTGGTCCACATATAAAACATGTAATGTATGAGGCATGCTCCAAAAGTTATGCCTCCTATGTTATTGTGTTGGCCCACAATATCAGAAATGGATGTTGGCAGTATGGCAGTAGAGGTCAAACCTCCCCAACAACCTTCTGTTCCATTTTGTTGTCACACAAATGATGGCAGTAGAGGGATGGTCTGGCAAAATTGCATCTGACATAGAAGTGCATATAAAGCAGAGGTATATCACTGAACTCCATGCAGAAAAAAATGGCACCCACTGCCATTCACTGATGCTTGCTGAATGTTTATGGAGACCAAACAGTGGGTGTCAGCACAGTGAGGTAGTGGACTGTGTGTTTCAGCAGTGGCGACAGTAACATGAAAGACAAGCCATGTTCTGGACAGCCATGCGCAGCTGTGACACCACAAAATGAAGTGCCAATTTGTGTGAAATGACTAATGGTGGTGATGGGGTAAAAAAATGACAGCATCAAGAGGGTTAGTCAATTGGGCTTAGAACTGTTTTTAAGTTAACACTCAGGAAAGAATAGATGTCTTCTTGCATTACATTATCACTCTTTCAATTTTTATATAAAGAAAATTAGAAGAAGCAGGGAACTAATGAAACTGAGCAACAACAAAAGGAAAATAGATGAAGAAAAATGTTATAAAAAAAAGAAAACATAACTGTTTCATAACAGATTAAAATCTGATAGTCTTAAAAGTGTTCAGACAAATCTACAGTGCTACCAGGATCACATTGATACAGTCCTTCTATAGCCTTTGTTTGTTTTGTTTTTTATTATTATTTCCTCAGTGTGAATTCTTCTATAAGTTTATATGCAAGTCAGTCACAAGAAGACTGTACATACGTAAGCTCTGTATTGTTCAAATCATCATCTAATGTTAAGAATTAAGAAGAAAAATAAATAAATACAAAGAATTAACTGCAGGAAAAGTATCAAATAAGGTATGTAGGTAGAGCAATAAAAACAAATAAAGTGAATGTAATACTCAACATGGATATTTCAAAACTCACTTTACAGAGAGAGCTGAGATTATATCCAAAGGTTTGTGCATTCCGAGAACCTGCATTCATGTAGTTTCCCATTAACAGTACTAGTTCCAGCAGCCTGCTGAAGCTTTTACTCTTTTTTATCTCTTCACAAGCAGCACTGACAGCCATGATGTCAGGTTTGATGTTGTTCACCTGCTCCTCAAACTGAAGCTTAAAAAGAATAGCACTGAGCCGTGGCCGTAGTCTCTTCACGTTGCTCATCTGATTGAAAAGAAAATAGGAGATTTCCTTTAAAATTCATGCTACACTGTACAAATGCATACAATCTGAAATGATTTATTGGTGTGACAGGCTTGAAGAAGCAATATATCTGCTATAACTGATAGCAAATGAACGAATGAATGAGAGACACTTGGGTAAGCAACTGAAATCCCATCTTGTGGTTAATGTGAACTGCCCCCATCCTTTCCCAATAACTAGTATGTGTAAGCAATAAATGATAAAGTGTCATCATATATCATATCTGTCAAGTCATATACCAAATCCTATAAAACTAATCCAAGTTTATGACCCAGTAGTTGCAAAGTAATAAAAGTAGTTCACAAATTCTGTATAATTCAGGATGTACCAAAACAAGGCAAATCACATTTTCTGGTGCAAATATTTAAATCTGATTTCAATAAAAGCTTATCTAAACTTGTAGAAGAATAACAGTTCTGAAAAATCCGAGCTATGAAACATTTAATATAATATGCATTATTATATGCCAGTATTCATACCCTACTATACTCCTAGACCTTACACAGTTAAATTAGGTAAAGCAGAACACTCCTGGGAAAACAGTGGCTTCTTTAGATCATATGCAAAAGACTTACTTCCTCTATGCTTTACTAGTCAGGGATTTTCAACAGAAGTTTCAGTCTTCCTATATGAGTTAGGTCCCTGAATTCCTACCCTAGAGATACTATACACATTTTTTCCTGTATCCAAACAAGATTGTGAATTTTATTACTACTTTAAATCAAAGAACATGGAATGTATTCAATAAATTAAATCTCCCTAGATTCCAGTGTACTTCACACACCTTTTATCCCCACCAGGCACTATATATACCTTGATTTTTCCTTCTTGCACGGCAGAAATCATGTTTTGTCTCCCTGCTCTTTGGTTCTGAATGTAAGAAACCCTAGTGTCAAGTACTTCCATGAGTGTCTTCCCTTATTTTTTCCTGTCCCTGCTTTCCCACCATTTCAACAAATTCTTTAAGACTTTCTTCCTCATAGTCATATCCTCCTTTCTAAAGGCAAAGTTGAAGCCAATAATACCTTCACAATACCTGAAATCCTAAACTAGTAGATTATGTACAGGTTTTTTGTTGTTGTGGTTGTTGCTGACTGTTATTCAGTCTGGACACAGAGAGGCTTTTTTGTTTGCTTGTGGGATGGAAGATACACAGACACACAGATTTACTGACACTTGATCAGAATGGAATGAAGACACAGCTTTTGCTTCTCAGAGTTCAGTTAGGACAATGGCATTTTCCTACAAAGGAAACATCCAAGACCAATAAGTTCTGAAATTAATTCTATTTTTAGCAGATGTAACAGCCATCAGAAAACTATTTTCATTAAAAGGTAGATATGGAGCAGATATCACCAGACTGAAAAGGTTTCCTCATGGGAAACCAAGTCAGAGTTTAACATAGGAAAGGTCTTCTATAAAACCTCTATTTCAGCCAGATGACAAAAATAAATAAATACCAGAAATCAAGTACAGAAGTAATTGAGTAATTTCAGCTAGAATAATGTAATTTCAAATCAAATGGAGAAAAGTTTCTAAAAGTCAGAGGGATATACCTCTCTTCCAAATGGAAAAATCTGATCAATTAGTTCTAAAAGAAGTAATTCATACCTCCTAATGCTATTACTTTGAGTGTCTCAATATACAAGCCATGAAGATATAAGATAGATGATCATAGTGTAGATGGAAATACATGAAAATCATGACAGCAGGCGTAGTATTTTCTACGAGGTTGAACCACCTTACTTAGTCCGACTTAAAAGTGGAATTTGACACTGTAATTGTTAAAGCAATATACAGTGATAACAGACTACAACAGCAGACAATTAATGTCTTTGATGTGACAAGCATGACACATTTAAAAAAAAAAAGGCCAGATCTCTAGCACATTCTTATTTAGTATGATCTTCTCTTGTGACTCAACGAGTCATCCAAGTTTATTTCCTAAACAGGAAGACATGTGTCTATGATGATGACAGTAGTGGTAAGGAGAAAGCGTTCTGCTGTAGATCTTCTGGAGTCTTGTCAATAAGCAATTAAAAAATGATTTATCTATATGGTTACTTAGTGCATTTGAAAACACAGGTAATCTGTGGCAAAAAGAATCTGACCTGAAATATCACATATGTGGATGCTGTTGAAAGACAGCTTGCTCATCTTGGAAAAAGTTTCCCACTTCTACAAAATGGTGACAGGGAAAGCAAGTCTCAAAGGACATGCAGCTCCGTTGAGCTCTGAAGTCTGAAGCTGGAATACATGAAATATTTGCATAGTGATTCCAAGCTATAGAGATCTAAGATACTGACTAGACTCAAGATTCTTTCAGCATAGTTGCCCTGTTAGCCAGTCATGTGGATACATCACTTAATATAGGTGAATACTTCCCAAAAAACCTTGAGGTTGTTCAGTGTCTGTATGTCAAGATCCTGTATTGATCACATCAAAACAAATACCTTTTTTTAAGATGTTCAAATTACAACATGAAAATTAGCTTCACAAAGATTGTTGACATTTTTAATGAAGCAGAAGCATTGTGCAGTGCTGCCAACCCAAACTCAAATTCTCCTAAAGTCCAACACAAGAATCCATTCTTCTTTGGCACCAAAGTGTAGATGCTTTAAAACTTTTCAGCACTGATAAAATGGGAACACTCTCTATAGCAAAACATATAGATATCAGCTATCAAAACTGTTATTGTGGGAAGACACTTTGCACAAAGCCAGGAAGGATGTCTTGGAAGGCAGTAAGGAATGCTGCAACCAATAAAGGTGGCATCAGCTACCTGGATGACATGGTTCCAAGTTGAGTTGAAAGTGTGTAATCTATTCCTAAAATCTAAGAGAGTGAAAACAAAGTCATAAAGTCTTTTCCTGTATAATTTCAGTCTTGAAGCAGCATCTTTGAAGAAACAAGTGTAAAAAGTCTGCTTTGGGGATACCTCTTTTTGATTCTCTTTCATGATTACTGATGGTATGGAAATAAACAGAGAGATAAAAAGGTGGTAGAATCCACGTCAAATTTAGTGCCCCAGCGCTCATCTTCTTTTAAGTGTAAAACATTTTTCTATTAATCTTATAATCTTTCAGGATTTTTTTTTTCAAATGCAGTCTATATTTCATAGTCAAGCCAAAACATCTAAGCTCAGAAATTATTTCACAAGAGTAAAAGAAAGACATCATCTTTTCGTATCATCTTGCCTGGACCCAAGATTCCAGGCAAATGTTAAGAGCTCTTACAGAAAAACTGTTCTGTTTGATCTTAGGAAACTGCCGCTCCAAGTATGAATACTGTCAAACTGTCATAGCATATTCCACAAGGTTGCTGCAATATGGGTGCAGTGGAATTGCCAGGTCACAGCCTGAACCAATGGTTGAGCACCCAGGGAGCTCAGGTGCAAACAATGCACCTGAGTGACTGGAAGGGGTGGAGCCTGGATCCACCCCCTCATCACCATCATTTAAGAGTTAGTCGCCAAGGAAGCAGCATCTCTCTGGATCGATATCACACTTCTCTTGAGCTGATGTAGGTTGTTAAAAGGGAGTGAGCCAATTTTCCTTCTTTATTACCTGCTGTTGCTCCATAGTGCCTGTATCCTACTCAAAGGCACTGTCATTGCCTTCTTTTGCCATACAATGGGTAAAAGAAAATCCAGTCTATCAACACATGATAGTTTTCAGTTACATTGGGTCATAATGCGAAACTAACATCTGACAAAGCTTCTGAAGTGAAAACAATACAGCACCAATTTTTATCAGTTATGTTGTGTGAAGTGAAATGAGTTTTCACAGGGTGCATCAAATCAGATTCGATACAAGTTCTTGAGACACTTAGAGGAATCTACAATGTAAGCCACTGATCAGTTAGAGAAAAAAGATGAAGACCATTCAGACAGACAACCTCACTGATCTCAAGCTGTAGAGAGCTCTGCCAAGAAGAAAACAGAGAGCCTATGCCCTCGCCAAAGAAACAACAACCACTTCCAGACATCTGAAGTAACATCATTACTTCATAAGACAATTTGTTTTCTTTTTTACTTATCTTTACATTTTCCTAGCTGCACTAGTCATTCAAAATAGTTTTGACAGAACAGAAGTAAGAGTGAGACCTGCTGGTACCAAATATTTCACAGGAACATTCACCTGTGATTCAGAATCATCATCTTTCAGTGACAGGAAAAGTAACCTAATTCAATCCATACAAGTCTCACTCTTGGAAGTTGCATACTCTCAGATTAGTGAAGATCATGACAAACACTTTCAGAAGATATTTCTGGAGCTTGGTTCTCCATGCTGTGCAGGTTCAGGGTTTAAAAGATACTAACACTGTAAGAGTTAAGGATGTTCTGCCTTTACAGTCAAATTATTTAAGTGGTTTAATTTGACATAAATATATTTTAACTGTCTCAGTTGGTGTATAATGGTAAGTCAATCTTTGGCAACATTCTTGGGAAGGCTCAAATTGCTGATGGAGAACACTGAAAAGAAAAAGCAGCATACACGTGAAGAAAGACAGTAGCAGAAGGTAAAGATTACTGAAGAAATTCTACAGATGGAAATTAACACAATTAAAATACCTCACAGTGCTGATAGACTTTGCCACCACAGGATTTTAAATAAACTGAAATGGCTGTGATCAAGCATTAAGTATTTCGAACGCCTCTTCAGATATACTACGATATTTTCTAGACAGCAGTGAAAACATTAATACATTCTGAGTTATTCTCAATGTGAACATACAGGTGAAATCATCAGCTGAATATGGAATTGATCATTTTAAGTGTTTGCTGAATTATTTAAGACAAACTAGCCTTCATCAGGTCTCACTCTAATCTTCAATTTACTCTAGTGAAATCTTCTTTTTTGGTATGAAATGATTAAAAACACATCTATCAATGAACAAGCTGTGAAGACACATGAGGATACCTTGCCAAATTCTATTCAGGTTAGCTATCAGCGTAACTCAAAAGGACTAGACATTAATTATTTCTGAAAGGATATTTCAAAATTCACCCATTTTATCTTAGAGTAAGTAAAAGTGATCAAGTAAAAGACTATTTCTTTTTCTCATTCCCACACTATATATGAAAATATTTTCAAAAATCCCAAGTTTTAAGAACAGAAATGAAGTATCAAACATGGTGGTTGAAACACGATACTCATACATGTGACTGCTAATATAGATGCCTGCACCTAAGATCAAAATGTCCACTAAAAGCATCCTAACAAGTATTAGCAAATTTTTACATCAAAATTGCTTATAAAGAATGTAAAAAAAATGGTTTTTGAAATAGTATTGTATTTTTGGATTTTAAATCATATTAATAAGTCTAATATGTCCAGGACTAATTTCTGCCCCTAAGGATTAGAAGCACTGAAGAGTTCACATCTTCTAGTGGATTCAGTTCCCTCCATGCTCCATAACCAGATCAGAACTACTACTTGGAACAGTTTCTTGTGCAACTAGTTCTTAACATAAGTTGGCCTCAAGCTCTAGCATTATTGCATTGGCAAGAGGGTGGGGAAAAGTGGATATGCACTGACTGGAGAGTTGACAGGGGACATAACTTTTTCAGCTGGAGCAAAAAGAAAGCTTAGTGTATCATAAAAACGTGGAACTTCTTTAGAGATTCAATTATATTCTGAGTGTTATGGTACTCATTTATATAAATGATGTGCCAAAACAACTTGGTATGGTGAGAGCAAAGATCTGGAGCCACCTGACATGGGACCAAACATTTCTGTACTCCTCTACAGTTCCAAAAGTGCCCTCAGATGTCAAGCCCAAGAGATGCAGGAATGTCTGCTAGGCAGACATTGGTTGAAAACAATGTGCTTGTATCCAACTTTCCTGTTTTGTACTGCTCTGTCTTCTCTGTAATGAAAAAGGGGAGATGTATTTTGTAACCATTATGACTTGTCTTAATAAACCAGTCTGCCTCTGTCTTACTGTGAATCTTCAGTTATCAAACACTGGTTCATGCTAACTCCCAAACTGTCCAGGAATTGTTAGGAAATTCTGCACAGACCAAAATGACACCTATCCTATGCCTAGAATTATTGTTTATTCTAGCAAATCAGCACTACAAACAACTAAGTTTCAATATATAAAAGAATTCTCTGGTGAAGTTTAGTTGATTAGTATAGATAAAGCCTTAAAATGTCATCTAGTAGTTCGTTATCCACACAACTGTTAAAAACAGTAGGATACAAGCTGGTTCAGAAGGTTGTTTTCAGAACATTGAATAATATTCAAAACCAATATAAAAACTAAAGAGAACTGAACTTGAATGGTTTTGGTTACTACTATTGCCTGAATGATTTCAGTAGAAAAAAAGGAAAGACCACCAAGGACACAAAGGACTTTGTATTCAAAACAACACACAGATCAATAAATGGAATAAAGGAATTCAGGACCTCACAGAAAACTGTAAAAGCTATATGGATTTCCTGCATCATCACCGGCAACAAGCTATTTTAATAACCATCATTTAGCTTTCTCTCAAATAAAAACTTATTGAGAAAAAAGCAAATCCACCCAACATTCGTCTTAAGAATTTTCAGCATAAAACTGTAACGCAGATGGATTCGGTAAATATTTGTTACCAATTCCTTAGCATTTATCCTCTTAAACAAACAAACAAACAAAGCCAACCACCTCACACATTTGAGCTGTTTCAGATGGCTTACTCGGTAAAAGAAGAGATCAGATAATCGTGCTATTAGCTAGGCTATAACTGAGATTTGTGATATGACAGATTCAAGTGTTAATTTTCATTAGAAAGGTGTCCTTAAAAACAAGATATCACACTAATTGCAATGTTTAAATGCTAGATTCTATCCACAACAATGTTGTGGACATTTTGGTCAATGTATATACAGAACAAACAGGAAAACAACCTTCAGAGATCACTCACAGAATTCTGCTTTTCTATGAGACAATCATCTTTGCCAGCTAATAGTGCCTTAGCCTTGCCTGCTCAAAGAGATGGCTGATTATACAAAGACTCTATGATCTCCTTAGTCAATCAATTCTATTGTTTTATTATTCCCACTATTAGAAAAATCTTCCCATCATCTAACCTTCATCACTTTCCTGAAAAACATAAACCTATTACATACTGCTGTAACAACCAGCAGTATTCAGGATATATTATTCCCTTTCTTCTTTCAGTTTTCCTACACATATTTTGGGTGAAGATCATGCCTTGGCTTTAACTACTTACAAGCAATATTTCTTCATATCCCTTGTTTCTAAACTGTACTCATTAGCCATCTCTGGAGTCCCTGCTTTTGTCTGCACATCTCTAACTAATGTACAACAAACCTCCAGACCAGATATAACATTGTAGCTGAGGCTTCAGCAGTGGTGAATAGAGGGAAGCTCACAATTTTACAGGCCATAATCCTGTTTCTGCAGTACAGTTTACTGTATAATTATTAACTGCTATGATGACAGATCCAATTTGTGTCTGACTTCTTATCCATCATAATCCATTGTTCTTTAATACAACTGTATCCATAACTATAGACTTTGCAATCAGTACCATGTAAATCCTGAGTCACTGATATTCCTAAAATATCTTTCACTGTCATTAAGCAACCAATACTTGCAGAAAGCTCATTAGTAAAGAGGAACTCAACAAAAAAGAAATTATTCAAGAGTCAGTCACAACAGGGCAACATAAAAGCAGGTAGTTATTGTAATTGAGATTTTGAAGCACTGTCACTGAATATGAAGCTCAAAGTTAGTTTGACCACTGGGAACACAGCCTTGCTGCAAAATGAGAACAACAACAACAACAACAAAAGAAAAAGAAAAGCTTTCCATATCTAAGATAAGTAATTTGAGTGGGTTCCAACACAAAGAAAGCATACTGCATACTCACTCTCTCCCCAAAAATTAACGTTTGAAATGTAAATTATGTCAACATATCCAAAATGCTTAGCTTTATATTTACCATTCCATCATTCTTTCAGAGATGACATTTACTCCACAATGATAGAGTGAATTGTCAGTTAATTAGTTCTTTTTAAATGCACATTCCTTGCTGGGCAGATTTATAGAAGTGACTAAAGAGAGTTCAGCAACTTCTTTCTCTCAGTGCCATTTCCTGTCTACAAGATAGACATTCGACAAAGCTTTTTTTTAATACATTATTATGTCCATATTCACCCTTCCTATTGTTTAGTTCTTTAACAGAAATATTAAGTTTGGTACAAACAGAAATGCATGCTTGTAAGCAGCAGAATCATAGAATCACAGAATCATAGAATGGCCTGGGTTGAAAAGGACTTCAAAGATCGAGTCTCAACCCCCCTGTTAAGTGCAGGGTCACCAACGACTAGACCAGGCTGCCCAGAGCCATGTCCAGCCTGGCCTTGAATGCCTTCAGGGACGGGGCATCCATAACCTCCCTGGGCAACCTGTTCCAGTGCATCACCACCCTCTGAACGAAAAACTTCCTTCTAATTTCTAACCTAAATCTCCCCTGTCTCAGCTTAAAACCATTCCCCCTTGTCCTATCGCTATCTACCCTCACAATCAATCCCCCTCCTGTTTCTACGCTCCCTTCAAGTATTGGAAGGCCACAATGAGGTCTCCCCGCAGCCTTCTCTTCTCCAAACTAAACAAGCTCAGTTCCCTCAACCTTTCCTCATAGGAGAGGTGCTCCAGCCCTCTGATCATCTTGGTCACCCTCCTCTGAACTCTTTCCAAGAGCTCCACGTCCTTCTTGTGCTGGAGGGCCCCAGGCCTGGACGCAGTACTCCAGATGGGGCCTCACAAGAGCCGAGTAGAGGGGGACCACCACCTCCCTCTCCCTGCTGGCCACTCCTCTTTTAATGCAGCCCAGAACATAGTTGGCCCTGCGGGCCACCAGTGCACACTGCTGGCTCATGTCCAGCTTCTTGTCCACCAGGACCCCCAAGTCCCTCTCCGCAGGGCTGCTTTCGAGTACTTCTTCCCCCAGGTTGTATAATTGCCTGGGATTGCCCTGAAGACACAGCAGCAGAAAAATCAACAGAAGGACACCATTCCCAGCAGCAGAGGAATTCTTTTTGTTCATGTCAAGTAGAAGGCCTACAGTCCAATATGACTACAGCATAAACAAGTCCTCAACCAAGGACTCAAAGATGAGACCACACAGAGAAACCTTTAAAGAATAGCCTTTTGTTACTAACCCATTAGCAAACTATACAAATTTATTTTAAACATAGTTCGAAACAACAGGAAAGAACCCAAGAAGTGGGCACAACCTGTCCTAACACTTACAGAAGCTGAAGTTAGGAGATTTTGACATAAAGACAACCTCATGGCAACTGATGGCTCCTCAGCATATAAAAGAGCTGCCCTAATCTAGCTTGCTCTCATCAGTCAAGAACAACCCCAGGTGTTGAGAAAGTCCCTTGACATCAATGCTGCACATTAGCAATCCTGGCCAGACTGCTTGGACACACATGTGGTAGTACTTAGAAGAACCAAGGTATGAAAGTACAAGTGAATTCAATCTCTAAGAGACTGAGCAGGTAGAAAAGTCATTTTATATCAAGATTTTGTAAATAAAAGTCACTTTCTCTTTCAATTAGATCCTGCAATGAGAGGGTTATTTTCTTCCTCTTTTTTCAATCCAAGCCTGAAATTTAGAAGCTTTATGTAAACCTTTCTTTTGCATTCCTCCTTTAACTGAGGAAAAAATTCAGAGTTTACTTCAGACAAGGAAGCAATGAGAAGCTCTTATCAGCTGCTTCACGACCCCTGCAATTTTAATATCTCAGGAAAAAATAAACACCTCAGACTCAGATCTAATTAATACAAACGAACAATAACAGAAGATAATCTTTAGTGCTTTAATATTTTAAATTCAAAAACTATTCAACAACTGCTGACTCGCACATACCTATTATAGCTTTATTAAAAACAATTATAATGAACAATGGTTTATTTTTCAACTCTCCAGCAGCCCCTTGAATAAGCACCTATTATTTCTTTTCTCACACTATTTCTTAAAAGGCTCAAACATTGTTTGCCTGAAATTAATACTGCTGTACTATGGGATCACATTCTTAATTAGGCTGTGTTTGAGTAAGTGATCTCCATTACTTATTTTTGTTCTTATTTCCAAAAAGTCCTGTACAACTGTTAACAGTGACTTAGAATTGCATTTAACTCAGGCTTCCTACTTAATTACAAAATATATGTCATTAGAAGTTTCATAACAGTTTTTGATAAATAACTCCTCTACAACTCATGTTTCCCAATAAGGAAATGGTCATAAATGTTCACAGCAGATATGATGTTGTGGCATCCAAACAAAACCACTGAAGTAAAAAGGAAGCTGAAATTCAAGATGACTATAGAATAACTAGACCACGGGAGAAAATATAATTATCTGCAGGTAAATATGAGAAAGTTTTCAAATTCTGGAAGATAACTGTATTTCATGGAATCATAAAAAACTATTTCATGGAACTAAAAGAAATAAAAAAGAGGATGGGAAGCTGTCAGGGGTTTGGTAACAGGATGCAACACAACAAGGCTAATAAATACACTCAAGGATAGTAGGCTTTGGTCTTTGGAAGAAGTGATGGAGATTATCATATTCCAACAGGACTAGTTCTCTGTGCAATGCAGTTTTGAAAGAAAGCAACCTTTCACAAACTGGGAATTTCACGCAGTTAAAATAAGGAAGTTTCACTGTCTAATGAGCAAATGTGAGAAGAAAACTGAAAATACAAAAAAGATTTAGAAAAAAAATTTACACAACAGAGGAAGACCAAATCCAGCAACGATCTCATCACCAACAGTGGAATACGAGGAAAAGATTAACCATCAATGCTGTAATGGGAATGGAGATAAGAAGCTAACTAAACTTATATTCAGATGAGTTATTGCATTTATTCATGCAGTAGGAAGTCTAAATGACAGGTGAGATGTGTTATAAAGAAAATGGAACAGGACAAGCTTTGAAGCACAAAATTCAAAAGGATAGAAGCTGCTGTAAGCATGAATGGAGAAAACTATACATATACAATTATTCTTACTTGTCCAGAAACTTAAGGGGATGAAGATAAATAATGAGCAACACAGACAAATCAAATACCAAATTGTTTGCAATAAGAAAAAAAAAAGAGAAAGTATTTTAAATCTGGCTGATATAAAAATCTAGTATCATCAAAAAAGTAAAGATGACGAGAAGCAAAAGAAGTAACAGACATTTAGTGTCATACGTTAGGCATTTCAGATAAAAAAAATAGTGCACAAGGTTAAAAGTATGGCACTCTTCCTACAGAAAACTTCTCCTTCTATGTTACACAAACTTACACTGCTCTAACAGCGCAGGAAAATCTTTAAACACACGCTACATCCTTTTTTACAGTCCTTTTGAAGAAAAGAGAAAGACATACAATATAGTTCAGCACAAAAAGCACAGTCAAGTAAATAATGTTTTTTTTTTTAATTAATTGCCAAACAAAAAATATGAGATCCAAAAAGGGCTTTATTTGTAACAACAACTTCCAAAATCTAATAATTTACTTCATAAGCTTCAATTCTCATTTTATAAAAACTTCTTAAATTGGGATAAATCACCATTTAGTATATATTTTACTTCCTTCTAAAAACTCTAAATTATTGCTTGACAATTAGACAACATCTCTAATTTATTATTTTGGTGATATTTGTATTTTACAAGTATACTGAAAATATTTTAAAGATACCTGAGTTTAATTATCCTGTTCTCATTATATTGAAAACCTTACCTATGGTTTCAGAGTCACTTATTGACTGTGATGACCAAGAACCATGGGCAAATTCAAAAAGGAATGCACCAGTTCTTCTGTATTTTGTCATCCTGCTTATGTGGTGGGGAAGATAAATAAACAGTGTACATCAAGAACTCAGCTAAAAATTATTAGGCAAAAAAGAAACTAAGTAGCTCATTTGTTCAGCATCATTATCATCCCTTGTGCAAAAGATTAAAACAAACATAGTTTATATGGTAACCACTGGATATAATAAAATCTTCTAGGGCGATATAAAACTACATAAAATTAAAGGCCTCTGGAGAAGGATTTCTGAAGTGCAAAGTATCCCTATTGATGGCAAACACGCCGGATTTTGTTTCAGAAGAAAGCTAAGCATACACCTGTACTCAGCAGCGAGGCTTGAATGGTGGTATGGCAATAGTCTGTCAGTGAAAATCCACTAGACAGATTAGTGCAGTTAAATTATCAGTCATGATTAATAAAGCCAACTAGTAACTACTGAATCAATTTAACTGAAAACTCAAGATTGACATTACCAAATGGAGCATTGTCTACTTGATTATGCCCACAATTAGAAAAAAAAATTCTGTAAACTTCTTAATAGAGAAGAACTATCTGCAAAACAAGTCAACACTACTACGTTTTAAGTCCTAAAGCAATGCAATACTTATTCTGTCATTGGGTGAAGCATCAAAAAGGAAAAAAAGAAACACAAAAACTTCTGTTGACAGCCAACCACTTAGGTGATCAAATAGCTGAAATACTATCCTTCTCAGATGGGTTTCATCTTGAAAGTGTACTATATGACTACTCATATGACTACTCCTTTTTAAACACAAACCCAGTCTTCACCATTATCAAGTTTTACAGAATAAATTACTCAGAAATCAGAATTAATGAAACCTCCGAGAAAATTCATCACACTGAGCAAACCCAGTACAAAGTATGAACTACACTAAAACAAAATGCAATTAAATATTTAAATTTTGGAAAGTACAACCTTACTTCATGAAGCACTTGATAAACAAAATACAGCATTCAAGATCAGCTTAAGATACCACTGTAGAGCTAAGCTAAAGCACTTACTTAATAAATGAACAGATTTAACAGAGTTTTCATGAAATAGTTCATGAATGTGTCCAAGTAAAAAATGAAAATTAAAAAAAAAAAAACAACCACAAAAAACTTCCAGAGCAGTAAGTGATAATATCTATGTTCTGAAACAGCAGTCTGGAGCACGTGAAAGAAAAGAACACACAGAAAAATAAAGTAGTTTATCTAAAGAAAACCTACAGCCTGGAAGAGAAGATAAGGGTAGTAAAGGATTTATTTTATACTTACTGCTGAATGAACAGAAAACATAAAAGTGCAAAACAACTTAAAAAGAAGAGGGTAATTGTAGAAATCACAAAAGCAACCCATAGAGTCACTGCCACACACACAAAAAAAGAAAAATAATGGAGAACCTAAACTGCTTAGAGTCATGCCCTCGATGTCTTTAAGCCAACAACAAAAGTTAATTAACTCAAGTTGAAATAAAATCCACGATACTTTAACAATCATAACATGCCAGAATCTTCGTAAGAGTATAGCTGTTTCTTTCAGAGTAAGAAATCTTCACTTTAAATTCAAGGTCAGGAGGATAAGGTAGGGTTTGCATTATAAAAATTTTATTATCACACAAGTAGCAATTATCAGTTCATTCACCATTTAGGCTGCTCCTTGAGAAGCACGTGGTTTAGTCTTTTCCTTGAATAAATTAACGTCATATCTGAATTTTCAGAAATATAACTACAAGACTCTGCTTACATAAAAGACAAAACTGGAAGTATTCTATTTCATTTTTAATTCTCCTTGTTTGAAAAGAATAACAAAAAATGAAGTGCAACAATTTATCTTTGTGTCAACAGCAGTTCTTAAAGAAATGAATGCGACTTCTCAGCCTGCTCCCCAGACAAAACAGAAGACATAAGGGAGCCTGATGGAGATTGAAGAATCTTGATGATGAAAATCAAATGTGTAAGATACCATTCTAAGATGTGAAAAATGTCACTTATCCAAATTTATTTTTCATAACTGGACGTCTGAAGCAAGCTTCAGAAGATGCGCAGAAGATGGCACGGTAGAAAAATTGTATCTAATATTCTGTTTTTGTTTCTGTGCGAAACTAGGGAAAGCAAACACTTGCATTCTTCAGTGGGAATCTGGTTGTTCATTCAAACAAGAGAATCCACAAACAAATGCAACAGAACTTGACCTATAGTTCTACTGTTCAAGCTCTTCCCATTAGATGGGATTGAGAAACAGATGGTAAATCTGGAAGTAATAACAGTTAAAAATGTCTACCAATAATACTGCATTTTGTCAACCAGAACAAGTCAATCAATGTCTTACAACAGATCATTTCAAATTTATTCATACTTGAATACAAGCACATTTCAAAAAGAAAGCAATTGCACATTGCAATTATATTAATGATTGCTTTAACACTTAAAAAAAGTTGTGAATTAACTTGCAGGAGTGTTTCAAAATACATCCCATCTGCAAAAACCCTCAAACAGCTAGTGTTGAAAGGGCAGTAGTCAAAGATGTAGTGTTACTGAACTACATAACACAAACATATAAGAGCACACATTCAATTTTCAGAATGTTTATTATTTACAGCAACACAAGTAGAAGACAGTTGGATCTTATTGATGAACTATCTTGATACCAGAAAGGTTCACTGGTTATTAATCAGACATCTTTTAGCTTAGAATCATAGAATCATAGAATTACCCTTCAGGTAGTTATAGAGAGCAATAAGGTCACCTCTGAGCCTCCTCTTCTCCAGACTGAACAATCCCAGCTTCCTCATAAGGCCTGTGCTCCAGACCCCTCACCAGCTTCGTCAACCTCCTCTGAACACGCTCCAGGGCCTCAATGTCTTTCTTGCAGTAAGGGGCCCAAAACTGGACACAGTACTCGAGGTGCAGCCTCACCAGGGCTGAGTACAGAGGGACAATTACTTCCCTACTCCTGCTGGCAACACTATTTCTGATACAAGCCAGGATGCCATTGGCCTTCTTGGCCATCTGGGCACACTGCTGGCTCATGCTCAGCCGAGCATCGACCAATACCACCAGGTCCATTTCCTCCACACAACCTTCCAGCCACTCTGCCCCAAGCCTGTAGTGTTGCCTGGGGTTGTTGCGGCCAAAGTGCAGGACCCGGCACTTGGTCTTGTTGAACCTCATCCCATTGGCTTCAGCCCAGACATCCAGCCTGTCCACATCTCTCTGTAGGGCCTCTCTACCCCCCAGGCAGATCGACACTTCCTGCCAGCTTGGTGTCGTCTGCAAACTTACTGAGGGTGCTCTCAATGCCCTCATCCAGGTCATCAATTAAGATATTGAAAAGGACAGGCCCCAACACCGACCCCTGGGGAACACCACTCGTGACTGGTTGCCAGCTGGATTTAACTCCATTCACCACCACTCTCTGGGCCCGGCCCTCCAGCCAGCTCCTTACCCAGCAAAGGGTGTACCTGTCCAAGCCACAGGCTGCCAGCTTCTCCAGGAGAATACTGATGGAGACATTGGCAAAGGCTTTGCTGAAGTCTAGGTAGACCACATCAAAAGCCTTTCCCTCATCCACCAGACGGGTCACTCGATCATAGAAGGAGATCAGGTTGGTCAAGCAGGACCTGCCCTTCACAAACCCATGCTGGCTGGGCCCGATCCCCTGGTTGTCCTGCAAATGCCACGTGGTCTCCCTCAGGACAATCTGCTCCGTAACCTTCCCTGGCACCGAGGTCAGGCTGACAGGCCTGTAGTTCCCCGGATCCTCCTTAGACCCTTCTTGTACACTGTCAACTAGCTTGTCAACTAAAGTACCATTTTAGACAAAGCTGTTCAGGATAGCCAACTGCATAGTTGTACAACAATGTGGACACTCTTAGCATTTACAGAGAAAATAATATGGTCTTAAAATAATTTCTGATAAATACTCCAATAATACAGGAGACATTCTGAACCAACTAAAACTAGAGATTAGTCTTTACAGTGCAAACTAACACTTGTTATATTGTTCTGATGACAGCAAAAATTGAAAAATAAACATGCTTTTTCCTCCAGTAAGCGAAGTCCTCTTTTCATACTGACAGGTAACCATAAGAATTGATGCAGGGCCTCCTGATCACTTGGAAAACACTAACACACTGTAAATTTCAGATTTACTACTGTTGTCAGTATGCCTAACTGTAGTAAATTTCGAATCTTTAAAGTACAAAAGGCAAACTTGTCAGTAGGCTTAGGTTGAAATATTAAAAAAAAGCCAATCAAGCTTTAACCTATGTAGAATTAACTTTTAAATGTCTTTTTTTCTTTTTTTAAATCAATACTTATTCTTTATAAAAATGGAAAAAACATTTGCTGCTTAACTTTGCATTTTAGTAATTCAATTAAAATGTATAAACTAGCATGTCATGGTCCTGTATCTTCAACAAATCAATTACAAACATATTACTGTTGGAATTATTTGGCTCAGTCAAACAGATGTTTATACTTTGGCCAGCTCAATTTATAGTTACATTTAGTGGTACAAATCCGTCTGTACTAGCATTTTGCCATAATTTGTAAGGCTCAAACAAAGCTGCTCAAGTTCAGATATGTGCTTATCTCTATCATCCTGGCAGACATGGTTTGAAACAAGCTTATCAGAGAGGAGCATCATGCTCATTCTACTTCAGTCAGCACAGGACATTCGAATTTCTCTCAGTAAGATTGATATATATGAACTTCTCTGCTACATAATCAGCCTACCCTTTCAATTTTCTAATATCAAATTTAAAGGAAGCCATGAACTTTTAATACTGACCAAAAGTGCAGCATGTAGCAAGCGGAATTCCAGAACAGATGCTAGTTCTTTATATATATATATATATATATATACACAATTCATATACATTTATTAAGAAAAAGGAATGTTTCATGTTTACATAGAACTTAAACATGAAAAAAAATAAGAAATGTTTACAGAAGAAGGGTCCAATTCGGACCAGCACAGAAAGACTTGACTTCTGTGACACAAAAAAAACCAAAAAACTGAGCTAGAGAATGTCTTTCTAACATATCCCATTATTAGCTTCTTTCTCTTCGCCTGTGATGCTCATGAACGTGTCATCTAAATGTCTGTGTGGGCCACATTCATATGACTATAGCATGCTTAAAAATGAAAGAGTGTTTTGTTGTTTATTTTTTTCCCGTATCATACTCACTCTTCCTAACAACATATTGCCCTCCATTTGTCATTAATCAACTCCTCTGCAAGTATTTCAACATTTAGATCAAACGAGCCAGGGATTCTACCATCATTATTTATAAAGATACAGAAATTTCACTGATCTCACATACTGCTTAAATTTTCAGTTTGAGTCGCCAAACTATAAACTTGGTATGTCCAGCTTCTAATTATATTGTTTTTCTTAAAGGTATTTAACATGAAGACTATTATTCCAGGTCAAAGAAGGAGTTTAGTGAATCCACATCTACCTGTACTCCAGATGTTCTAAAATCTAGGTACAAATAGCTGATAATCACACAGATAGCTACCAACAGAAAGTATCTACTGTTATGACATGATACTCCTTTTCCTAAAGGCAGAGATACATCTAAAGGAAATACTTCCTCTCAATGAAATCCTCCTGGATGAAGCTGACAGTTTCAAGCTGACATCTTAGCTTGAAACATTAGGAATGGACAAGGAAAATCAAAGACCTATATGGATGCATGCATCTAGGAAAAGAAATAGCCTTATTCTGTATTTGTTAGAACAAAATCTGTAATATTTATGAATTATGAGATATATACATGGTATTCCAAAACTATATTCATCAACCACCAACAATGAACCAGCAATGCTTCCTTTTCTTCTAGCCTTCCTCTGTTAATTCAGCCTGGGAGATATAAACATATCTTCCCACTGGGAATGGAAGAAGTTACTGTAAGAATTATTGATTGCACGTACTATAAAAAATAGGAGAAAAGATGCAGAATAGGTTAACATGATAATATTGATGGTATTTTATTCTTGTTTACATGGAAAACAGAAAGAAAAAACATCAATGTGTATCAAGTTTATACGGGAAGATTTGGGGGCAAGGCAGGAGGGGGTGCTACAGAGATAGCCTCTTTGAGAACAGCCCAGAAGCTGTCCTCTATCAGATCAGAGCCAGCTCCAGCCGGATCCAAAAGGAACCCATTGCTGGCAGTGCTGAGCTAGTGAGAAAAGAAAAATATTTCTGCACAATGGCAGCCCACGGTGCAGCAGGTTGATGTGTCCTGAAGGAGGCTGCAATCCATGGAGAGCCCCCACAGGAGCAGGCCCCAGGCCGGACCTGCAGCCCATGGAGGTGGTCTGACAAAAGCTGCAGTCCCAAGGGGATCCATGATTGAGAAGTCCGTTCCTGATGTACTGCATCCCCCCCCCCCGTGGTACAGACCCATGTTGCAGCAGTTCTTAAAGAGCTGCCATTTGTGGGAAGCCCACATTGGTCCAGTTTGGGAAGGACAGCATCTCATGGGAAGAATCCCATGCTGGAGAAGGGGTAGAGAGTGACCACAAAGGAACAACAGAGACAAAGCATCCTGGATTGACCACAGCATCCATTTCCTATCATTTCCTATTCCCCTGCAGCACTCAGAGAGAGCAGTTAGAAGAAATTGGATGGGGGGAAGGTGTTTTTAGTTTGCTTTTAGTTCCCACTACTCTAATCTGTCAGTGGGCAATAAATTACATTAATCTCTACCCTCTTTTGCTCACAGTGGTAATTGATGAGTAATCTCCTTCTCTTTATCTCAACCTCTAAGTTTTCTTTTCATTGTACTTACTCCCCCTATTCTTTTAAGGATGAGGAGTGAGAGACCAGCATGAAGGAGTTTGGCTGTTCATCAGATTGAAAACCACAAAATGCAGAAAATTTCACTGATAATGTTATGATTTATCAATGCAAATAAAAGTCAAGTCAAACAATTTTAAGTACGGAAATCCAAAAATGGCTCCTTATCTCCCAGTGCCACAGAAAATACAAATTTTCTGTTTGTTGAGTTTTAACTAAATTACGTTCTTAAAGAAAGAGGGCATAACAAGCAGACTTTCCACATCCATGGATATGTCCCCTGAAAGTCCAATTAAAAGGCAGCAACTACGCTCTGCTCTTCATATGAAACCTCTTCACATTTAGGAAGAGGAAGCTGGTATTGCTTCTGTATTACTATATTAAAATTGTTTTTCAGTCAAGAAAAGAAACAATAGGAGAACTCACCACCACTCCAAACTGCTCTGGCTCAGACAAATTGTTGTATTCACTCTTGAACTTGGACAATGCATTCAGTTGTTCTTGCTCCGGAAGATGTTTTATTAAATTCTATCAAGAAAAAGAAAGTACATTTAGAAATCTCAGATTCTGTATTGCTTGTATAACTGCAGGTAAGCAGTATTACTTATGTTTTATTAACATAAACTCCAAAGATAACACTGCTGTCCCTAAGCTGGTAAACGTAAACAAGTAACATACAAATTCATGTAACAAAGTGTAAAAAGCAAGTGATTAAATGTCAACTATCATCACCTGCTGTTTCTGCAAATGCACATGTTTCTGTCGTCCTTTTACAAAACATTATTTTGAAAGAAAAAATATGGTAAGCACTATGCAAAGAAAACTAAAGTAAATAGGACAAGGAAGACAGTAATATATCTAACTAAAGGATGGCAAAAAACAGTGGGAATTTATTTCCTAGTAATTAAAAAAAAATTGATTGCAAAGTGATGACAGGTAATGTCTGTATTTACAAAAACAAAAACCCATTAGACACTA
This sequence comes from Numida meleagris, assembly GCF_002078875.1. NCBI lineage: Eukaryota > Metazoa > Chordata > Aves > Galliformes > Numididae > Numida > Numida meleagris. The sequence continues at coordinate 160,268,505 of NC_034409.1, read as the reverse complement.
CTTAGCCTGCAAAAAGAAGCAGGATTTCAGAGGTGGGACTCAGCTTCAGCTGTACTGAAGAGGCAATATGGGGAGCTTAGGCACTTAGATAAGTGAATGTCATTTCAACAAATTAGTCTAAACACGTCACCCTACACCTGATCATCTAAGAAGTCTTCAGACTCCCTGGAGCTTCCTGAGCACTTAGGCACCTATGCTTACATATGGACTTCTGCATTCCACTCTAATTACCAGGTAAGTAGTAGGTACAATGAAAATGGCTATTCTGAGCAAGTTCTGGAAGACAGCTTCTCAAACATCCAATTATGCCTAAATTTGACAGCCAGGAACTCAGTTCTGTCCTCTCCCAAGATGACTGCTATAACTACTAGGCAATATTCAGGATTCCTCTAGCCAGCTCTCTCACCCATGTCATGAATCTTGTGTTCCTAATAACACAGTGGCTAAGCTTCCATCATAGTATGAAAACAAGAGAAAGATTGTCTTCTGACTTAAAACACTCCCTCAACTACTAGTAAGAACAGTATTCTGAACTGAAATAAAGACACAATCTTTCTAATACTGCATCAGGTCTAGCAATCACAGCTATCCTACTACCTATTGCCATATTTTCAAGATAGATAAGTAGATAATCCTTTATCACTGTTTTTTGTGTAAAAATAGTCATTATTTTAAGAATTGAAACCCTACTTTGATTCTAAGGACTAAGACAAGTAATTTGTTTTAAAGCATGTTTTGACATCCAATGTGAGGACAACATCGTTTATCAAGAAAGTAAAGTCTGCAAATAAGAAAAGCTACACTTACATGCAAGGGCTGAAATAAACCAAAGGAAGAGTAAATGATAGCTAAAGAATGAACAGCTTCAACGCAGTCCATGATGAGATAAGACTTCTGGTAGAAAAAAATAGCACTAGTGAAAATGCACAAACTATTACACTTTAAATAATAATGCAAAATTAAATTGTATGCATCTGGATCTGGACATGTTCAGACTAATTTACAGCATGAAGAATTTGTTACTATTATTTATTACAACTGGACATATTCTTTGTAAAAACAGACTACCTTTTTAAATTATGGATTAGGATGTCCAGCATTAAATCTATAAAATTCAGCAAACACAAAAAAGGACAAGGCAGTCCTTTTATCAGCAGAGGGGCAGCCTGCCAAAATGGTGACTGACACGGAAATGCGTATGAAACAAGGTGTATAACTGAAACCCTCTATGAGGAAAAAATGGCACCTAGTGACATTCCTCAACGATTATTGAACGTTTATGGAGACCAAACAGTGGATGTTAGTACAGTGAAAGCTGGACTGCGTTGGCAACATTTTCCTAGCAATGATGCCATCACAGCAGCTGTGAAACAGTCACCTCAACATTTTTGTAAGAGCAGCATGCAGGCAATTATTCATTGCTAGCAAAAATGCATAGCTACTGGTGGTGACAATGTTGGAAACTAACGTGTTGTAGCTGAGGATTTGCTCTATCAAATAGTATCGTTGTGCTCTTTGTATTTGTTATAGTTTCTATTGGAAATAAATAGTAGACATCACCTTTGGAGCACTCTTAATTGTAATTATTGTATTATATTGTGTTATTTTGCATTCCAATATCTTATTTAGTAAATTCATAGAATCATAGAATCATAGAATCAGCTAGGTTGGAAAAGACCTACAAGATCACCTAGTCCAACCATCCACCTACCACCAATAACCCCACTAAGCCATGTCTCTCAATGCTATATCTAAATGTTTCTTGAACACCTCCAGGGACGGTGACTCAACCACCTCCCTAAGCAGCCCATTTCAGCACCTGACCACTCTTTTTTAGGAAAGCAGTACTTCCTAATGTCCAGACTAAATCTCCCCTGGCACAACTTGAAGCCATTCCCCCTCATCCTGTCACTAGTTATAGGAGAGAAGAGGCCAACCCCCAGCTCACTACAACCTCCCTTCAGGTAGTTACAGAGAGTGATGAGGTCTCCCCTGAGCCTCCTCTTCTCCAGACTGAACAATCCCAGCTCCCTCAGCCGCTCCTCATAAGGCCTGTGCTCCAGACCCCTGACCAGCTTCGTCGCCCTCCTCTGAACACGCTCCAGGGCCTCAATGTCTTTCTTGCAGTGAGGGGCCCAAAACTGGACACAGTACTCGAGGTGTGGCCTCACCAATGCTGAGTACAGAGGGACAATTACTTCCCTACTCCTACTGTCTTTATACAAGGACAGCTTACTGAATATGCTGATTTTTTAACATACCCTACTGTTAATATCAGAATTAAAAAAAAAAAAAAAAACAACGAAGTAACAGCATAGTATCAAAAGAGTATCTGCTATTATTATTAACCATTACTATTATTAACAAAGACTAGAGTAGGGCTCAGTCATCTTAACAATTTTAAAGATAGAGAAAAGTAAGCATTCTCTATCCCAAAGTACATACCATCGAAATAGAAATAATACCCCTCAGAAGAATCAAAGAAAAAGAGGAAAGTAAAGTAAACAATTCTCTGTGAAAGTAGGTTTTCTTCTTAGGTTGTCACAATTGATGGAATGATTGCCACATGTTCGCACAGAAGAATCTCTTTAATTAACTAGCCATTAATGGATTGATCCATTTCCCTAGATCCCAAGGGTGCAAAAACTGTTTTACTTTCTTTGAATTATGTAGAGAGAAATTACCAAGATGCCAGTTTTTCAAAATATTGATATTTAAGAAAGATAAAGATACTGATAGGAAAGAAAGATAATCTTGGTCTAAAGAAGGATCTCTGCAAATCTAATGGAATGTCATCAAGATGACTGGGGGTCACAGCATACAACTTAGGGGCACAGCAAAGCTGAGAGAACTGAGACTGCTCCACTTCAACAAAACAGGCTGCAGGAGAGTTTAACATGGTCTTCAGGTACCCAACTGGAGGGCATAAAAATAGAATAAGGTTCCTCTTGGAGGGGTGCAGCAGAAGGCCAAAGCCACAAGTAGCAAAAAAGAAAATTCCAGCTGAATAATTAAGAAAAAGTTTTTCACTATAAGAGTAGTTCAACACTGCAAAATGTGTCTAGAAAACAGTGGAGTCTCTAACCTTGTGGACAGTCCAAATCTAAAGGGGAAAGGCCCTAAGCAACCTGCTGTAGTTGACCTGGCTATGAGCAAGGGATTGGAAGAGATGACCTGCAGACCTTTCTTCCAAACGATTTTTTCCCATGGTTCTAGAATGAAGTGTTTCTATTAAAAATATTTCTGAAGAATTCTTTAGCTTGTCATCTTTTAAATGACAATGTGAATAGAGAAACATAAGGAATTTTGAGTATCTTTTGTCTCCACACAGAATCTCACACTGAATAAAATAATATAGAAAATGAAAAAACTACCCAAATAAGCTCTAAGGAAAAGAAGCGGTCACTGTGGATGCCCTAAGGCAAGACTCTGGATTATATCAGCTCTGAGAGAACAGAAAAGAGAAAAGACAAAAGAAAAAAACGGTATTTTTTGACCTAATTTTCAACCAGAACGACAGACCTATGCACTTGAGCCTGAGATAAATTTTTTTAAATAGTAATAACTAGGAAACAAATACATTGTCATATGCAATGTAAATATATAAACAAAAAATATCTAGTTAGGTATGAAGAACATGAGCACAGTAAATATAGAATATCAACACAGCTACTTTCATTAAAAATAGCTTTACAAATATAAAAAGAACTAGAGTTCACAGAAAAAAGTATTATTGCAGTGATTTACTACCAAACATTTTATGTTTCAGAGGCTTTTTAGGTCCAGGTACCTATTTAATGAGAAACTTATCCTGAAATACTGGGATGAAGCGTCAGTTTCCTTACCTGAATCATGGACTCTGACAGCTGCATTTCATCTACTTGCAATATCATCATTTTTATTTCCTCATAAGGCACTCGGAAAGATCCAAGGAAAATTGCTAAAATAAAGATTCAACCAACAATGAAGAACACAAGACAACAATCTTTTTTCTACTTACAGAACATCAGTTAAACAGGCTATAGCATCTACAAGCCAACAAACACTACATAAAGAAATGTAGGTAAGACAAAACAATTTAACATGTATTTTTAATTACTCTTCTCCTATAATTTCAGCATTTTCCATTCGTTTGCTATACACAACATTCAGCATCACGGAAGACCACCAGTGATGAGTCTATTCTCAAGAACAATCACCGCCACCATATTATTTTGGGCAGAGATGATAATTACACTTTTTTCTTGAACAGTCTTTTTTACACTTTCTCACAAAAGGTCAGCTTGAGAAAACTACCACTAACAAAAGCATGTAAGCAAAAGATCAAAATATTCTTATAAAAACTGTTTATTTCTACAATACAATCAAATCATTTCCTGTTTTGTTTCTGCCTGCATTAAGTAACCTATTCATTACAGCACTCCTCTCTGCCAAAACTTTAGCATCCTCTTTTTGTATACTAGTAAGCCTTTTTATTGCTTTACTCCTACAAAGCGTATGAGAAATGATGATACATCTTGTAGACATTACTGTCTTTTTTAACTTTTTGTATAAGGGGCAGTGATCATTAACGAATACATTGACGATAAAAATAGATAAACAGATATATAGCTGTACTCCATTGTTTAGGTATATATAGAAGAGAATAATTTCAGTCTTAAATGAGGGATATTGCATAACTGTTTTCTGGGTCTTTTTATAAAAACATGTTTTAATTCTTACACATTTGAGCTTAACGCCAATTAGTACACATATAAGCATATTCTCACATACTTTAAACAAAAAGTGTTTATAAGGCAGTCAGACAAAAGAGGAAAACATTCTTATATTTTTTATGACATTTTTTTTTGTCATAAAAACAGAATCTACTTACACAAATTCTGTGCAATCTTTGGGTCCAAAACTTTTAATTCTTTGATTCGTTTCTTAATGGATTTCTTTTCTTCAAAATCTTCCTCGTCTTTTTTTACTACCAAAGTAAACACAAATAAATTTACAGTTAACTTTTGATATTTACTGAAAACTCTAATGAATGCAAACTACACTATCAAATGTAGTCAATTTGCAAATAAAAGAACAAAACATAGAACATACAGACAAAAATGCAGCAGTTTTCCACTTATTGCTTGTTCTGTAAGTTTCTGTTCCAGTTAAATTTGACAGCATTTTACCTTTCTAGAATAAGTTTGTTCATTTAATATATAAATTGAATGAAGATGCTAATGTTAATTATAAGAATCATCTGAGGATATAAACCCAATTATTAACATACCATGGCAACATACTTCATTTAACATCCAAAGTTATGTAGCTTTGTAATCAGTTTTGTCTAAACATAAGATTCACACACACACACAAAAAAGCATTATTTGGAATATAAGTGTATACATGATTATTTATATATATCTATTTTACTTACCTCCTCCAAAAACTTTTTTTTTCATATGTGTAATCAGCTTCTTAGTAAATATTATACAGGCAAAGTGACTGCATAAACATACACTAACATTGTTGGAAATTGTCTTGTTCTTTCTTTCAGAAAATAATTCATTGAAAGAGGATCTCCCAAATATATTATGCAAACTGAACTTATTTCTCATTATTTAAACACTGTCACAAAAATTTTACTTAAAATAACAGCAAATGCTTTATAATGTATTACTAGGCTAAGAACCATTCCAGCTATTATGGAAACAAAAAAGGACAAAAAAAAAAAAAGATTAAAATTACAAAAATCTTTCCTTAAATCCCATCTGTGGTGGGATGTTTTTGTTTTGTTTTTTTAAAATTCAGCACAAACCTTCACTGTCAAATGTTATTCACTCAATGTGTTACCATTCTTTATGTAATTATCTATAAAATTTCATATTTGAAATTAGTTTCCAAGCAGGATTGCCCTAAATTGTTATACATGCTTCAAATATTTGGTAGAAAATATACTGTATTAAAAGCATATACTATTGACTTCAGAATAAGACGGATATAAATGAGAAGGCTTGTCAGTACAACTTTTTGTCTTGACAGTAGTCACATCATATACTTGTCCGACTCCTTACAGAATAATAAACTCCTAAATAGATAACTCAGATTCGAAGATCTGGGGAGATATTCATTGAGCCTGTTATCACTTTTCACATGCACTGACTGAATCTTATATCTCACATATGTACTGAAACTGTTTTGTGCCTTAGTAAATTGTTAGGATTAAAATTTCTACCTCATTTCTGATTGACAAAACCAGATGTAACATGAATTACCAGGAAAATTTCCCTAAGTTGGAATGACTTCTACAAATTTTCAAAGAATCATAGAACCACCAAGGTTAGAAAGGACCTCCAAGATCATCTAATCTAACTGTCCACCTATCACTAATATTTCCCCACTAAAGCATATCCCTTAGTACAACATCTTAACGTTCCTTGAACACCTACAAGTATGGTGACTCAACCACCTCCCTAAGCAGCCCATTTCAGCACCTGACCATTCTTTTGGAGAATAAATTTTTCCTAATATCCAGCCTGAAACTCCCCTGGTGCAACCTGAAGACGTTCCCTCTAGTCCTATCACTAGTTACACAAGAGAAGAGGCCGACCTCCACCTTACCACAAGCTCCTTTCTGGTAGTTATAGAGAGCAATAAGGTCCCCCAAGAGCTTCCTCTTCTCCAGACTGAACAATCCCAGTTCTCTCAGCTGTTCCTCATAACACTGGTGATTCAAAACCCTCACCAGCTTCGTTGCCCTTCTCTGAACACGCTCCAGGGCCTCAATGTCGTTCCTGTAGTGAGGGGCCCAAAACTGAACACAGTACTCAAGGTGTGGCCTCACCAGTGCTAAGTACATGGAGATCACTTTCCTGCTTCTGCTGGCTACACTATTCCTGATACAAGCCAGGATGCCACTGGCCTTCTTGGCCACCTGGGCACACTGCTGGCTCATGTTCAGCCAAGCATCAACCAATACCACCAGGTCCATTTCCTCCACACAACCTTCCAGCCACCCTGCCTCAAGCCTGTAGTGTTGCCTGGGGTTGCTGCGTCCAAAGTGCAGGACCCGGCACTTAGTCTTGTTGAACCTCATCCCATTGGCCTCAGACCAGCAATCCAGACTGTCCCCATCCCTCTGTAGGGTGTTCCTACCCCCAGGTAGATCAACACTTCCTCCCATCTTGGTGTCATCTGCAAACTTAATGAGGGTGCATTTAATCCCCTTGTCCAGGTCATCAATAAAGACATTAAACAGGAGAGACCCCAGTGTCCTGGAAATGTCTGCTGAAAACAAAACCTGCTATCTGCATGTCTGCAAAACATTAGAGCTATTAATTCCAGAGATGGCTCCAGAGATTCCCTCTGTTTTTAAAGGTATACCATTTAAAGTTTCAAGCATTTTATACACATTTGTTTAGAAATCTTACTGCTACAACATAAATGGCAAGTCTTATTAGAACAAAAGTCGATAAAGTAATGTCTGTAGATAACAGGACAGGCCCCAATACCGACCCCTGGGGAAAACCACTTGTGATCCATTGCCAGCTAGATTTAACTCCATTCACCATCAATCTCTGGTCCCGGCCATCCAGCCAGTTCTCTACCCAGCAAGTGATGTACCTCTCCAAGCCACAGGCTGCCAGCTTCCCCAGAAGAATACTGTGGGAGACAGTGTCAAAGGCTTTGTTGAAGTCCAGGTAGAATACATCAACAGCCTTTCCCTCATCCACCAGATGGGTCACTCAAGCATAGAAGGAGATCAAGCTGGTCAAGCAGGGCCTGCCTTTCATGAACCCATGCTGGCTGGGCCTGATCCCTCACTTATCTCACACATGCCATGTAATCTCACTCGAGGTCATCTGTTCCATAACCTTCCCTGAAACTAAGGTCAGGCTGACAGGCCTATAGTCCTACAGTCATCTGGGACCAGGACCACTGATAGATGGCAGAAAGCAGCTTGGCCACCAGCTCCCTCAGCACCCTGGGATGAATCCCATCCGGCTCCATGGACTCCAGTTGGCATAGTAGGTCTCTAACTGTTTTGACCGGAATGTTGGGGGGTTTATTCTGCCCCCCACCCCAGACTTCCAGGTCAGAGGATATAATACACTGAGGATAACTGGTCTGACTTTTAAAGACAGATGTGAAGAAGGCATTGAGAACCTCAGCCTTTTCCTTATCCTCAGTGGTCGCATGCCCCAACGCATCCACTAAAGGATGGAGATTCTCCTTGGCCCTCTTACCATTAATATATTTGTAAAAAAGCTTTTTGTTCTCTTTTACCACAGTGACTAGGTTGAGTTCATGCTGGGCTTTTGCCTTTCTAATTTTCTCCCTGCACATCCTAACAACTTCCTTGTATTCTCCCCAAGTTGCCTGTACCTCCTTCCACAGGAGTTAGACTCTCTTTTTCTCTTGGAGCCTCAGAAAAAGTCCCCTGTTCATACACATCAGTCTTCTTCCCCACAAGCTTATCTTTCAGCACAGGGGTACAGCCTGCTCCTGTGCCTTTAACATTTTCTTCTTGAGGAGTGTCCAGCCTTCTCTGTACACATATCTGGGATTGCCTTCTTCTCAAACCTGTCCAGGTTCAGGATAGCATTCCTTCCTTCTATTGTGTCAAATGCACCACTCAGCTTAGTATCATCAGCAAATTTGCTGAGGGTACAGCCAATCCCACTATCTAGGCTGTTGATAAAGATGCTGAAGAGCAACGGTCCCAAGACTGATCCCTGGGGAACGCCACTTGTGAGCAGCCTCTACCTGGACATAGATCCGTTGACCACAACCCTCTGGCTGCTGCCATCCAACCAATTCTTTATCCACTGAGTAATCCATCCTTCAAATCCATATTTCTCCAGTTTACACATAAGAATGTGGCGTGGGACCATGTCAGAAGCCTTATTGAAATATATATAGATGATATCAGTGGCTCTTCCTTCATCCACCATCACATAAGGCCACAAGATTTGTCAGGCACAGTCTGTTCTTGGTGAAGCCGTGCTGGCTGTCTCACATCACCTCCTCATCTCACATGTGCCTTAACATAGCTTCCAGAAGGATCTGCTCCATGATCTTCCCAGGAACAGATTTGTGGCTCACCGGCCTGTAATTGCCCAAGTCTTCCTTTCCCCCTTTCTTAAAAATGAGAATGTTGTTTCCTTTTTTCCAGTCACTCAGGACTTTGCCTACATTTCCTTAACAGTCACACTAAAATAGTGACGTTATCTGAATTTACTGAAAATTGATTTGGTAGCCTTGAACTAGATACTAGTAAGAAAATAGAAAAAATATTTACCTTTTCCAAAAGTAGAAAACAATATCTATGAACTACAAGTCTCAAAAAAGAGATAATACACAAATATACAAACATTTTAAAAAAAACCCAACCTCTCAAAAAAACAAGAAACATCCCAGAAGTTAAGCACATCATTTTAACTCTCAACTTTGATATCAAGAAACAACGCTGCCAATGAACTACTTCCCTCTGGAATTTTCACCAAGAAAGAAATCATGCACAAAGTTACAGCAATCACAGCCCTAAAGTAAACTATGTAATTATAGAAAATACTTACTCTAGGAACTCATGATGGAATTGTATGTAGTTACACAAGTATGCAACAAACTAAATTACTGCAAACTTACGTGTTATTTCATCAGGAGAATTCAGGTCACATCCTTATGAAGTTGCCAGCAGAAAGAAGCAAAGCATACATATTACTTGTCTTTCCCACAGGAAATTTTGCACTTTCCAGTGAAAACTGATACCTACTGCCTCTAGAAATTTTTAGCTAATTTGCTTACTAATTCATAAGAAAGAAAGAAAAAAAAAACAAGAGACAAAACTATTACTTATTTTCAACAAGCGAAAAAGGGAAAAAGGCTACTGAAAAAAAAAAACATTTAAAAACTGAACAGAAAGATCTGAATATGTGAAGTAAATATCTAGAGTAACAGGAAGTCAAAGAAAATAAGTAATTAGGGCACTGGAGCAGGGAGGAAAGTATATATGAGACTGAAAATGGGAAACATCTGCTTACACTGGAAACAAAGGAAAGAGCCCAGTGAGAGTAGGATGCTATAGAAGAAGGCGGTTATCAAAGGAAATAGAGATAAAACATTCTTGTTTTAAAAACTCAGCAATCAAATCAGGGACTCTCAAAATGTCATGGCTTCTGAATATGCACCACTGTATTAAACCATTAACTCTTTTCAAAATCAGATATCTCATTTCACATATTATGCACCTAGAAGTTAATGTCACATAACAATAACAGCACATTCTTAAATTTTTTTTCTATATGTTACACTTATTATAAGGTGGACATAAACACAGCCCCAGCATTAGACCTGTACCATTTTTTGCCAGTAGTAACTCATCTGCCATATCAGAATGGGAAACAAAGTAGAATGAATATTCATATTTTATCTCCCATCCTTCACGGTTCCAGTCACAGTTCCTTATTTTCACATTTCCATGTCCTTATTAAGGTAACACCAACTTAAAAGTTCTGAATGTGTAAATAAAGAAATAGCTCAAATGAGTTTTAGATCTTAAATTCTGCTAGAAAGGTTGCTTTAATTGTCTTTTTCAAATGTGTATCCATACACACATTCAGCTGGAGATAACTCCCTCTGTATGTGACAATGATCTAAATGAAATCAGCCTGATGAGTGTGGTAAGAGGAACATTTTATAAGTGTGATGTTGCAGTTGAAAGCTTACAGCATAGTGTTTCATGAATACGTGGATGGAATTCCACAAGAGTTACATTACGGATAGTTTTACACAAAGCTTTTCTATGAATCAGCTACTTTTTCATCAGTTTCAAGTAAGACAAAATATCCATCCTATTAAACTTGTATAAACAAGTTTACATCATAAAATGATTGTAAATGATTGTAAATATATAATATGCATGAGAGTTGAAGTAACTGCATTTATAAGTGCGATATACTGATACTTTTTCTGATACCTCTGTAGAAGATAAATACAATTTAGAACATCTTTTGATATGGGTTTAGTACCTAGCATCTCTTCTATTACTTAATACAACCACCCCATTAAATGAATTGAATTAAGTACCTCAGCTTAGAACCTTTAAAGTTGCCAGCATGTGGACAGGTGCATGCATCTGTCCACTGAAATACTGTACAATCGTGTCTTGAATACATGGATGAGCAGTAAAAAAATGTAACAAAGAGGTAATTAAGATGGAATAAAGCCCCTGTTTGCAAAAGACATAGTAATAACTGGCACAGGCTGTCTCATATGACAACAACTAGTACACCGCCAAAAGTAATTAATGAAATGGACTTGTGTTTGGGCTTTCAAACTTTTTCCCCTCTTTTAGACCAATGAACACTAGAGTTTAGTTAAAAATAAAGTGAGAAATATGGTATAAATAAATTAGAAGAATCTTCTTCTCAGCTCCAATTTGAACACCTGCTTGGCATCACAGTGGAACTGAGAGTATTAGCCAAGACAGACTCAACACCTGAAAGGACTTAAAGATTCTCAAGTTTTCCAGGAGAGGAAAAAGGCAATAGAAATGAGCCTTCTGCTATAATAGTGCTGACTGAAAAGGGAAAATTAAAGCATACTGTCCCTGAGAGTAAAGTCATTTAGAGTCTAGTTCCAGTAGATATATACATAATTCTCCAGTTTTCAAGTTTTCAGAGACCTTCCTATTTTAAGATACATTCCTACTATCTAGATTCAGCTGATTGAGCTTAGAAGGTTGATCCCTCACTTTGCAGAAGCTATCAAAAGCAAGATAACATGCAGTTGCATTTGAGGTAAGCACAGACAATCCAAGAAGCACAATGTTATTGTCTACACTATGAATCAGGATGACAACTGTTCAATTCTTCATTTTTGAGTCCAGTATCTGGTGGTATTGAACGACACAGCATTACTGGACAATGAGCCAGCATAGATCAGAATAAGTGCAACAAGGCAAATGAAGTAGCAAGATTCAGATACAGAAAGCAATTAAAACCATAACTAGACTGTTGCCTCTGAAAGCCAGGCCAGAAGAATAACTATATCCTGCTGGATCCAAAGTCAATCTCTTCCACAAATCAATAAGATACGAAGAAAAAAGTATGAGAACAATTAAAGAACGTTTCTTTGCAAGTCTCCATATATTTGCATTTCAGATGTTCCATTCCAAAGCAAAAGCTTTTCATTTAATAATCCTTCACACACTGTTCTTCCTTGGATTTCTATAATTGCATTTTATATCTAGTAAATTTTAAATATTAATTAAGTTCTTCAGCACAGAGTTCCCATTCTTAATGTGCACTATACAAGGAAAGACTTTCTAATATTTTTTGCGGTAATCTTGATCAGTTTTGCTGTACCTTGGCCATAACTGAGAGGAATCAAAACCATACCAAAACCAAGTACGTAGAATGGAGACAAAACCTGGAGATACACGGTGATGTATTTCTTTATTATAGAATCACAGAATCATTAAGGTTGGAAAAGACCTCTAAGATCATCTAGTCCAACCATCATATTATGTTTTCCATTTGCTTTTAACCATTACTGTGACAGAAAAGATTTCATCAGTATATCAATCATTAATTAAATCAACTAATTTTACCTTCATTAATAATTTTCTAGAATACATCCACCATTGATATCAACTTTGACAACCACAGATCCCCAAACACCTCATAAATCTTTCTAAAAACTGTCATTGCATTTTCTGTTTTGATTCCTTCTTCTGACACTGGCATGGGTTCAAACTATGGTTTAGACAGTACAGTTCATAGCTCAGCCTTGGAGCTGTTTCATCCTTCAGTTATCTTAGAATACTTGGGTAAATACCAGCTGGTCCTAGCAATCTGTTACTGTCCATTTTATTGACCTATTCTAAAATTTCCCTCTACTGACAACACATGTTGAGATAGATCTTAGAATACAATGCTTCTCTTGACATTTTCTCCCAATAAAAAACTAGTTTTCAGGCAATTTCATTATTAGATGAACTGAAATAATTTTAAGCTTCGGCATTTGGAAGTAGGAAAGAGAGGTGCTATTCAAACTCTGTTTGTTCCTTTGGAAGACAGATAAGAAGCAGTAAATCATACTTTTCTATTGTATTTTCATTAAATCTTTACTCATGCTCAAATTTCTCTAGTGTGAAAATTTTAACACCTTAGCACTAATTCAGTAAAGCAGTAGGAATTAGGAGAGCATTAGGAAACATACAAAAGTCTCTGGAATTTAAATACCATTGTACTGCTAAGCAAATCTGAATGAAAAAGGGAACATTCAAAGACATGGCTTATGCTGCTTATATATCCTATGGAGTATATATTAAGCATCATTAATGTGCTGCAGTACTTCCTTATTCTCTTGCCAGAGCAATTACCTCTTGCCATAACCTCTTTCCCTTATTCCCCTCAAGGTCAATGTCAACTTTTCCAATATGAACACTTAAAAAAATACAAAAATTCAGGCACATGAAGTCTACAGTTTTACAAGTTTTCAGGAATAGACCACAAAAAAAAAAAAAAATAGAATGCAAAGGGGGGCGAAATACAATAATACATTCATACAACACAGACTGCAGTAACTGAAGAGTTAGTGGAATTGTCCTAGATTTCCTGTTTAAAGCTTTTTTCTCCTTAGATGTGCAATTCTTAAAAAAATATTGGAAATTATGCTAGTCTGCAAAATCATAAATGAAAAGCCTTAATTATTCACTACATTGATTTAATTAGCAAGAAAAGTTGTGATTGTTCACACATACACCCTGAAGTACAAAACAGAAACAAGTCAGAACATTTTTCAAAATAATAAAAAGGCTGACTTCAGATAGAAACAATGACAGCATGCAGTGATCACTGATTTCATTACTTTCATATGGCTTAATTCCATTCAGAAGTTTAGATAGAGGTTAACTGGCACATTTCTACTACTGGACACATTGCATGCTTACCAGTTAAGATATTAATTTATTTGTGCATTTTCACATCCATATTAATTTCTTTTTTTATTTGTTTTATGCAGTGTAATTATACAGAACATAAATGAATTTGATTTTTTTGTACTAGTGCCAGTCTTTAAAGTTACACGCTGCTCCAACCTAAAAGATGAAAGAAATTTAGAGGATTACAGTTCTACACCAAGTTCCAAAAATCTACTCAAGAAGTTTACTATATAAGTACAGTTGAAGTACATATTAAAAAAAAAAGAGAGATGTGTTGTTCTGACAGCAACATAACAGACAAAGCTGAAAGCATCTATCTTGAGATTTGTCAGTTTGCTCACAAAGACCATTTAAAAAAAAATAGAAGTGCTCTTTGCAGTGCACATCAACTAAAAGTCCTTTGCTAAAATACTCAAACCCAGCTTTCATAATGAAAAAGATGGACAGTTTTCCTATCTAGGCTACTTTAAGCATATCTCACTTAAAATCCATATAATTGGACCACCAGACATTAGGAAAAAATATGCCATCTTATCCACAAATTTGTTTGGTTTAAATTATTCTCCAGCTTACATACATTTCTCCACCGATCTACTGAAAATAGAAGTTTAAACTAAATATGCAAATGTCTACATAACAGAAAAAGAATAACTTTGAGTATTACTTCGTATTAAGAAAACTATGCAGTTCACCAGATGAAACACTGAAGCTGCAGTGCGTCACTGCAGACACAACAGAACAGAAGGGAGTCCATTTCACCTCTCCCTCACGCACAGAGCTTTTCTCCCAGCTGGATATTCCTGACATTATGAGAAAGCTCATACAAGAGTCTGGTAGAATATCTAAACAGGAGCACGAAAGAGACGGCAGTCAGGCCTCTTCTGTTTAGCAACAACGAAGTGATGTACCCGCCCAGCTAGAGCAGCATCCCACAATCCCAATTTAGCAGAAGCTGGCATTGCTTCTTGAAACAGCCTGTTTGACCCTTTTTCTGGACACTGTATACTGACCAGCATGGATTTATCTATACAGTGAATGCCAGAACTAGTTGTCAACTGTACCAATTCCCTGCCCCAGTTCACTGCGTGGCCACAAGACAACAGGACTCCCTCATCTAGTAGCATCAGCTCTGACTGATTCACCCGTCACTAATAACTGGCACAAAACAAATTCATTGCATTAGCTGACACATTCAATTATTAAAAAGATATATATCTTCAATTAAGTACTTCCTTCAATGTAAAGACATTTCTCTCAGAATGCTACACTAGAACACCTTAATAAGTCAAACATTTTCCATAATGAATTTCATTTTTGTCAGTGTAAGACTTCAAGCTAACCAGTACTACAGCTAAGTTGAAGACACTTCTGACAGAAAAACGATTCTATTAAAACCTCATCTCCTTCCTTTAAACTATGGTTTTAATTTTACTTCATAATTCACAACGTGTTGTGTAGTCTACCAGCACTCAGCTCTCAAAACCATTCAGTGTTTTACTTCGTACCCTTGAAAATGAATGATACCTGAATATACTCACAAAGAAGACAACTTACACTAGTTATTATGTAAAGGTCATTTCATCACAAAACACACACCAGGTTATTTTTTTAAGTAGTTTCATTAAACTGAATTTCAAAGTGTATGCTATGTGTTCTGATGGTATTTTTAATTCTTTTATTAACCTCTGATCTCACCATAAAACAATTCAAGATCCTTTCAGCAGGGAAACACAGGATCAGGCTTTTAATTTAATTCATCAAGTGACTGCCCACACAAAAAAAAGAGATGGTAACAATAGAGATGTGTTAGTGCAAGGGCAGGAATGAATGATCTGACACATGAGGGGCAAAAATTACTAAGCTAGCACCGTTAGTGCCATATATCCCAAAAAAGAGAAGGCAGTACTAACCTGACAGCAGACTGAACGTTAATTTGTTGGAAGAAAGAGAAGTACATAGAACTCCAAAATAGAAAGGGCTGATGGGAGAGAACGACTGAAATAGGATTGCTAGGGAGGAATTGGGGCATTCTGAAAGAAATTGAATGAGGAAGCCACAGTCAGCAGATAAGACTTCCAAGCCACGCAGACAGCAGGAGGCCAAGGCCATCACAGATGACAGCGCTTCCTCCCAATAGCCCCTGTCATACCTTAAACATCTGTAAATCTGGATGGTTCATTTCTGCCAAGCAGAGACATCAGGCACCAGCACATAAAAAGGTAGTGCAATATCTCTGGCTCTCCAAGGTGAGGGCTTTAACATGAATGGCAGCTTTTAAGCAGCAGTGAACTTGCAAGTCAAATGTTTATGTTTGAGTCTTCAGAAAAAGATTGTTTACTCACTATTACAGCCAGTGGAAGCTGGAAAACCAAGGAGGCAAGTGGTTATGCCAACAGCCTACACACAGTAGAACTGCTGGAAACTTTCTATCCTTCCTTTTGCACCCAAGCCTCTTCCTCACAGACTACAACTGCACTTCATGCTGATAATCAGTTCCCCAGTGTGGTGTGGGGACAGAGAGAAGATGAAGTAAATAAAGTTTGTCCCTTACTTCTAAGTCTTTACAACAGGAATACTAACTGTAGTGTTGTCTAATAAGTGTAAAATAGGAACTCTCATAATCCAAAGATCAGACCATTGGAGCACTGATGACTACTAATTGGAAACATAACATATTC
Organism: Numida meleagris; assembly: GCF_002078875.1. Taxonomy (NCBI): domain Eukaryota; kingdom Metazoa; phylum Chordata; class Aves; order Galliformes; family Numididae; genus Numida; species Numida meleagris. The sequence goes on along the minus strand of NC_034409.1, from coordinate 160,251,897 downwards.
ACTTTTTATATTTGTATTGAACTCCACCTTCAAAATACTGATCTATTTTCTTAAAGATGCATTCACACAATAAGTGTGCCAGAACTTCTCTGATACAGTTGACTGGAATCAATCTCCAGTTTAAATTTATTCACAACTATTTCATACCTATTCCTCTTAATTTAAACAATTCATTCCCTGTCCTAATGCTCTTTTAAAAGAATAAGAAAACATCTTGGCACTACAACATGATCTTTGCTTTCTCTTAATTAGAGAATTCAAATCCATTTTAATCTCTTCACCTGATGATACCAGCAGCTTCTATGCATCTGTGATTTAATATGTCTTGAGACTTGGACAGAACTGAAAAATCACATAACATGCTGATTTGTGAAGATATTAATGAAAATGTTTCCCTACTGGAAACACTAAGATGAAGTCCAGAATCTGTCCTACTCTTTTTCCCCCTTTTTTCTAAAATAAACAACTGATATATACATAACATATAGATACATAGATACACGTACATAAAGGCTGAGCCAACAAATCTAGTGTTAACAGTTAACCCAAAGCTTGTGTTCAAATTCAGGCATAAGTATCTCCTAATTTAGGCTCTGACAACAACAAACAGGAGTAATGAAAAATTAGTCTATTTCAGAGACCTTCTGTCTCAGATTATTTATTACAAGTTTTGTACTTTTTTGTGGCACATGTATGCTTGTACTCACACTCTTCAGTCTCAAACAAGACTATTACTCTTTCCCTTAGTAAGAAGTCAGTTTGCTATTTCAGTTCTCCATAACATATTAACAGCTAGATGCCAGCAAGACTACATAAAGATAGTAAGAAAAACTGTAGTGACTTCTGTAAAAAAAGTTACTACTTGTTAAACCTACCCCACTGTAGCTGCTCTTCCATCCTGTTGTCTGCACACTCCTCGCCTATCTCCACCCTACTTCTTTCCAACGTCAGACAACACACATCCTCAGACTAAGTAGTAAGATGCTGTCCTGGTTTTATTAGTATTCCGTATCATGACATCATGGGGCGTGCTATTGGGTGCAGCGGCACAGTACACTGTGGAGTTGTACTTCCTGGTCCTGTGTTCTCTAGCAGTTTCACATGAGTTCCAACTCTCCAAGAACTACTATTCCCAAGAGCTTCCACTGTTCCCTATGTAATCTTTGATTTTGGGTGACGAGGGTTAAGGGCCTGTCAGGTTCTGGCAGCACAGTAAGCAGCACAATCATAGCCTTCCTCTCTCTCTCTTATTATTATCTTACATTCTTTTACCATTTGTAGTAAATTTGCTATCTCTCCTTACTTTAATTGGGTCATTCTTCTTTCCTTCTCCCCAAAAGTAGGAGAAAGGGGCCCCTTTTCCCTGTTGCACTCGAAACCACGACATGCTGAATACCAGGCAAAGGCAGCAACATTTAGCAATGCTTATAACAAAAGGAACGTACTAAAATTACTATGCTATGCACTGAAAGTTCTGTTTGGATAACTACAAGCAAAGTCACAGATTAAGATCTGTAAATAAAAAATCCTATGGTTCTTACTTTGTTCTTACTCATCATGTATGCCATATAAATATCCTGAGCTGGTTTCAAATCCATTAACTAGAACAATAACTGACAGACTTAAAATATCAAAATTTGACAATTGTACTTAGCTTTGTTATAAATTTGAATTTAATTCTGAAACCACTATTCAACGAGCTTTTCATCTGTGATATTCTAATCTCTTTCTATTTGATAATGCCTCCAAAGTCTGCTATCACAAAGTTCATTCCTCTCTTCATATATACATGTCATTTTGAAACTATGCAATAAACAGTTATTCCCCAAACTGATCCCTCAGAAACTGTAATGTCCTCATAGTCCTATACATCCTTTTTCAATATTACACATCTCTTGAACTTAGCTATTTTTACAAATCTGTAGCTAATACCACTCTTTATTAATATTATCACAGAGGCAATCCTACTGCAGTTCACAGAGTTCAAATCTATCAATTACGCTGTTCTTAAAAAAATTATCATCTTCTCAAAAGAAATCCAATTCTATTAACTGTCTCGTATAATTTATTATTCATATGAATTTGCACCCCTCATTTTTTTTGAACGCCTACCTCTACATTCATAGAATCATAGAATGGCTTGGATTTGAACAGATCTTCAGAATCATTCAGTTCCAATCCCCATGCTATGGACAGGGACACCTCCCACTAAATCAGGTTCCTCAAAGCCCCATCCAACTTGGCCTTGAACACTTCCAGGAATGGGGCATCCACAGCTTCTCTTGACAACCTGTTTCAGTGCCTCACCACTCTCACAGTCAATAATTTCTTCCCAATATATGATCTAAGCCTACCCTCTTTCAGTTTAAAAGTATAATTACATGTGCTTGTACAAAAGTCCCTCTCCAGCTTTCTTGTCAGCCCAGTTCTGGAAGGCCACTATAAGGTCTACCTGGAGCCTTTCCTTCTCCAGGCTGAAGAAACTCCAACTCTCACAGCCTGTCTTATTATGAGAGGTGCTACAGCCCTCTGATCATACTCATGGCTCTCCTGTGAACCTGCTGCAACAGCTCCGTGTCCTTCTTATGTTGGGGAGCCTGCAGAGCTGAATGCAGTACTCAAGATGGGGCTTCACAAGCAGAGAAGAGGGGGAGAATCATCTCTCTTGGCTGAGCTGCTTCTTTTGATGCAGGCCAGGATATAGTTGGAATGTTGTCTATTATAATTTGGAAGAAAACCCTGCTCAGTCATTCTATGCATCTTTGATAGTGGTCTAATAAATCTACAATGCAAACTTTTCTGTGATTTTTGAAATTAGCTAACAAAAAACAATACTAAGTCCTTTTTCCATCAAAAATATATATTAAAAAACACTTAGTATTTTATTGTTATAAACCACATTGCAATTATTGTTAAAAAAACTATGTACACCAATCCTAATAAACATAATGAAATGGATTTCTGAAAACTAATACATAATTGAATAGAGAAAAAGAACAGTAATGTTCTATAGTATAAGCTAAATCTAATGTCTTTGTTGTGCACAAGCAATCTGAATATCAGGCTAGAACATAATGTGCCTTCAGCCAGCATTTTTCATTGCTAAATTAAGAGCTGTCAATCAGCACATCTGTTTGTGTGGTCTCATTACAGAACATTGCCTCAATCTCAACAGTCATAGTAAAGAAAGCGGACAGCATAACTGTATCTACTTAACCTTCATCAACCAGCATTCATGCACCCTCATTAATTTTTTTCATCTCACTTTCAAGCATGACATGGTTCATACCAGAACAATAACTTGCTGATAATTGTTCAAGACAACAGCTGGACAGGAACAGTGCAGAGGTGATCTTTCTTATAGATTATGAGGTGCCTCAGTGAATTACAATTAGTTTAAAAGTCATCTGTCCTGTTCAACAGCTTTGAAAAGAAGACATTTCATTAGCAACTAAAGAAATCCCATCATATTTTAGGCTTTAATGAGCCAATTGCATTGTACTTTCTAAGAAAAGATTTTTCTGCAGATCACATGACGATTTTTCACAACCCACAGCTCACAACTCAGTGGAAGATGTCATATTTATGAAATTATAGCATGTGAAATAAACTGAAGCAGCTTAGATTACCATTCATTATCGTCTAATTTAGAGAATAATAAAATAACAGTAATAATTTATACACCTTCCAAATTACAAACCTTTACAAAACAGTTTGATATTAACATTGTACCCTTCTGAAAGAAAATTGGTAACATATTTAAATGGGATATATGAGAATTCAGATAATCAAATACATAATTCTGAAAAATGACAAAGGAAAGCAACTAAACATGTATAGTTCTCTGGATAGTTCTTAGTTCTAATATTTTCTTTTCACCAATGGCATAAATGAAATGTACATATATATATGTGTGTGTATAATTTACTGATAGTTAAAAACAAGCAAAATTGTTTAAACACATCTGTAAGATGTAAAAAAAACAAACAAATAAAAAAACTTGCAGATGTCTATCACTGTTAGTGAAGGTTCCTGTGCTGGTAATATTCCTTGCCTCTTTCACAGGAATCACTTCAGCGTTGCCTTATCTCTTGCTGTTTCTGCCCCAAAAGCCAACTTCTTAAATGTCAGAAGGCAATTTTCTCTCTGTTTTTTTAGGAAGTTGCTAAAATGTAAGTGCATCACTTCAGCAACAGAAAAATGCCCATATCTAGAGAAAAATTCCATCTTTAAAGTTACAGCTATAAGGCTACCCTCATAATAAAATGCATGCTTGCTTATTGTTGTGATGGATATCTGCAGAAATTACTAGCTTACATTTTTTGCTATAATAAAAAAATTAGAAGTCCAGTGACAAAAGAGATTAAAATAGAAAGCAGATTTCCTATAGCAAGTCTGCTTTCAGATGAGGAGGGAAAAAAAAAGAGAGGAAGAAAAAAAAGCAGTACAGGGTCCATTAGAAAACTATATCCTGCCCAAACTCTTACCTTCAGTAGAAGCTAATGTATGGGGTTGCAGCAACAGCTTGTGAAATGCATTTATAAAGAAGGTAAGGTAAAGGTAAGGTAATTATCTAAGAAAAGAGGAACTCATTATTAAAAAAAGAGAAAAAAGGAAAAGGAAAAAAGTACAAAAAGGCTTGAACAAGTACTGTTGAAAACAAAGAAAGAACACAATGCCTAGTATTCTGTGTCCTTCAAGAAACAGGAAAGAGTTCAGGTATGGTTTAAAACAAGTTGTTTATCAGTGAATTGTTTTCTGTAGAATCCATCTCCCAGTGGCAGCACTGAGGGAAAAAAAGCACAATACAGTGATGCCAGTATTACTTTGAAAAAGAAAAGTTATTTGTCAGTTACTGAAATTCTTTGAGATCTGTTATCCAGATGGACATGCACAGTTAGAATTTCTAGCATGAGTGCACAAATACACCATAGTATTTTTGCCACTGCCATTTCTCAAGGCACATCATAAGTCATCATGATAAGTCTACACATCTTTCCCACAAGCTGGGCATGTTGCCATATATATGTGGTGCATGATCTTTACTTTCTCTTATCCTCACACATTTTGAAATAGGAAAGATTATACACATACACACAGATAACGTATCTCAACGAATTTCAGTTACTAACGCTCCTCTTGAATAATTGATTATATTCATACTGTGGGTAATCAGAAGTTCTACTCATACATTATCATTACTCATTATACTCATACATCACATTTCATTTACCTGGAATAGAGCCCTGGAGTTTAACAGAATAAATACCACTCTTTAAAAAAAAAAAAATGCTTAGAGATATCAGCAACAGGGTAACTGGTAAAAGCATAAATGTACTTGCTGCGATCAACAACCATGTTATTATCATAAAGGTTTCTCCACATGGCAATCAATGCTGATTCATCCTAAATCCCACCCATTTTCCTTGTAACACTGCCTGATTAATTGGTAAATGAAGCCCTCTGGGTCCTTTCCAGAACTTGTAACATTCATGATGGATTGCCCAGTACAAAGCAAGAATAAAGAGCTACTTAGAATTCTTCATTTTAGTTGTTGGTGGTGTTTTTCTTGTTTGTTTTCTCATCTATGTATTTTATAAAGTTTTTACAGCCTACTTGAGCATTTTTCATCAATAGTTGTATTCAAGTTTTACTTTAACCTCACTTATCTACAACTTCATGGTAAATGAGAACAACAGAGTAAAGTCAAATGCATTCAGATAATCTTAATTACTGGCTAATGTACAAGTCCTGAGCATGACCTGCAGTGTACCCAAGGGATAACAGATTGTGTACTCACAGAAGGTGCATAAGGTGCAAGCTGGTATCACAGAATGGTTACACAAGGAAGAATTGTCCTTCCATGAACAGTAGCAACCGAGAAAGGTCTCTAGCATGCTGTAACATATTGGGAAGCACAGCTGAACACCTCAGCAATCCCAAAGAGGTTCTTATGTTTCCCATACATAGTCTGGCAAATAGGATTGTAACAGGTCACTGCCAACTGTTTTACAGAAGATGGAAGGTGAATGCTGTCACATGTAGTTCTCTCTACCTGTTCTATTTTCTGTTTTAAGGCTGCATAGGACTTGAAGTATGTCCAGTGATGCGAAGATAAGCACTCACAGCAATTTTGCCTTGACAGACTTTGGTGAGGAAATTTCAGAAAGAAAGCACACCAGAAAAAAACACAGCTAAAAAAAAAATAAAAAAATTTGTGCCCATTCTCGATGGATGTACTTTTCTCTATGTATGAAATAAAAACTTCTGCGCATGTAAAAACAAATTGTCAAGGCAGAATCTATGCAAGGGCTTACTACTACCCAAAATCACATGCCAAACAAATGGAAGAGTAGGATGCATTCATTTGGAGAATTTTCTGTTTTCTACCTTCATATATCAAGACTTTTAATATTACGCAACCATAAGTGGAAGTTCGTTGTCTGCCTTCTCTCCCTCTTTTCCACTAGAAGAGAGATACATGACACTGAACAATTCCAGGAGAGAAAGTGGCTGAAACTCTGCCCACAGCCAAATACACACCTCAGCAATTCAGACTGGATGGAGATGTTCATAGTTCAGACCTAGAAGATCTGAAGAAAAGTTTCTTTTGCATTTTCTTTATGATAACAAGCTTCAGGGAACTTGGCTTCTTAATGCTAAACACAGGCTAAGAACAGACAATGAGACACTGTGTTTGAAGAAAACATTTACTATGTCTTATTTCATAATCGGAATACAGGCTTTAATAGAACTGCTTTGACTGATGTTCAATCAATTCAGGATGGTAATTCCAAATCATGTAGTGATCTCTTCTATACACCTAAAGCATTAAGTCTTCATTTCTCAGAAATGAAATAGGAAGTGGTTGCCTTTTCAAACTTATTCAGCAGTTGGATCCACAGTGCATTTTGCCCAGTCAACTTGAACAGAAATGCAGCTGTGCTTATGCTGCCATATAACATGAAGAAGAGAGGCTACACAGCAGTTCCCCACTTCAAAGTAGAGCCTTCATTTTTTTTATGACTAATATGGAAAAGTTCACTCTAACATAGTGGGTGATACCCAGGACTGTACTGTATCAGACACTGAAGAAATGTAAAATTACACTCCCAAAGCTTTCTAGCCCTTTTTAGCTGTATATGTTCCCACGAAGCTTCAAACATTTGAAGTAGCCAATAGGTACAAGTCAAAAAAAGACTTGTAATTCAAAAATTACCTCCCCCAATAATGTAGTTTCAGTCATTGCAATTTCTAGAATTAACTATATTCAGCACCATTTCAAATCAAACACCAAAAAGACACATATTTTTACACTTGCAAAAATAAGATATTGAGATAGAAATCCATGAAAGTATTCTAGCTCTATAAAGTTGTTTTTTGTTGTTGCTGTTGTTCATGCTCACTAGCAACATCATTCATACATTAGTGAGTGGCTGGGATGTGCATCTTACATCTAGAATCTGCCTTCCTATCAATCCACTTTTTCAATTTAAATGAGATCTAGAATATACTGAGATTTCACATGACAATTCTTACTAAAGCTATTTCAGCATAATGACTCACAGTTTCCTTCTTGCATCTACTTTCCGAATATAGATGCAAATACATAAGTAACAAATAAGAAGCAATAATACTGCTGTTCAGTGCTTAAAATAGCCTTTTCTTTCACCAGTTAATTTTAAATCAACACACGGATCTAGACATGGTACTCACAGACATAACGTATGATTTTATTAATGGATATTCAAAGTTGCTGTGTAACTAAACCACAAGAATTTATACAGAATGACAGTTATATGATCTGTGTTTTATATGAAGGGTTTGTACAAAAAATCCACTTTTATGTGCTAAAGAAATCCATAATTTATTACCTTATGTTTTTGTTCTGAGAATTAACATGACAAAAGCCTTTTCTCAGAACTGATTCTTTAGAATAACATTGCTTTGTTAGAAAGTATAAAGCTATTCTTTTCATAGAATGTAATTATAAAATATTTTATTAAAAAATGTTAACTGTTTCAGATACTTAAAAATATCTATATATATATATCTAAAGCTGCCATAGATATTCAAAACATACTAAGTATATTTTTAAGCAAACATATGAGAGAGATTTGAAATCATAGTTCCAAGCTGCAACGCAATTCGCATAGGAAGGAAGGAACTTAGCTTTGTAGTCTCTAAAACTATAGCATATATATTTATATACCAAAAAGACAGTTTCCAATTTTTACAGAGAAGCATGACTTAGTGTCAACAGTAAGTTCTTCAATACGATATTAAGATCAGTTTCTAATAAGACTAAGATATCAATAATGTTCGGAATAATTTTCTAAATATAAAAAGTCAAACTGATATAATAGATAACACATGCTGAAAAAAGATCCAAGAAATGTACTAACCTCTGGTTGCTATGGTGAACACAGGAAGAAGCAGAAACTCAAAACAGCATGCATAAGTACTTTTCAAAAAGTATTTGAATACAGAACAAAAAGATGTGATTCAAATATGCGACATGAGACATTAAACTGATTTAAAATAATGTATGTGAAATTAAAGAATAACAATACAAAGACAGAAGTATATACTGAAAAACTACTGAGTAGTACAGAGCCACAGATATTTAGATGACCATGACTATTTCTATGAGAAAACAACAGTGCCAAACATAATTCCAGGTCTTCGTTAGGTTTTTGTTAGGTAAATAATCTTGCTGACTACTTACACAGTCCTACATTTGAGCTGCTTACATAAAATTTGAGGTGTATTACACTGATATGACATAATCATTAGTGTTCCATTTACTTTGAACTCCTTATGGTCTAAAGTGACAAAGTATTTCACTACGTTATTTTAGAATTTAATTTAAATGATCTAAGACATTAAATGATTGAGCAGATTTTGAAAAATATTACATTCAATAAAATGAACCATTTTAGGCTAAAGTAACGGAACTTTTATGTTTACGTACTGGTTTTAGATCAAACAGCAATAGTTACACTGTTAGCCTATCCATTCTTACAAGTAAATGTAATAACTTCTTAGTAAAAGATTGTGATTTAAGCTAAAATTTAGAAAACAGATTAACAATAGAAGTTATATTTAATACTTTGAATTTAGTAACTATTTAAGTACTGAGAGTACTTACAAGTACTCCAGCACACAGAATGTGGATTCATAAAGGATCAACTTAGCTTCAGGAAATTACTTTTTTTCTAGTACGTACTCAAATTAGTGGGTAGAGAAAAGCATGAACCCAAGTCAAATTTAAAAGCAAAAAGGTCAGTTTTGCCCTAATTTCACAGATAGACAAATAGATATCAGTAGATATTTCGTGTATCTACTTCCCTAAAAGAAAGCTATATTCCACCTTAATTAAATTACACTACTTTGCACTATGATAGATTCCACATAGACTGGAGAAAGCAGACTGTCTGCGGTGGGAACACACTAAGTGTATAGCTATTGTCTCATAAGCAGCTTATAGACTTAGTCTTGAATGTCCAAGAAAGAGAGGAATAAATTTTCTCTCTGAAACCCAGATTCACATCTATCTATAGTCTTCTAATAAAAATCTCTATGAGGAAGCTTGATCTGGCATATGAAGCTTAATATATAAGCAACAATCACACTATAGGTGAGCTCACAACTGCAGAAGAGAACATTACACTTCATAAAACTGCCAGAATAGTCGCTGAGAAAAAGTTGAGAAAAACAGAACATTTGCTAGTTGAAGGCAGCCTTAATATCTCTTCCAAAATGCCAGCAAACAGCGAATAACAAACTAATCACTTTTTCAGTGTAACAAACAAATTTTAATGAACTTAAAACTTCCAGAGGACAACACTGGAGTACCTGTAGGATAAATACGTTGTACAGCTCTATGACTAAGCCAGTGTCAATCAAGGTCATGCAAATCCCAAGTGGATAAAGTTGCCATATTTAATAAATAAAGACAAGCATTTCGCCAACAGACTTAACATTGACTAGTGAATAAAAGAACACAGTTCTCATTCTGTACATTGTTCTAGATAAGAATAAAGAACCAACCACCCTCTACAGATCATTTTTATAGCTCCTCAACAAGTAGCTTTGTATGTTTAGCAGTGGGAATCCATTAACCATAGAGAACACTGGGCCTTCATTCACACACTGCATATCAGAAGTTACTTTCTAAAAACTGCTTGCAGACTTCAGTCTAAACACTAACAATTAGTTTCTGAGATATTCCCTAAGCTGATGAAATCACTCATTCATTTTTTTTAATAGGATTATTTTTTTCTAATTTTTCTCCTGAATTTCAATTCTGTTTTTTGATTATTAGGTCCTTAGAAATTACATTTAGAAGCATTTTGGTGTCTGAAACATAAACCAGGATTTCCACTGTCTTAAGAATATACCAACATTACAGTGACCAAAAGACTCATTTAAAAAAGAAAGAACGAAGAATGAAATGAGATACTATTGAAAAGAAACCCTGACACCTGAAATTAATCCTGATCACAAACTACAGTGTGCTGACATCAAAACAGAACGCAGCAGCAAAAATTAAAACAATTCCTACAAGTATTCACACATGAAGATGACAGCAAGGAGCAACACAAAAGGAACAAGTGGAAAGTCAAAATGTAGACCTTTATTCAAATGTAAAGGTAAATCACTTATCAAAATACACAAGAAGTTCAGAAAAATAAGAGCAATAAACTTCTTGGATTCTTGCTTGTTTTTTTGGTAACTAGTATGAAACCATTTTCAGATCTAATACTTATTTATAATTAGTACCACTTAAGTATACTTCATAACTAGTTAGTAATTTAAAATTACATACTAGCTAAAAGTAATAATTATCACTTTAATGACTATTTAGGTAGTCTTTGGGAGCCTGGGAGTATAACTTTATTTTTAATAAAATTATTTTACAGCGTTTAACAAACAATGTTAAGATCCACTCCAGAGTACACTGTCCTTCAAAACTGAGAACAAGTCAGTGATCTAAGGTACAGAATGAATTCCAGATTTGATGTTTTACACCTTAAGCACATGCCACAGCTTCCACATCTAACATAATCACTATTAATATGCTCTTGACTCATGGTTTTGTGGAATTGCTCAGATGTAAGTCATCTGTTTTGCATAAGCAAAACAGCCTCAAAGACTTGAAAAGACTTTTTGCTACCTTGGTAGCAAAAGATTGGAAGGTAATTCTGTCACAGAAACCTGATTTCCTATCTTGACCTCCTTAGTACCCCTGATGTGCTGAAAAGTATGGTCAAACACCTTTGAATAACAACTATTTTTAAAGTTACATGCAAGTTCATACAGTTTAAACTGGCTTAGACTTTGAACATCAGAAATGAAAATCAGTTTTTGCTAGAATCTCTTCTAAATAATTTCAACTTACTTCTAAAGTGTGTCATTAAACATTGTTAGAAGGCTAATAAGCAACAGAAAAGAAATATCCTAGAAGGTAAGAGAAAGACAGTTGTTATTTTGTGTTTGTTTGGCTTTTCTTTTTCTTGGAGGTGGCGAGTGTTAAACATATCAGAAAAGATAGGTATTGCTATGAACCTTTCATAGGCCAAGAGATCTGACTGACCTATACTCAAACTGAAAACAACTGGATTTACAAACATATTCCAGTTCAGGAAGTTTCTACTTAATGCAGTATAGTTTACATCAAATTGTAAGATCAATCCAGCTACATTTAAAGGTTGCACAGTCCATTATCAGTGGTTGAAATAGGATATTAGGAATACTTAATTAGGTTTTAGAAGTTTCAATGCCCTGTGTGTCAAACAAAAGATTACACTATTATAGGATATACTGTCTAAGCACATGAGTTATGCTTTCAGAATCTGCATGCTCATCATATTAAACTCTCAGTCTCAAGCCACAAGAAGATTGCAAGTAAAGGTAAATGGAGCATACCTTCATTTAGATTATATGCCTTAAAATACCCTGTAATAAGCCAATTATTCAAGGCTGTTCAGAAGACTGCCCATTTTAGCTATTGATTTTGGAGAGGCCTAATATAGGAAGAAAAAAAACAACACTAATGAAAAGAACTGAGAAAAGCATACAAAATGAGTCACCGACCATTTATTTAATTTTATGAAATTACAGAATGACTATTAAAGTTCTGCTTCTCTTGAAGAAAGTCTTGAAAGAGAAGAAAATGAACAAAGCAAAAAAAGGAAGCAAGCGCCATCTAGTAACTGTAGCTGCAATTTTAATTCATCTTAAGATCAGTAAAATGCAAAATGCAACAGGTAAAATTTCTGTATATATTATTTCCTAATATATTCATTATGGTGTCTACCATATGAGGAAATCACATCAAATACCTGTAGACAGCACGTTATTCAGATATCAAATTATTTTCTTTTCTTTGAGAAAGAGGGACACTCATGTAATCACTTGTTTAGCAATGCTCTGTACATCACAGTTAAAGCTTCTCACTGTTAAAAGATTTATTATATACTGAAAAAAGTATTTTTCAATAGTAATCCCTAAAGGAGATAAGACATTACAACTCCCCTGACTGATTTTAATATATTTATGAATGTGTATGTGTATTTAAACATAACAGGGAGCGGGAGTATTAGGGTGATAAGGTTAACTACAGAAAATGACAAATCTGTTCTTTACGTTATTTAAAAAAAAAAAAGGAAAAAAAAATGGAAAAGTAACATCTAGTGTTCTTGGTGCTGCTCCCATCCAGAAACTAGTGCTTTCTTCTCCAGTGAAATCAGTGTCACAAATTGGTTATATACCAAAAGCAGTGAAAGCTGCTTGATTTTCTCTGATATTCTCCAGTACCAGAATGAGATACTAAAACAAAACACATGTATTTCAAAGGAAGCTTACCCTAGGATTATTGTCATAAACGTACAGACTGATTTTGTGCAGACAGTTCTTGCTTCATTCTGTCTTTTTCCAGAAATCTATGTTGTTATTTTGTAATCTAAACAACTCATAATTTTTCTACCTTTTTTTCCACTTATATCCAGAAATACAAAACTACATGGTAAAAAAGCTTCCAAGAAACTTAACTGGTCTTCACAACTGCATTTGCACTGTACTCTAGATCACTTGCTTCATATTTTAGAGCAGATTTTTCATGATTACTGATAACGTCACAGATATGAGCAAAAGATGGAGCCACGAGCAGGGCTTCTAGGAAAGTTGAAAGTAAATTTAATAACAAATACTACTGAAAATACCATAGGTACAATAAGGAAACACTATCAAACGACAGCCATTCAAAATAAAAATCAATTTTCTTACGCTTATTCAAAACAGTTAAAGCACCATAAAACCCACAAAACAAGGGAAATTAATTTTAATCATACTCAGTGCCAAGAAATGAGCACTAAAATGTAATAAGAACAGTAGTTCCCAGCAATGAAATCTGAAATAAATTCTGAAATCTGAAATAAAGTCCATGTGCATGCACACTAAATGTGTGTAAATCAACTTTTTCCTGAGAATTGAAGAGCATATCAGAATATGCAACACACTTTTCAAGAGCATGATGGTGATCTGATCTTAGAACAGTATTTAGCAACTTGTACATTAAAACGTGTATCTTGGGTTGCAAGATAGAGCTCACTCGTATCACTGAATACATAAACTTACAAGAAATACTGACCTTGCTTTTACAAAAAATTCTGCAGTCTTCTAGTTGAAAACATGTCCATATATCTTCCAATTACAAAACCATGTTTCATGAGCAACATTACAGAAGTACAACAGATTTATTTCCAAAGTTTGTATTTGTTAAGAGCTTTACCTTATCTTTCACCAAATCAGTCAAATAGTCAGTAATACAGATCATTTACTGTACTGTGATACACTCTTGTGGTACATTAAGGAATGAAGTGATCATCCAGTCATAACTGGATAAAGAGATCTGAAGAACTGAAGACTGAAAAAACATGCACTGCAAACACACTTTAAGCTACAGCATCTCAGAGTGCTATACTAAAAAGCAAATGAGAAAGAACTGTAGCGTTCGTTCTTACAAAAACACTGGTATATCTCCTGCACTATTCCATGGAGGATAAATGACAGTGATGACCAAGCTGCAAGTTAATTCTCATCTTCCTTGGCTAGTGAACACATAAATATCACACCATATTATAAACCTAAGTGCAACTTCACTGCAAATTCTAATCTCTTAAGTTGAAAAAACCAAACATAATACTGCATGAAAAATGAGTAATAGAAAATGCAACATTCCTACCAAAGCTAGCACATCAGACAAATATCGTGAATACAGTTTTAGGTTAAATATTAAAACTTTCCAATTAGCAAATACATTTAAATTTATACCCAGAAAACTTCCCGTTCCTTCAGTAATTCATGCAACAAAACACTTTAACATTAAAGCTTACTGAACTCTTCAGTTTTTTGAGACTGATAATAATGTAGCTTCTGTATTAATAGATTTTGAGTAGTCAGTCTAGTATGCAAATTCAGTTACATTTACATAGAAGAATATTTTTTACTCTACAAATGATAGTACACAAGTCACTCCAAAAGTAATGCCTCCTATTAGTTTCCATGGAAACTACAACAGATACAAGAAGCACAATAACACTATTTGATACAGCAAATTCTCAGCTACAAAACACTCTTTTTCAACATAGTCACCACAATTAGCTATGCAGTCTTGCCAGTGATGAACAAGAGCCAGCATGGTGCACTTGTAAGAAAATGTACCAGTGAAGGTGGCCCAGTGGCAACTGTTGTCACTGCTGAAACACACCACCCACAACCTCACTATGCTCACATCCACTGCCTCCATAAATGTTCAGTAAGCATAGATGAATAGATGAATGCTGATAGGTGCATTTTTCTCCACATGGAGGAATTCAATGACACACTTTTGCTTCATAGAAGCTTCCATGTCAGACACTCTTTTGTCAGACCACGTCTCTGCTGTCATCTGTCACACAGCAACAAAATGTATCGGAATACTGTGGAACAGTTCAAGTTCTACTGCCGTACCATCACCACCTGCCTCTGCCATTGTGGGCCAACATAATAAAATAGAAGGCATTACTTTTAATGCAACCCTCATATTTCTTTATTATATGGACATATATCTTTGCATTAGCCTCCTCTACTCTACTCTCATCAGACCCTACTTGAAGTAGTGCATTCAGCTGTGGGGCCCCAAACATAAAAAGGACATGGATCTGCTGGAGTGGGTACTGAGAAGGGCCACAAAGATGATCAGAGGGCTGATGCACCTCTCCTGGAAAGATAAGCCAAGAGAGCTGAGGTTCAGTCTGGGAAAGAGAAAGCTCCAGGGAGACCTTTTAGCAGTCTTCCAGCACCTAAAGGGCACTTACAGGAGAGATATAGCAGGATTCTCTACCAGGAGGTGAAGTGATGGGACAAGGAGTAATGGTTTTAAGCTAAAAAAGCATAAATTTAGATTAGATATTAGGAGGGCTCCCCAGAAAAGTTGTGGATGCCCCATCTCTGGAAGTGTTCAAGGCCAGTTTGGATGGGGCTTTGAGAAACCTGGTCTAGAGGAAGGCGTCCCTGCCCATGTCAGGGAAGCTGGAACTAGATGGTCTTTAAGGTCCCTTCCAACCAAAACTATTCTTTGTCCTATGAAATGCTGGAAAATAAGAGAGAAAAAGTAAATTCACTTTACATCATTTTTAGTCCTTTTTGTAGCCACCATATTAACATCTCACAAGGCAGTAATCCTAACCCTAACCCCACAGCTTTATAGCCTTCTGCATGAGGCCTGGCTCCACCCTGTGCCCTGCTGCCATGCCATGATGGCAGCTCTTTCCCACCGAGTGGCCCCGCACGGCCTTGGGCATGCTCCCCTCATTCAGCAACTGCCAAAACGCTGGTGTGCAATCAACATTGTCTCAAACAGTGTATGCATTCTGAGACTCAGTTGATAGCAGTGAATGTATTCTGCTTTCCCACTTTTCAGGTATGACCAAGTCCAGTCTTTCATTCATCACTGCCGGTTCTGTTCTACAGAGCCTTAAAAGAACAATTTACTTCATACCAGCAGATTACTGCTGATAGTAAACTTTCTCGCTCAGGTTCCTTGCAGTTAGGATTATCTAAACTCATTTGATTTTAGTTTTATCCATCTGGGTTTCTTTCTTTTCAGAGCAGCATTACAGTTCTGTTGAATTCTGCTTGCCAAGAACTCTCTTGCCATGTGCAACTGAGCCTCGAATCCCAGTTTCTCTTCATGCATCCCAGTTGCATCTACCTGTCATTTTATCAGCTTTGATAGCAGCTTTCATTGAAGTAATCTTGCTGAACACATGGGCGCTTCTCCAACTTTCCAGTGTTTCAGATAAATAACCAAATACTTTGAGATATGTTGAAATGCCAGTAGCAAAAAACAGAATCCTGCTGCGTATCTATCAAGTACATTGCACCCAGATTTTAAGCCACACAAAGCATTACTCTGCATGATCAAGGAACTGCAAAGGCAGGCAGTCACCCTACCTTGTTACCCTTGTCAGTTATACTTACACACTTACAATTTTAGGAACAGTCATTTCTATTTTAAAGGACAAGTCAGACTGCACAGAAGGAAACATTTAGTCTTTATAACTGTTAAACTGAGTGATAGAGCAGAGAAGGTTTCTAAATTTCATTACTGAGGTGCTGTTAGAGGCAAGTAAGGTTGGTACAGAAGCACTATCTTGTCAGCTAATATTTAAAAAGAAAAGCAGTGCCCCACTAAGTTGTAAAAATAGGAGAAGTGGGGAAGCAAAGCCATAAAACAGAAATACAAAGCTGTTAATAACTACAGAAGAGTATGTCGTCTGCTTTTCTTAATTGAAATGAAGATAGAAGCAGCAAACTGATCCAGAAGAATGTATCTAATAACACAACTACTGTTTTGTTATAAATATTTACCTATTATACCAATAATTGTTATTGCTTTTCCTCTGTTCATTCAGGAAGAAGGCTGGCTTGGGGGCATTTGTGCAAGAACTTCATTAACAGAAGAATGAAAAGAAATCTTTGTTTTTCACAACATCCAGTACTTACACTGATTTGCAAGAGGCAGAACACAGGCAGTTGTCACTGGTAGCTCATTTTTCTTTTGACAGACATACAACTGAATCTTTCACCTAAGTAGTTTAGTGGGTCAAGTAATCTCAAGTGTTTTCTTTTCACAAACTTCTGTGTGACAACCCAGATTAATAAATCATTGTATTACAGCCAAGTATCTGGGAAGCTTAATTAAAAAAAAAAAAAGACATGAAAATGCCCCATCTTGTTAGGACAGTTTTCAGAATGCTGTACTAGATTGTATCCTCTGTAAAATATATATTTGTAAAAACTTCAGTTTATCCTGAGTACAACCATTTCAGCTAAGATCTGAAGGTTATATAAGAACAGAGAGAGCTTAACAGAAATAAACATCTGCAAAGCATTTACAATATGTACATCCTTTATGGAGATGCTCGTTTCATAAAGATTATTAAAAGACTGAATTTACTGAAACTCTTTGAAGAGTCCAATAGGAAATTAACAAGGCAAGATATTTACAGACTAGAAGAATCTATTTAGAAGGAAGAAATTGTAATATAAAATGTAGATATGTAGATAAGAAGTCTACAATGTAAGCCTGTTTCTCAAATATTCATATAAACTGATCAACTTACTGTTCCTTATATAAAACCCCATGTGAATTAAGAAAAAAGCTATATACTAGAGAAGGTCAGATCATATTTACACAGAGCTAATAGATAAAAAAGAATATGTAATCTAAGTGGGAAAAAAAGGCCTGTAATCACTTTTTACATATAAATTAAAATTATGTTCCAGCATTACCAAATCAAATGTAAATAGAACAAAAGGTTGTACCAAATATACTGCCATATTCTATATGGCATACCAGTCTTTTCAAGAATTTTTTATACAGCTGCCTAATCAAAAGTCACTGCTCCATTAACAAATAATCTTCCTCTTTGTTTGTTTTTATCAACTATATTGCTCTTGAAATAAAATTTCTCTGACTTATGCCATTCACTGAGAAACTATATGTTTCTCAGAGGTAGTAATGTAGAGTTTCTATTACCTCTACATAGTCCCTTCCAACCCCAGCAATTCTGCGATAACAATTATATTAAAAGGTAATTAATCCATTCAGTACTGTATAATCAGCAGAAGTTATTAGGTAATATTGTTCTCAGTCTTAAAGGTTTGTAACAATGGGATTCTACAAGTAGAGCAGTTTGGAGCAACTCCAGCATGAGGACAGCGGGCTCTACCTAATACCTCAGGTTCTACACCTTATGCTGATTGGGCTATAGCTTATCAAATACAGCATAGATCTCATTTACTTTGTTGATTTGACCTTCTTGCTATCATTTATTCTATTCCATGGTTTAAAATGCTTGAGACTTAGGTGACACCACAGCAGTGTAGGCCTTGCTGTTTTTTCTTATATAGTATACGCAAACACACTTAGCACTAAGATGTAAGAAGAGCACCTTGAAAAATAATGCTGGCCCAAGAAAAACACATCTTCACCAATTTGTCCTAAAA
The DNA here is from genome assembly GCF_002078875.1 of Numida meleagris. Lineage (NCBI taxonomy): Eukaryota > Metazoa > Chordata > Aves > Galliformes > Numididae > Numida > Numida meleagris. Next base: position 160,233,339 of record NC_034409.1, on the reverse strand, counting down.
CTCCAGAACTGAATTCACTGCAGAACTCTACAAATTACAATAGATTACAAAAAAAATTTCTTGCACAGGCTTATTTTTTTCATTTTTAAAAGCCATTTACTAACACAAAGACTAAGAAGCTTCTTTGAATTTATGCAGAGGTAAAATCATCACCCAAATACATTTTAGAAGAAAATCTCAATATTAAAGGTGTCAGCATACAGTGAAAAGTCATCTTGGAACCAACCAAATATCACAAAACTCAGTTGAGATATTTCCAATAATTAATGGAAGCAAAATCAGTAAGCTTACCATCATATTTCAGAGAAATCTGGCAGAATTATAGGAAGGAGAAAAAAAATAAAATCAAAGAGAACTATATTGACCTTTTCAAGACAAGTGCCAACAGAGATAGCACTCCCAGAGAAGTGCTTTATTTTTGAATAATTAAGTCTGGCATGAGCTCTGGTGTGATGGGATCAGGCACTGCCATCTCCAGTAAGGTTAGGATGAAAATCTGTCCCAGTCAATAAAAAAATATGTACAAAGATCCTTCAGTCCTTCTCTCTAGAGTCTACTAGATCAGTTCCCTTTGATTTCTAGAAAAGAAAGAAGAATAAATTTATAATTTTCTCTGCCATCTCCTATTAACTGCAGCTATCTCCATATTGTAAAAAATAATGCAGTATTTAGGAGTGGTTTCTTGTATGTTTGATCTGCAATTTCAAATCCTCATTTGGACTTTTAACACATTAAACATAACCATTATTAAAAAAATGACTCTTGTAGGAAAAACTCCATCTATTAATAGCATACTTATAAACCTATCACACTAACTACACTGTTTAGATCATAAAACTACTACCCTTCTTACATTTTGCATACATAGAACAAATTGACATTTTGTATTTAGATACTCTCAAAAATGTTGTCCTTCTTGTTAGAGATTGCTTTCTTGTGTGCTCTATACACCTCCAAAATCTTATACTGACCTTCAGCAAATCACTTCAAACATCAGAAAGAAGACTAAGCAACATGTAGCTGATTCTGAGTTCAGTTATCCTGAAAATGTATCCTGCATGAAGCCTATGCACTGCTATCTCAGGACATTAATTGCACTGCTTTGTATCTGTTGTAGACTCCATGGAAATAAATAGGAGGCATTACTTCCAGAGCAACCTATGTATTTATTCACAGACATTCACCAATTTTTGTTATATCTTCTCCACACCCTTCAAAGTAGCCCCACAAACCAAGTGCCTTTCTTACCAGCATTTCATTACTTCTCTACTTTCTGCAAGTGACCAAACTGTGCACTTATACATAACACCTTATTTTAGCATTGTGAGTCTTAAACATACTATCTTGAAGCTACTCCAGGTAAACAACAGGCTCTTATATCCATGATTAAGGAGATTAAGAACTTAAGAAATGTCCCACTGATTAGTGATCCATCTAGCGCTCTACGATTGTCTGTGCAATGTGACACCATGCAAGCTTTACCACTACTTGTAATCCAACATTCTCCTGACTATCCAAAAAAAGGTGATGTTCCTTTTCCCACAAACACCAGCCTAGGAAGAACTAATGTTCTTTGAGCTTGATGAACTTCTGAACTTGTCTCCAAGTTGTCTCACCAGTTCCCTAGCTAACTTCCTGTTCTCAAATATTTAACTACACTTTACAATATTGGCTGAAGCATCCAATGAAAGAAATTCAGAATTCTAAAGAAGAATGTTAAGAATGTTCTGATTAAATTTATCTTCCTACACTTAATGACTTTTCTTGTTACTTTCATCAGGCCAAGTCTTTTAAACATCATCCTATTCCTTGTGATTGTGACCATTCTCTCCTCCTACTCCTACATCCAAAGTCCCGTGTACAACTCTAGACCATTCTGAGAACAGCTTTGTTTTGCTTTAGTTACAGAATACTGGAAACAGTCATTTATGGCATCCAAACATTTTACTTTCTCATAACGTCCTGATGAGTAATTGATGCAAGTCCATACATAGATAGTTAAATCTCCCACTTCACTGCCAAAAAATTTGCAGCTTCCTCAGCAATACATTCTCACCACAAACATTATCTGATCGTATGGCAATTACTACACTACAATATTATACTATTTGAAAGCATTTCCATTCACAAGGTTTTCATAGGGGATCCTCATCTGCCCGCCCCCAAGATTTTTCAGACTGCTACATTTCATATTATTTTTTATGCTAAATGCCACTCCCCTGTCTGTACATTTAAACATTTAAATAAGCTGGCAGTATATTAGTATCATACAACAGTGATTGTTCTCATGTCAAGCTTCCAACAAAACTAGGTAGGTCACTCTGAAAGTAATGCCTCCTATTTATTTCCATGGAAACTACAATAGATACAAAGAGCACAGCAACGCTACTTGATAAAACAAATCCTCAGCTACAAAATACTAGTTTTCAGCATAGCTACCACCAGTAGCTATGCATTTTCGTCAGTGATGAACAAGAGTCTGTGTCCAGTTCTGAGGTCCCCAGCACAAGGAGGACATCAAGCTGTTGGAGCAGGCCATGAAGATGATTAGATGGTTGGAACACCTCCTCTATGAGGACATGCTGAGAGAGTTGGGGCTTTTCAGCCTGGAGAAGAGAAGGGTCTGGGAGGACCTTATAGCGGCCTTCCAGTACCTGAAGAGGGCCTACATGAAAGCTGGGAGGGACTTTTTAGAAGGCATGTAGCGATAGGATGAGGGGAAATGCCTTTAAACTGGAAGAGGGTAGATTCAGACTAGATATTAGGAAGAAATTCTTTACTGTGAGGGTGCTGAGACACTGGAACAGGTTGCCCAATGAGGTTGTGGATGCCCCCTCTCTGGAAGCACTCAAGGCAAGGCCGGATGGGACTTTGAGCAACCTGAACTAGAGGGAGGTGTCCCTGCCTATAGCACGGCGGTTAGAACTAGATCATCTTAAAGGTCTCTTCCAACTCAAACCATTCTATGATTCTATGCACTTGTCAAGATCCGCACCAGAGAAGATGACCCACTGTCTCTGAAATGCACCACTTTTGATAATATCCACTGTTTGGTTCTCCACAAATATTCAGCAAGCACTGATGAATGTCAATGAGTATCATTTTTTCCACACTGAGGAATTCAGTTACACACCTTTGCTTCATATGAATTTCCATGTCAGTAGACATTTTGTCATATGCCATTTTATCAGACTGCTCTTCTGCTGTCATCTGTTGCACAGCAACAAAATGTAATGGAACACTGGTGGGAAGATTCAACCTCTACTGCTATATCACCAACATCTGCCTCTGACGTTGTGGGCCAACAGTATAAAATAGGCATTACTTTCAGAGAAGTCTTAGTATAAAGGGGTTGTCATTTGATACAACTTTTGTTTGTTCATCTTAACATTTTAGGCTTTAGATAATTCAGAAGTATATATAAGGTTTACTCTTGCTCCGTTGCTCAGTTTTTAACATATCAGTCAGCTTTAAGTCATCTATTTGGTTTAATGTATTCAAAGAATTATAGTGATTACTTTGATACCATTGTTGCCAGAAAGACTTTTCACAGATTTTCTTTATTGATCTGCAACCATGAGTATAAATCTGATAAATCTTAAATACTAGATATTTATTATTTCTTTCTCTTTCAAATCTCAGGCTATCCCTCATACCATATGGTTCTTTTTGCCTTTTAAAAAGAAGAATTACGAGAATACCAAAGAAGATACATGCAAGAATTCACATTTAATTTATTTTCAATTCCTTTTTCTGATTTCTCAGTTGTTGTTTTTTTTTTCCACTGTCAATTTGATTTTTTTTCCCTTTGCTTTTTTACAGCCAGAGAGGTCAGGGACCATTCCTTACTTCCACACTGATGTCTCTAAGGCAGTAATTTCACTCCCTACTTTTATTCTTTTAGCTGCTGACATAAAACTAATGTTTTGAAGGTTCCAGGAGCTGTTAAGATTCTTGGGGCATCTCAGAATAAACTCAGAATAAGCATGCTTTCTTGCAAATATACGTATGTTTTTCAGTCATTAATTTAATCTTTTCTCAAGTATTCATATTTAAAATACTTGATCCACATGCTAATAAGTATTTCATGACTCTGGTCCTGTATGGATTCTGTGTCCTCACACATTCCCTATGTAACAGAAAAGCTGTGTGGCTTTACATATTAAAAGAGTTGGCTTGCTATTTTGACCTTACCTACTTCTTTCATATGTATAATCTTATATTTCTTTAAGACTGCAAATTCAGTTTGAGTTCCGAAAAAGAGCTCTCTGATAAATAAAATACACTTTGTTTTTCATAGCTTGCTACAAGAACAGAATCAGCAACTGCTGCTTTGCTACTTCTCATTGTTCACGCTTAAATATGTAATTTTTGTAACACGTTGCTTTCACAGAATGACTTAATTTCTGGAAAGTGACAAAAATGACAGCTATCCCCTTACAACAAATAAACGAGGGAAAAATATGCAATTCCACCCATAGCTTTGAGTTATTATAAATTATTATTAACAAGTGACACAGTGAAAACATTTCCTTCAATAAGTTACTAAGTCTGTAGTCAGCAGGTCCAAGAAGTGATTATTTCACTCTACTCCCCCTTCTCTCCCAGGGAGAAGTATCTGGAGCACTTGTTCAGTTTTGCACTCACCACTTCAAGAAAAACACAGATATACTGGAATGAGTACAGTGGAAGGCCACCATGATGATGAGAGGGCTGAAACATATGATGAAGAGAAAAGGCTGAGAGCTGTGATTGTTAGTTTTCAGAAAAGATGGAATTCTTACTACTGTCTCCAACCATCTAACAGGAGTCTACACTAAGAAGTAAGCAGATTCTTCTCAGAGGTATATTATTAACAAGAACCACCAGACAAAGGTTTCAACAACAAACACTGCAACAAGATGTTATGAAAAAAAATTCACCACAGTGGTGATAAACACTCCAAAAAGAACTCAGCTGGACAAAGCCTCAGGCAACATGAATTACGCTGACTCTACTTTAAGAAGATAGTTGGACCAGCTGGATTCAGACTTCCAAACTACAAAATTCCACGATTTGAGAATGTCTTTGACTCTCTTGACATCCACAAACAAAAGTGTTTTTTGCCCCATGTACAATCTTTGCTCCATGTTGCTACTCAATATTTTCGCAAGTTAGAAGCTAGACCCTTCCTTTACTTTTTTACACTTGCAGTAATGTTTCTTTCAGGACTCCACAACATCTTCACTTATTTCAACTGCTTCAATATCCATTCAGAATCAACATCATTTATAACTTTTATACAAATATTTGCTATAGCTTCATATCTTTTTTATATTACTGTTGTGGATGCCCCATCCCTGGAGGTGTTCAAGGCCAGGCTGGATGGGGCCCTGGGCAGCCTTATACAGTGGGTGGCAAAGAGTGGCAAGAGGTTGGAACTGAATGGGCTTTAAGGTCTCGTCCAACCCAAGCCTTTCCATGATTCTGTGATTATTCTGTATTCCTTTTCAATGCAGAAATTCTTCAATGGATTTTGTACATGGATCAACAATGAAATATTTTGGGTACATCATCTGTTAAAAAGTTGTAACTGAACATTTGAGTACTTCGATCTGATTTTACTTAATCAGAATAAAATTTATTTAAAGCAGCATTGAACATTCTGGTCCCTTCTTACATAATGACTTCAATGTAAAGAACGCATAAGCAGATGCTTCAGCAGAAACCAGTTCACTCTTCACATGCCATCAGCTAGATACAGAATCATTTTCAACTTGTCCTTTTGGTTTCAGAGACAAAGCTTTAGAAATAGTCAAGGACTGCTTCCAAATTGAATATAGTGAATAGTTTGCTGACTCTACATTATAAAGCATGGTTATAAACCTCTTCAAGACTGAGAGGTGGAGAAAAATGCAGGTCCCCAATTTTTTGACAAGTTTTGTTATGGAAGTTATGTATGAGCTACAGAGAAGCATCCCTTCTTTCTACAGCCAAGAAAATAAAAGTAGTTACTGTAATACTATCTGAAGTAGGATTCATGTTGTAAGAGATTCTGAGATGCCCAGTGCTGCCTACTTAAGAGTTCAAGCCTTCATGCAAATTTTTGTGAATCACTTATTTGAACAAAGCTGAAATTCAGTTGCACATCATCCTTTAGATATCTACCTAATGTTCTAAATATAATCTTTAGTCTCCTTTTGCTTTGGAAAAAAAAAAAAAAAAGATGACAATACACATTATTCAAGTGAAAGATTTCAAAAAGTAAAAAAACAGAGTTTAAAAAAGTTTTTAAAAAAGTATTAAGCAGTAAACACCATCTCTAAAAAAATGTACATTCATCCCTGGAGACTTTTTATCCATCATTTATTACACTATTTGGTGTAACAGTATATTTCAGTCATTTTTTTCAGCTGTAGATCCAATAATTCTTTTCTACTAGGTTTTGCCAAAACAGTGTATTCAGCCTTTTCAGTTAAACTTTTAAAGGATGTAATCTTGTTAACTGTAATGTTCTTGCTGTCTGTGGAGATTCACAATCCTCCTCTGAGCCTTTAACGTTTGGTCCAAACATCATCCATTCACCCAAATTTTATTATTTAATTACATGGGAAACAGTACTTCCTCCAGTGGCTTTTAAACCTTCCAACTTATTAATTCAAAGAATATTCTTGGGAATTCTCTTAACATTATAAAAGCACCACAATTATCTTTAGACTTATTCTAATAGTCTAAGAATCTACTGTCTATGAGGTTTTTTTGCCTTTTTATCTTTGCACAACAATTTTAATATTATTAACGTTAATAAATAGCAACTCAACTCATTAGAAATACCTTAAGCATCAAAAGCCTGCTCTGACAAAAGCTCAGCAAAACAAACAAGCAAACAAAACAAACAAAAACCGGGGGGTTTCTAAGATAACATTATGCATTATATTAAATAAAAATATCACAATGAAAAATGTGAAAGAAACTAAAAATTTAACAATGTTTTTTCAATTTGAAAACGAACTAATTATTTGTGCTCCTTTACCTGCCCCAAAGTACTCTGACACTAATCAAGGAGCATTTAAAAAGTGTCAAGAAGTAACAATAAGCATTTTACATACTGGATAAATAACATTGTAATAACTAGTAAAACAAATTACTTCCAGAAAGGGAGAAAAGACAAAAAATACTTGCAGAGCTTCCTCTTCCACAGGCTTTGAAAGCTAAAGAAACTAAGCAAAACGTCAAGGGACATCAAGGTCACTACAGGTTTGTGAGAAGTAAAGAACTTCATTAAAAAACTTTTGTCTTTCAACCAAAACACATCAATTAATGTACGCACTCTGAGAGTAAACATATCACCTTTTCGGGTCACTGTATTTTATTAAGGTATTCTGGCAAAACTTTATAAAGAATTTTTCAAATGTCTGTATCATCAGGAAACATTTCTCACTTTTTTGATGAGTTTTTCCTTACTAGTCACACATTCTTTTGCCACCCTTAAAGTAAAATATTTGAATGTTGCTGCTTTAAGCAGTCTGGGATTTTCAAACTTATTTAATCACACACTCCACTTTAGAAACATATTGTTAATGTATAGAACAGTATATGTTTAACAGTGTATACTGCTATTTAAGACCCAGTTATCTAAAAGATAACTCCAAAAGCTGAAAACTGTAGTTATCAATTCCTTACCCCTCTTTTGACAACAAAACGTAAGTTCCAATTTGCAAAGCATGTCAGCATCCTCATACTTGTCCTCTTCTGCCTTAACCCAAAAACAGGTTTCTGTCATTTCCTGAGGCCTGATCTTTAAGAGATAAAAACAAAATTGAATTAATTGTTTTTATACTATGGAAAGACTATCCTTCATGGATTCCAAAACTAATGAAATACTTAAGAGCTCCATAAAGCACAAAGTTTTCACATATACCCTAATTTTAGAATTGTTACAATGTTTCTGATTCAATATAACACATAGAGCAAGTGCTTTTGGAGAAACAATATGAAGCAATACTGACAACATATTCTGTTACTCAAGGTCTATATATAGCAAACTGTCTTTGGTGTAGATTATTAAACTTGGGTAAACTTGGGTCTCTGAACACAGCTGGTTATTTTAAATAACACTATTTTAAATAACAGCTGGTTATATTAAATACCTTATTTTTTAAACAACAGCTTTGATAGCCTCACAAAACTCTGAAAGTTTTTATTGTCGTCTAACTAGTTACATTTTCTAAAATTCAGTATATTGATAGTCCTGGCATACTTCATCCTGTCACAAGAGAGAGGAAAGAACTAGACAGAACATCTATTTGCAATTGATAAATTTTCTAAGTACACTTACACTGGGGACAAGCACTTGCAATGACTCTCCCACAGAATGACAGAGGCGAAACACTTGTCTGAAAACTATATAGCTAACAGTACAGTGCAGTGACTGATACAGTGTAAACAGTCTGCTAAAAGACAAGGCACACCAGGATCCAGAAAGCATGCTGGTATCGAGGTTCTATTACTCCAGCCCAGAACTAACTTTTCCAGACATTTGTCCAGATGCTTCATGAGTCAACGGAACACAAATTTCAGGAAACAGAAAAAAATAAAGGCAAAAAGTATGCATATCTAACATAAATTTAGTGGATTTAACTATAATGTCTTAGGTTCCTAATATTTTCCTAATACATCTATTTACTCTAACCTCTGTGTGAGATTTTACAGCAGGTACTTGTCATTCAGTATTACCTTAGACCAGTTGAGTCTTTTCATGGTAACCTCTGGTCTGAATTCTTTTTTAGGCTTCAGTCCAAATGGCAAAGTACATGAAGGTGGAGACCACTGTGCCCCAGGTAGGCCTGGTGGAGGTGGTGGTGGTGGAGGAGCACCAATTCCTGCAGGAATTCCCAAGCCATTCGAAAGAAGTGGAGGAGGAGGGGGAGGCGGTGGTGGTGGTGGGATTGCTCCATTAGAAGGCAGTGGTGGAGGAGGAGGAGGCAACTGTTGTGGTTCTGCAGCTTCCCGTGGAATGACAGATGCATCTCCACATGTTGGTGGTAGAAATCCAGGGGGCAAGGAGCCATACTGATAAGGAAAACATTCAGTTTCATTTTTACTAATATTTTATATATTTTACTATATATTTTTACTAACCAAATGCCATCACAGTTATAGTTCACAAATTAAATTCAGCAAGACAGCATGACATTTTCTGTGCGTAGGACAATCAAATATGAATTATAATAAAGCCAACATGCTTTTCATTTCATAATTGTCTCAATTTTTTTTGAAAGAGACACCAGACAAGGCCAAAAATCACGAACTGAAATTCTATACCCCCTCATCACATTTCACTGATCATGACCTAAGAAGTGTGTAATACATAGCTTGACAAAATTCTATCTAGACTATCACTTTAACTCAAATTTAAAAACAGCATCCTAGTTTCTAGCATTCTTCCTTATCTGACAGATTACAGAGAACTATTCCTAAAATTTAATTGCAGAATATGACAAAGTTAGAAATTCTGTTGAAAATTTTCTAATACAGGAGCATTTCCATTCTGCAGGTTTGAAGGCAGAAAGAAAAAGCTCCTTCCAAAAAATATGGCTGGCTTACCTCTGCAGACATATAAAACTGGAAGCCATTCTTTTTGTTAAAGTAGGAAACATTACTTTACTGAAGGTGGACAGAAGAAGTAGAAACAGCACAAGATTATTCAGTACTTACTGAAGCAGTTTTGACAACTGTAACAACAATTTGTAAGCTAGCACACCTACTTAGTATTCAATACAGTGAGGACATCTGTACTGTATGGAGATGGGCTTTTCCTTTTAGCGTTTCATTAAAAAAAAAAATCTTTTTTTTGTGCTATGTGAAGAAATTCTATCCTAGGCCTTTAAGCATTATTAAAGAGGTTACTGACAAAAAGAACAAAAGAATAAATATTATCTATCTACTGGTCATAATGCTAATCAACTTCTTTTAACTTATCTTTATGAACTGGCACTGTCCATTTTAGTTTTCAAACTTAGAGGGAAATACAATAAGCAAAGACCAAACTATTTTTAAAAAAGAAATAGCTAAATATCAATAAATATAATTAAATAAATGCAGGACAGTGTTGTTTTCAAATGCTCAAAAGAAGCATTCTTTACACTGACACAGACATTGAAAAATTAAGTCCTAAAAGATGAAAGAAATTGAATACTAAAAAGGTCCAAATACTAAAAAAGTGTAAAAGAGGAACAAGATCAGGAGAAAGACAGTTGTAACAGGTAGATGCCATATGGAAACCAAAGATTCCTCTTAGGATGGACATAAGAGTAATAGTACTAAATTGAATGAATCAATTACTTGATACTTATGAAGCGTTCCAAATAACATTAACAGTGAGATAGCTCTTGGTATGATAGTCTGTGAGTGTAAGCATAAATTATGCTCACTGTTTGCATGGTGTAAAAAAAAAGCTGTATTTTATCCAGTGAACAATAGAAATGGTAAAATGTAGAAGATAAAACCTCCTTCACTTACACATGCACAAAAAATAATATTTAGGTATGTTTTCAAAAAATACACATAAAACTACTTTCTTAATTAATGATACACAGCTCATTGTTTTTTTTTAAAGCAATAAGTATACAAGTATAATTACTTTTTGAAAGCCTATTTAACTTCAGTATTAACAGTGAATTCTGACCAGAAACCTGAATCAAAATGACATTTTCAACAGACCAAAGCACAGCTGAACAAATTTTACTCACTAAAAAAATTAAACAAGATCAGAACCATAAAAAAGCTTTATGATGAAAGCATATATTTCAACATCTTTCTATATGTGTGTCTTCTCAATGTTATCTTTCTTTAGCCATTTTTAGATTGAGCCTCACTCCTAAAAATAAGACATAGAAAAGTCACTTGCTCACATAGTTTCCTTAGGTAGATTTTAGAGTTGAAGTAGTTAAAAGTTAAGCATCACTCAAAAAGTCTGCACTACTTCTCTCCATCACATTTTGAAACACCTATATGTGCTTGAAATTTGAGAAATTATCAGCAAATTTTCTTATCTAGCCACAGGTTATTTCTTTCACTGCTGGATATCCATGGTAAGGTTTCAGAAAAGCAAACTGCACAATGAATAATTTCCTGTGGAGGGATAAAGATCACAGTGATGAATGCTAATCTAAAAGCATAGGACTTATTACCCTATGTGGTTAATTACTTTGGAAATATATGACACTGAAAGTAAAACCCAAATGAAACGTAAGAAACTAGTTTAATTAACAGAACTCAGGCACAAAAAGGATCAACTGGGATCTCACATAGCTCATTTAGGTCACACTACAGTTCTTTCTATAAAACAGAAATAAAGGAAGCTAACAGCCAATAATAATCAATAACAGGATTCCTTGAATTATCCTCAATTGCCCTATCAGAATCTGCAAGATCGAAATGAAATCTGTTTCAAAAACAACACTTCGTACATTCACGAAACTGTCCTGTACCTGAGATTTAAAAGCTTGTAATTCTGCTTCTAGTTCATTGATTCTTTCTTCTTTTTTTTGCAGTAGGGCCTGGGTCTCTTGATGAGCTAAAAAATTTTTTTCAAACTAAGGAAAAAAAAAGAAAGGAAGAGAGAAAAAACAATTTTAATAATAGTCAGGTCCACTTACTTTCTAGGATTCTCACTTCTCCTTTTGTGTTTCGTAACACAAAAAATAAAAAAATAAAAAATGGTAAAGAATGGTAAGACAGAATCTGTAAATATAAACAAGACAACTCTTATTCTCACTCTGTTCATCTTTTTGAAAAATAGATAGCTATTCAAATAAATCTTTCAGTTGATCTGGGGGAGATGTGTACCTTACAATAAATAGTAGAAAGACTCAGTTAAGGTAACTATTTTACAACACTTCTGTACTTCTCAGTCCACAAGAAATACTCAAATTCCCACTTCAACATAAGTAATAATAGTAGCTTGAAGTTAAAATCTATGCCACTTTCAATTACATAACTCATGAATCTATTATGTAATTTCCTATATCCACCTTACGATCTTAACTTAACATTATTACGCACCTCTCTGGAAATTTCAGAAGCCCTCTCTTCGCTTTCTTCTAATTTTGCTTTATCTACACAAATATCTGAAAAAATAAGCAAATACACACTGGCAAATATGCATGGAAAACAAGATTCTTAACCACAGTACAACTCTGTGTTTTGAAATGCAGAAAAAAAGTACGATACTGTGAACATTTTCCAGCATGAGACTTACCTACTAAGTGGCTGAAATTTATATCTAATCTTTTACGATATGTGAAATCTGGGTCTGTTCCACTTCGATGTAACACTATCTGGGACACGCACTCTTCAATTAATTTGAAATACTGTGGACTAAAGACAAAGGCATATTTATTTATTAACATATATTTAAAATCTTGCTTCTGAATATAGTAATGTCAAAAGATTTGGGCTGACTCATTTCCACAGAAGGATAGATGCAAAACCCAAAACCTTCCAAGGACAAATACATTTGGCAGTTTATTACACCAGAACAGTTACACAAAGCCTGAAAAAGCAGCACACATAAACATGAAGTATTTCTGTATCATATAATCTGCAACTCTTTTCATATGGAACTACAAATAGGCAGGACTCCTTCCTGCTTCCTAACAACAGAGAGAAGGCTCTTCCTTCAGCTGATTCCTTCTGCTTCTTTGACTTTTTAAACTATGGATGCACTGAGGGGCTGCTTCATTAAAATGAAAGAAAAACACATTGTTCTAAAATGTCAACTGGCATCACATCTGGGCCACCTGACCAGAACATGCAAGTTGTCAATTAAAAATGATTTCGGTGGAAGAGGTCTAGCACAGATGCAGCGAAGTCAGGCAAGCACCCTTAACTTAACTAGTTGAGATCTATGCACAAAGTACACTTCTGAGCATTGTGTATTTGTCTTTTGACTCAAATACATGACACAATTACAACTGATTATTAATCACGTCAGTAGCATTAAGAGATCTGTCCTGATCACTCATAATTGCAAGAAACAAGCTTCAGATCTCAATAAAACCAGTATTCTCTATTTATATATGGAGTTAGGTCCTAAGCAGAAGAGGGAAAAACATATAGACAACATTGTTACTCAAAGCTGATACTTTTGAACATGAATTCACCAAGCGGTAATTACGAACTGCATTCAGCACAGAAAAATACTAAAATATATTTCTTAAAATACTAGAAGACATATTCTATTAGTGATTAAACAACAATCTAATACATAACTAGCATTTAATATAGCATTAAACATACCGTATAAAATAATCATTTCTTATTAGCAAAAGGTGTTGGAGAATAGAAAGAAAATATCCTTCAGCACTAGTGTCCTTAACTGTATTCCACACCATGTTGTAAACATCATTTACTTCAGTAAGAGTGTTAAGGAGTATAACAACAGGTAAAAAGCATTTCAGTCAAATATTCAGTCAAAACGTTGTTTTAAACATAAGCTACATAGAAAAATTTTCATTATATACATTCTTTTGTTCATGTTTCTCTTGACAATATCAAAAGGATATTCTAGTTCAGATCTAATGTCTTCTAAACGATGAGAGAATTCAATCATATCTTCTTCCTTATGTTCATTGAATACCTTCAGCTGAATATCTAGTGCTTCATTTTTTATACATTTCAATTGCTGCAAGGGAGAAACAGTAGAAAGATTGGCAAAATTAGCATTTCCATAAGGAAATAAACTTTACCTTTTTAGTAACTTCCATGAATCTACATTATTTAAAGTTTAAAATGAGTTAAGTTTAATATGCGAAAGGTAAACAGAACTTCAGTTTGTCTTCACCAGCGGCTGCATTATATTCTGTTGCATGTTCTAAATCAAAGCTGTAAAAGATTAAGGATTCAGCATAAGCTTCAGAGAGCACACTTCACCTTTTCATTCTTATTTTGATTCTAATATCGAACTGCTCAGGCTCTAACCTAATAAAATGCCTTTGAGAATAATTTATTAGAACGTGTTCTCTGTTTCTCCTCTCAGACTCAAACAGTCCAGTAATTTAAATAGCAATACAAAGAGAGACTACAAGGCACTTACTGGCAATATCTCTTTCAATCCACTGCGGATAAATTCATTTCTGATGTGAAGCCTAAAATCCAAATCATCAGGCGATGTAACAAGAGCATTGATGAGCTGCATGCAAGCTACCTACAAGAGAGGAAAAATAAAACAGTGTTACTTCTTACTTTTCAATGTTCATCAAAAAAAAAAAAAAAAGAAGACAAACCAAACTACTAAATAGTATGCCATCAATCTACTATAATCCTATAATTAAGATACTCAGATTTCCTCTCAGCCACAGGCTATGGATACCAAAAACAAGTTTACAAATTTCCATAAAAATCAAATATTTTCTCACTTTTTTGAATTTGCCATTTTTACACATTTGCCACAAATGCCTTGATAAGTATAATTCTCAACTTATAAAAACTAGTGTAAATATAAACTTTTATACACATGCATGCATACACAGTGACGTAACAGAAATTGTAAAGGCTAAAGTCTGTGTGTACAGTGAAAAAAGTATTAGAATGCTCATTTTAAACTAAAGTGAATGTAAAGAACAGAATAGTTTGGTTATTTTTCCTTCTCTTCTAAAATCTTCTCTCTTTGAACATATTCAGCTTCATAAAACACTTGATGGGAAGCAATTTTTCAGATCAACAGCAAGCAACAGGTCAACTGATGTCTGTTGTCAACTAGCGAGTAGTGTCTCTTCCAAAGAATGAAGGAAAACCTGTAGCTTACAGGGGCAGGAATTAACTTTCCAGAATCATAGCCATTTAGAACAACAGTAAATTATTATTATAATTAATCACAAATAAGGGCCTGCTGAGGTAACAATAGCAATTTCTTTTTTAATTTACATAATCTGTAGGGTCAGTAAAAGATCACAGAGAGAAGGAGCACCCAGAGAAAACAAACTACAGCAACATTTCATCAGATGTTCTACATATGCATGAAAAGAGTTCCCACACTAGAATACAGAAGACAGGATCTACCACAGGTTCAGTGGTTGGCAGAAGAATTTCCAAAACAAAGCCAACAATTAAAAGTCACAAAAGAGGATTCACCCAACGGTGCAGAATAAAATCAAAGACAAAATTCCTTTAGTACTTGCTTCTGGATGTTTGTTTAAAAGCACAGTGACAAACAGGAAAATGACAAAAATGCTACCTCAAAAAGGGTATTTTGGGGATGATCTGGAAAACTACAGCTTGATCCTTCTACTGTGCAAATATATTCAAATTATAATAGAACTAAAGAACAAAATCGTTCAATAACATGGCTAATCGCAACATAAATGAATAATATGGATAAATGTGGCATGGCTTTGAAAAGCAAAATTCTCACAGACCCATGGGACTTGTCTGAAAGACTCAAGCAACAGGCAATAAAGCTCTGACTGGCCTAAGTCTGATCTTCGAAACAGAAAAAAGTTTGTAAAATATCAAAATGTTTTATAAGGATTTAGAAAAGAGCTTATTAAATACCCAAATTCCTAAATACTATAAAATACTATATGATTTGCTGTTTAGAAGTTTCTCTCAAAAAAAAAAAGCTTCTAGGACTCAAAAATTATTTGGCTGTCTTAAGTTTGTTGAGATAATGTTTCCTTACTACTTCTTCCTTGCTATAACTATTTTATGCACGTAAAAAGTGTAACATTTTAGAAAGAAAAGAAATTATTCATTAAGAAGAGTTAATTACCTTACTAACAAAATAAAAAAGAAACAGTTATAAGGCATTAAACTGCAAGGCAATAAAAGGCTGTCCTTGCCTTTTTTCCATACTCTTCTCACAGAATGTATCTGGATCTACTAAGTAGCAATCAAACCATATATATTAAACAGGAATGTACCAGTGATCCATTTTCTTTGAATAAATTCAAGCAAAATCTTTGTGTTACTCTTTAAGCCCATTTCTGTGCATACACTGCTTTTAATAGTTACTTCAACATTTTTTGCTATTGCTGAAGCATCTCTCTATACTAGGTAAAAAGTGGCGCTAATCTGAAAACAGGAAAGCAGAAAATTATAATAAAAATAATCCTTATTGAATATATGATATGCAAAAATCTATATCCGAATTTCACACAATAATGTGAAAAGTTAACCTAAGGTGCCCTATCTCATTTAAAAGTGAATTGAATAAAATCTCCAAGTATTTGCTTTAACAGTACCCAACAGAAGACAAATTAAGACTCTCTTGTTGCATAATCAAGCTTTTTTGGAAACTGAACAAGATATTTGTATCCAATACTTGTCTGTCATGACCTTTAAAATCTTGTTCAGAACATTTGTTGCAGCCTTCAAAGAGAAGTCTGCAAAAAGCAGAAAGAGTGCAGGTTATACAAGAGGAAGCAAACACAAATCTAAAAAATGCTTCACTTAAATCTACTTTTAAGTAATTTCCTTCATGAAACTAAAAAAAAAAAAAAAAGGAAAAACAGAAAAAGACAAAAGCAAGAACTTGTCATAAGATCACAAATGTTTACAGCATGCTTCAAACGAAACTACCATTTAATAGTGGCTACAAAAAGAAAGAATACTCACTTTGTGAACATTTTGATTTATGTAGTTGTTGGGAAAGTTAGATTTCAGGAAGACATATCAAAACCAAGAGAAAGAGAAAAATATCCCTCTTATACTTGTTGAACGGCATGATGAACAGTGGCTTGCTGATGGGCAGTTTTAACCGATAACCCACAGAAGTTTCAAGAACAAAGAAATTTTTTTCTATTCTGAAGTTCGCAGTTGGAATAAAATATATTCATGTTACTCTGTTACTCTGTTTGAAGGTATGCCAATAAAACAGCAGCAAGCTTGGTAGAACTAGTGTCTGTTTAACACACAGGACAGAACTCAAGAAGCAGAATTGTCTTAAGTTTTCCAATACAACACAGTTCAAACTTCAGATATCTACATTTAGATGTCCATACACGGATGAATACCTACACGTAGCTAAACTCCTTTGTGAAACTCCCATTCTTATTAATCAGTTGTCTAATTGATTCTGTAAGCAGTTCAGATCTTTACAACACACATGGAGGGACTAGGGCACTCTAGGATACATCATCTTTACCAGCTAGAGTCCCAGTTCACCAGCTTGAACATGAATATATAGTACACATAGTATCACTACAGCTGCTTCAGTATAGCCCATCTGGCTTCCAAATGCCAGGCCGGAAGGACAGGAACCTTCTGAAGAAAATGTGTGGTATATGCAAGTACCGCATACATTTGTCTAATACACAAAGGCATCTGAAATATTGTGAGAGAAACTGAATTGCTACTCAGAATGCTTGATGGCTTGGCTTATTGAGAACTTAAAAAAAAAAAAAAAGAAAGAAAAAAAGAAAGCTTGTTTGTTCCTGGCCTACAAAGTTTTTAATGATAAGTCCAACATTTTACTTCATCTTCCTGTATTTGCTTAGGAGGAGGGAAGTCTCAACCGCAAAAATGCCTCAGAAAAATAAAAACTAATGCCTGTTTTTTTTTGTTTGTTTGTTTGTTTTTTAAATTAAAGATGAAAATATCAGATTGTGACATACTCATTTCAGAGCTGTGCTAAATCTGTTTAATGATATGCTTTAGAAATTCTGAAAATTCAAATGCCAACTGATATTTATAATTATTAAATTATCAGAAAGCATTGTTGACTTCAGACCTAACAGCAATCAAGCAATGAGTTTATTCCCTGCTACTAATCAAAGAAATGAAGTTGAAATAACAGACATGGTAATTCCTGCCAAAAAAAATAATAATTAATTAAATTAATTAATTAAATTTCAAAAATGCCAGAGATGGCTTACTTCTGCTTTGTTAGACTGGAAACTGTTCTTTGAAATAAGTTGTTTCCTAACACATTCACTGCCTGTTCACAAAGTCTATCAGAAGAAAGCATCAACAGGCCTTTCAGGTCCTTCTGTTCAATCTCCAATGCTGCAAATGAAGGGTAAGACCAAAGAGAAAACATGTTCTATATAGTTGAAAGAACTTCCTATGGAAGAAAACAGTAATTCTTTCAGACAACTCTTTTCAGACAGACAAATAATTCTCTTCTTCAATTATTTTTCTCTACGCACAGAATTCCAAGTAGTATACACTCATAAGTTACTGTCTTGTGTTCCTAATTAAAAATTGAAGGATAGTTGTCCCAAATGCAAAATTGTTCCTTGACAATTCTCAGAGTACACAGTACTTGAGGAATATGCTGTGATGCTCCAGTTGACAGCTCTATAAACATCAACTCTTGGTACACAGAAAAATCAGTCATTACTTGCACTCCAGATGAGTGGGCCCAAACTGACAATACAACAGCATTCTTTTACACTCAATTACCTTGAATAAGATTGACAGTCTTTTGAATTTTTCAGTCATGGACAAAAAAAAGGCAAGGCCATGTCCACATCTAAAAGACATCTCATCGTCAATAATGAAGAGGTACTTCTGCTGAAGTAGCATGAAGTTCAGTGAAGACAAGTAAATTAGCTTCCTAGGAAGTCAGAATTCATTGTGACCAAAAACATTTTGGATAAATGGTCTGCAGCTAAAACCAATTCATCAAAAGTTGTACATTCTGCAGACCTTGAGAAGATGCCTGAATAAGTCCAATTTTTGGCTCTAACACTTATAAGACATACAGTAATATACGACCCTCTGGTGTGCCTTCTAAAATTTTGTTCCGGTGTCAAGGACTGTAACTTCTAAGCCCTCATCCTGGGCAGGGAGGAGAAGACCTTTGCATGGATGAACACAGAGTTCACCTCGAATGGCAACATTTTGAATGTCTTCCTCTATGAGAAAGCAGACCAATGAGATAGATACATTCTACTAGGTGAAAGCTTACAGCCTGCAATTTTAATCCTGATTTTCTTATTCAACTTTAGACAGTGCTGTCTATCAAGTTAAAGGATGTATTCTCTGAGGATTACAAAATGTGTTCTTCGTACTTTTCCCAGTTGAACACAAAGATAACATATCTGGTACTTTTCTCAGGGAAAGTTGTCATGGTTTTGTGATTTTCGGTTATTGGTATTCCACATCATAACATCATGTAGTGGATGTACCTGGTCCTCAGAAGAGAAGGACTACTACATTCCCCACGGTACTTTGCTCCTCTGTTACCATTTTCCAGCCGGAGGGAAAAGATAAAAGCTCACAGTATAAAACTTGCAGATCACGAGACCTCGTCCCTTTTTCCGCTGTCTCTCGTCTTGGCAGCACCTCGCTCTCCAGCCGTCTTATCGTCGGTAGTAGAGTAAGGCCTACCTTGATTTTGGGACATTCTCTCTCTCTGTATTGGATTTATCAGCTTCAATTGTAATTATATTGTATTATAGTGTGTTGTTTTGCATTCCGATATTTTATTTAGTAAATTAGTTTGTTTCTCCTCAGATTGTTGCCGCTGTTCTTTGCTCTCAGGGCCATCTCCTTACCCTTTTCCCCTTTTCCCTTTTTCCGGGGCGTGAGCCCGTGGATCCCCTGGTCCCCTTCATCACGGAACCGGCCGAACGCCCGTAAACCGTTGACAAAAGTGTTGACTACAACCCAGTAGCTCAGACAAGCTTTTCCTCACATACAAATGATTATCAATACTAAATAGGTGGCTAAGCATCATCTTATTTCACATCTTGAGGTAAGAGAACTGCAGGAAGATTTTCAACTTCACTTTTCTCACTTTTATCACCAGTTGTAGAAAGAAAAAGCGGTAATACAGATTTAGCTAATTTTTTTTTCCTAATACTTAACCGGATACAGACTTGGCTTTGGTACACATTTTACTAATTTTCCTAAATTATTTCCTCTTGCGAATTCTAAAATATTCTTAGCAATGAAATGTATTGTCCATAGGAATGTACATTTGCACATTTACATGAATCTTAACTAAATATTATCAGTCTCTGCATTTACATAAGGTGTGCTTGGCTTGTATTAGTTGCTCATTTATGGAAAGGATCTCATTAGTACCAAACGGCCAAGAACTATCAAGCAATTCAGGTAACCAAAATATCACTGGCCATACAATCTCACATTATTTTGTTATTAGATGAAAAAGAAAGATGAAATGGTACTCTCTGTCAATTTATAAATACTGAGAGGGTAATGCTACTGATGAATAGGAAAGAACTTTGACACAAAAATCTCAGTAAGTTCAACATTACTTCTGGCTGTAGCTATCTTCTCAAACTAAGATCACCAATCTTGTCTTGAACCAAAAATATTTAAGAACTCTTTCTGTAATTACTGATAATCTTTATGAAAGATCAAAAGTAGAATATCCTTTGCTTACAGCAAATAAAAAAGTAGATATACTGAGGTTTCACTGAAAATACAAAAATTAACATACTAAGGCTTCTTATAAATTCACCCTTCAAGTAACAGAAATGTTAGTCAACTTATAATTGAAAAGGTCAGCTGTTAGTGTCAAATTCACTTGCCACAAAGCAAGCCTACATATATCAGGCAGATAATCAAGGCAAATATGCCAAGTAACTGACAACTGTAAACTTTTGTCTCATTAAAACACTGTCAAATTAACCACTAGGTCAATGTCATCGTTACAGAAGTTTACAATTGATTCACTTGAGAAACCTTACAAAAAAAAAAAGAAAAAGAAAAAATATAACAAACAAACCTAGCTAACATTTGTAGAGTCTGAAAAAGAAAAAAGCTTTTTAGATGAAAGTGTTCAAATACAAGCTTAACTCCAAAAAAATGCAAGTT
The DNA here is from genome assembly GCF_002078875.1 of Numida meleagris. Taxonomy (NCBI): domain Eukaryota; kingdom Metazoa; phylum Chordata; class Aves; order Galliformes; family Numididae; genus Numida; species Numida meleagris. The sequence goes on along the minus strand of NC_034409.1, from coordinate 160,212,570 downwards.
TCATTAAAAGTTTCTATGCCCAGAAAACACAGTAAATGGAACAGAAAAATGTTACCTATTATCAAAAACTTTAAAATCCAAAGTAACTTAACAAATTATTTAATACAAGTACAGTAATTGTAACATATAAATTGTCAGCTTTAAAAATTCTATTCTCCTCTGTATCAGAGGATAACAAATACCAAAACAAGGAACAGGACAATTCTATGATGCTGTAACCAGTAGAAAAGTACTTGTTTAATATCAGAAGAGCAGTCTTAGAAAAATAAAGGTTACTGCACAGTTAACAACTCAGTTGAAGTTTTCTGCACTGATTCAGTTATCTCATCAGTTCTATCTCACTAACGGAGCTCAGCATCATTGTAAATACTAAGCACAAATGCACTCACATTCATAAAAGACCTAACTGCTTAGAGATATCAGCTATGGCCATTTTTTTAAGCTGCACATCAACTGTCTCAACTGCCATTAATATTGGTATCTATCTATTTTTCAAGCAGGCTGCTTACCAACAACTGTTCACAAGGGACTGTAATATTTGAAACCTGTTCACAAATGTTGATCTAAAATAGCTATTAAATATTTACCTTTAGTTTATACTGCAAGACATGCTTATAGATCTATAGAGGCCTTCATACATTATTTAATTTTTTTAAAAAGTGGAAGAAGAATCTTGGATAAATTAATCATATGTACTCATTTATTTTCTTTGAAGCAGCAGATAAACTAAGGGACTGCTTTTAATGCAGTTTTCGTGTGCTTTTTGAACTATATAGAAAAGAAGAGTTATAGTTTTTTTTTTTTCCTTATTAGATCTACACACGTGAATGAAATCTGAAAAGCAAAAAGGAATATAAATAAAATATATAAGGAATATATAATAAAATATATAAGGAATATAAAATAAAATATAAAAGGCTCAAAGTTCCTTCTCCTCTTCCGCCTTCTCTTTTTCTTCAAAAAAGAAAAAGAAGTCAACTATCTCTTCGCCAGTCAAAGTAGTTCACTGTCCCTTAAATCTTTTATATAATCTTCCATTGACCTAAGTTCAGCACAGACAGGATTTTTATTCTGCAACACACTTCAGAAAACAAAGTATTTTGGTAGTGATTTTCACAATACTGGGTACTAAAGAAAGACAGTTTACTTACTCAACAAGAAAAATTACAAAATAATATCTAAACTACTAAAAAGAGTGAGAAAGCAATAGCAATTTTTACTATCAGTCATGAACTACATAATACAAAAGGTGGAGTAATACAAACATTTCTTCCAAACTGTAGATTCAACTCTCGGCATTGTGGCAATTCAGAGTATGACATTTAAAAGCTTTTTGTTCACCTGAGTTACATGAAAGTCAATACAAGTTACTATTTACACTAACAGAATAATGACTTATAAAGATTACTCAAATTTACTATAAAACTTTGTGTCTTTCTGAATTTCTGTATCTCAACAGTAGCAAACTGAAAATAAGATGAAGGGTTCTTTGCTTTTGCTCTGGGTGAAGGCAAATGAAGTCAAGAAGTGGATATGAGAGACAGATTTCATGCTTCCTTAAAAATTACTTTTAAAAAAATTGCTAAAAAATCTTGCTTTCTGTGAATATTTATATTTAATTTTCAGCTAATATCACTAGAAATTAGATACTCTTTTTGCATCTTAATATATGACTCGTGCTTTACTTTAAAAGGCAGTATAACTTTAATTCAAAAAATCTGTAAGATTTGGATAAACAGAAGAAAGGAAATTAAACTGCAACACCGTTACGTTTCTCAAGACTGAATCTTCCAACAATGCATTTTCAAAGACTACATTTCAAAAAACATTCCCAAATTTGACCTTCATTTAAAACAGTATCTCTTTTCCCTCTTTTTTAATACAGAAAAATATATAAAACTATTCTTGGTTGTTGTGAAGACTATTTGTGCAAAAAAATTGCTTACTTGCAGCTGAACTGAGTTATCCTGAAGTCCTTCTACAATAGGAGAGAATCTATCAACATTTCTTTCCTCTGCTGCTGCTGTTATAGCTTCCAAAATTTTTTCGAGGCTGTAAGAAAATAAAAGCATTTCACTCAGGAGAGATATTTAACCTTCTAGTTCATTTGTTATCTGAAGAGTCATGCTGCCAGAACATTCACCTATTTCGATTTTTAGAGTACAAATATAGGAGGTTTAAGCATAATTTGTTTCCTTTGGAGGCTTATGTAACCAAAGAATGACTTACTAGATTACAATGGCCAAGATACCTTAAAAGTAATGCTAAAAAACTTCTAGAAAAAAAATGGCCATAAAACTACTTCCATCTAACCAGTTCACTCACATGCCAAAAAAGGAAATTCCTACTGATACAACCATAAAAAAAGTTAAAGATAAAGGTATTTTGAAAAATGACAACATACTACAGATACTACTTTAAAGCATAAGTTGAAAAATTCAGCATTTCATTTAAATACAATCATAATATTAATTATCCTGAAATTACCTTACTATGTCTGGCTAAACATAGTACTTACATGCTTTCCTCTCCAACAATGCACATTGCAGAAAGGAGTTTAACTATGTCCGTCATCATATTAGTTTGCTTGGGATCAATTGCTTTGATCAGCAACAAAAGGCTCCTCTCTTCTCCCAGAATTCTTTCCAATCCATACTAAACAGCAGAAAAATACTCATAAGGAGTTGGAAGGAAACCTAATGATAATATTGAATGTCCAGTAAAAGATGACAACAGTTTCCTCAAGAATATATTTCAAAGTATATTTAAGTCTTTCAAATAAAAAAAAAATTAAATGAGGAAAAGGTCAAAAACAGATCACTCATTTTTTTAATGAGAGCAAATATCAGCATCAAAAGTTTATACTACTATGAAAGCATACTTCTGCAAATCGGACATGGCAGAAAGATTTTCAAGTCACAGCTGACCAACACTCTGCTTCTCCAAATTACACAAGCTTACACTCATTGATCATGTACAATATCAGATTGAACAGCAGTAGTTCAAGCTTCCAGATTAAAGCAAATCCCATACCTTATTATTCATGAAGGCTCTCAAACACTGTATAACCTTATGCTGGCTTCTCTTCACAGCTTTGTCCTGGCTGAATAGATTAAATATATATTTTTTTTAATTAAATGCTGTATACATATTAATAAAAACTATCAATTTTATAGAAAGTTATCCTTACTGTTTTGTCTCAACCAGTCTTTCCAAAACATCCAACAGAAGACCCAGACCTTCTCGGCCAAAGTTTTCAACCCAGCTAGGGAGAAAGGAAGACATTAAAACAATTGATACTTCAAAGATTAATTACAATAAATGAAAATTTTCAGAATAAATAAAAGCAGTATAACTTGATCATTTTATGACCTAAATTTGATTCTTTATTCAACAGAGGATCAAGAGACATTGCATTCACTCCCTGACCCGACTAGATTACCTCAAAAAAACCAAAAACATTAGAGTATCTAATAAAAATTAGAGAATCTAAACACAAATGGTAAAGAAGGAAGGAAATACCTACCAAAATTACAGAAACGTCTCCTTGAGATACAAATCCATGTGAATACTTCCAAAAGAACACAACAAAAAATTCAGCTCTTGTCAAAGCGGCCTTTGGTGAGACTAAGCTTTGGCAAGCTGTTTCTATCGGACAACTGTTTCACATTTCTGTTTATTTTTGGTCAAAATGGCTTGATATAAGTATCTACAAAGATCTCCTCGTCAGCCACTGCCTGCAGTATTGCAGCTACCCCCTCCATAGTACCACTTGGTCTTGCTGAAACAGTGTTTCATCAATTACATAATCCAACATTCCATGGACAACACTATCATTTACAGTCATAACAGAAGATATATTCTGCTTTTTATACATCACTGTGATTTAAGGGAAGGGGATACTTGAACACTCTTCTGTTTCCATAAGTGACAGGAAATATTTCCTGACAGTTTAAGTTAACTTTCCATACTAACATCATAAAACTTAAGATCTCTTACTACTAAAAAGACAGGAATTTATTTCAGAATGGATCTCTCTTGCATACTCTTTCTTTCTCCACTGTGAAATTAGCGTATTACGTTTAACTATTAACTGATCACAAAACCATCTCTAATTAGAACATAGATAGCTAGCATGATAAAGATGTAATAGTTTCTACAATCACCAAAACAAAGATTCTGTTGTGGGTGCTGTAGCAATAGTTTCTGTGAATTCTTTACATTAATACATCTAAAAAGCTTAAGCTAAAGAAACCCCTTTTCCTGTATTAAAAAAAAAAAAAAAAGTATCATGTAAAAACAAAGCATCTACTCTGAAAAATCAGAAGTTCAACATCCCCAAAAAGTTAATGAGAATTAGGAAAAAAATTAGTGTTCACTTCACTTACACTACTTTATATATTTTCTCCAGGGCATTAGGCCCAGCCAGCACAGGTTCATGAAAGGCAGGTCGTGCTTGACCAGCATCCCCTTCAATTACCAGATGACCTGCCTAGCAGATGAGGGAAAGGCTGTGGATGTAATCTACCCAGACTTCACTCAAGTTTTTGTTTCTGACTCCCACAGCATTCTTCTGAACCTAGCAGCTCATGGCTTGGACAGGTGTGCTCTTCACTGGGTAAAAACTGCCTGGACAGCCAGGCTCAGAGAATGGTGGTGAATGGAGTTAAATCCAGCTGGCGACCAGTCACTAGAGGTGTTCTTCAGGGATCAGTACTGGAGCCAGTCCTGACTAATACGTTTATTGATGATCTGGACGAGGGGATTGAGTGCAACCTCAACAAGTTTGCAGATGACAAAAAGTTGGGAAAAAGTGTCAATCTGCCTAGGTGAGGAAGGCCCTACAGAGGGATCTGGACAGGCTGGACTGATGGGCTGAGTCCAGTGGGAAGAAGTTCAACAAGACCAACTGTCAGAACATGTACTCTGGTCACAGTAACGCCATGCAACATTACTGGCTTGGGGCAGAGTGGCTGGAAAGCTGCATAAAGGAAAAGGATCTGGGGGTATTGATCAACAGCTGGGTAAACACAAGCCAGCAGTGTACTCAGGTGGCCAAGAAAGCCAAGGGCATTCTGGCTTGTATCAAAAATAGTGTAGCCAGCAGGACCAGGCAGATGATCTCTCTGTACATGGCCCTGGTAAGGCTGCACTTCAAGTACAGTGCTCACTTTTGGGCCCCTTACTACGAGAATGACACGGTGGCACTGGAGCCTGTCCAGAGTAACAGAGCAACAAAATTGGAGAAGGGTCTGAAGCACAAGTCCTATGAAGAGTGGCTGAAGGAACTGGGATTCTTTAGTCTGGAGAAAAGGATGCTCAGGGGAGACCCTCTCACTCTCTAAAACCATCTGAAAATAAGTTAAAGTGAGGGGACAGTTGGTCTCCTCACCCAACTAGTGATAGGACAAGCATAATGGGCTGGCACAAGGGGAAAATTCCTTCTCAGAAAGAGTCATAATGCACTGGACAGGCTGCACGGGGAAGTAGTGGAATCAAGGTCCCCAGAAGTTTTCAAGAAAAAGGTATACATGCCACTTAGGGACAAGGAATAGTGGGCACAGTGGTGATGGGGCAATGATTGGAGTAGATGATCTTAGTGGTCTTTTCCATCCTTAATGATTCTATGATTCACACACCACTGAACACAGTGGGTAAAAAATTACTTATCTGGGGGTAAAATTTATTGTTATAATAATTATTATTACTTATATTACATTTGAAGAGTAATCAGAATTTTCAGATATTCCTATAATAGTGGGATCTTACCAGTGACAAATAATGAGTCATTCTACTGGAAATAAAACAAGATAAGATGCAGAAGCTCTTTTGAAAAAAAAAAAATCCAATCTCATCACAGGAGGGAACTAAAATGTTCTTTGTATTTGCTAGACACAGAACTATAATGGACTTATTTAAATTATACACTAGATCAGATGCTTTTATAAGTTTTTCTTGTAAATGTAACTATATATGAAAATAGATTTTCTCCTCACCAAAGGTGGTTTGTTCTGAAACAGATTAGGCAAACATTGATCAAGTATTTTGAGAATAACTGGATGTATCTGATCTAAAGATGATCCTACTAGATGTTTCTTACCATATTTTGTACTAGATGAAATTGTGCACAGACACTTTATATATGTCCAGCAGTTGAAGAGGCTGAGAATGATTTAGTGTGTAAAATACTGTTGTGTTATTATTGTCCTTTCCTTTGCTTCCACAACAGAATAACAAATTACTTGCCCTATCTGGAGGCAACACAGCTTTTTGTCAGACTGATAAAATACCAAGGTAGCTGTCAGTGTCCCATTCTCAGTGCATTTTTAAAAAGTTCTCTTAATGGAATTATCTAAGTTTCTTGCAACTCCTATATAAAAGGAGAAAAATAGTTGTAGATAATCAATTATCTGTAATATGATGTTGTCTGTAATACCAGTTAGCTGTAATACAGCTAGATCACCGAATCACTTTTCAGGAACTGTTTGTAATTATGAGTTATTTATGTTATTACTTATTCACCTGAAGAACAGTGATAAAGATCAGAAGATACATTTTGCTCTTGAGATTATTTTTTCAGTGCCATGAGCTATAATTTCAGTTTACTTCCATTTTATGTTTTTGTTTTGTTTTTAAGTACCAGAATCAAACTATTCACTATCACTTGATTCTTATCTTCTCTGTTAATTAAAAACATGCTTTACAAAAACAATACTTGCAGAAGGTATATAATCAATGCAGAAAAAGAAAAAAGATACAATCATTCATTAAAACATACACATTCATTAAATGGAAAACCCTGAAACATGCACATCTAAAGATCCATTAATTTTAATCCATGAAGAAATAAGAATGTGATCAATCTTTGCAACATTTGTTAATGATGTTCAAATTCTGTATTACCTGACAGGATTACTAGTCAAGGACACACGAAGTGATTCTAAGCAAGTCACTAGTCTTTCATCTGTTGATCCAGATTTTAATTCCTGGATAAATTCTTGTGGTGAAATCTTCCGACTGTTCTTGAGACTTCCCTGGAAAACAGAAAATAAATTCACTTTTATTTGGTGCATATAGCACTTGAATAAATCATCAATGACTAAACTTTGGTATTGATCCATAAAATGCGTGAAAACAATATTTTAGTCCTAAATCTGCAACTATTTGCCGTCCATCTACTGTTTATGTTGAATGCTGATTACATTTTTGCCAATTAATGATTAAGTTTATGATCAGTAGTCAAAAGCAGCAGGCAGCAAACATAAAAATGCATCATGCACACTTGGTGAAATACTCTTTTTGTAACGAAGTAATTCCGTTGCTGCACTACAAACATCTTAATTTTCAATATTTAACACAACAAAAAAAATTCTGAGGTGATGACAGGACAAGAATCCAGATGGGTCACAGCATCCATATAAGAATACAGACTGAATAACCAGTGCATCTGAAGAGTATTCAGGATATCACTGCAGTAACATGCTGTAAAATGCTTTTGTCTTCGAGGTCCTAGCAGCACAACAGTATGAGGCTGGAACTATGGAAAAAAAGACTACCTTGGTTCTAAGGGCTAAAGTAAAGCACCTCAGGAAAATAAACAACGGGGGGAAAAAAAAGAAAAAAAAAAAAAAAAAGGAGAGACTTTAAGGAGTGTCATGGTTTTATGATTTTTGGTTATCGGTATTCCACGTCATAACATCATATAGTGCACTGGGAGTTAGAGTTAATGCTCCAGTTCTGTGGATCGTGGATGGTTCCAGGTATCTGGTTCTCGGAAGAGAAGAACTACATTTCCCAGAGGACTTTGCTGTTCTGCCACCATTTTCCGTTCAGAGGGAAAGATAAAAGCTGTTCGCATATCACGAGATGGCCCTCCTCTTTCCATCTCTCGTCCTGGCAGCATCTCACTCCGCAGCCATCTCGCCATTGGCATTAGAGTAAGGCCTCCTTTCGTTTTTTGGACACTCTCTCTCATATTATTGGATTTATTAGCTTCAATTGTAATTATATTGTATTAAATTGTATTATTTTGCATTCCGATATCTTATTTAGTAAATTAGCTTGTTTCTCCTCAGATCGTTGCCGCTGTGTTGTTTTCAGGCCCATCTCCCTACCCTTTTTCCCTTTTCCCTTTCCGAGGGCATGGGTCCATGGGTCCCCCGCCCCTTCAGTCATGGAACCGGGCCAAACCTGCCCGTAAACTGTTGACAAGGAGTAACTTAAGTTCTAAAAGATAAATCCCAGCCCAACACAAACATTACTGCTCATGCAATAACATGATATTTTAAAATAAGAATTTTACCCAAATTTTGCTTTTTAGATTCTGGTCTTTTTTGGTGGGTAGGGAGGCAAATGGGGACATGAGGACACAGAAAAGAAAACACAATGACAAGCCAATGCAGTGCTATAAAAGCAGTTTTGTACAGACAAAATATTTCCCATATTTCCTGTTTTAAGCAATATAAGGCAAAAGACAATTACTTCAACTCATCATTGAATCTGTCATATGAAATGTTGCTTAAAGTAAGTTCAAGATATTAATGACTTTTTGGGAGCACACAGAATATCCAGTGTTTTAAACAATACAACAGTCACACTGAACCAATGAAGCCACAGAAATTGCAGTTAAAATTAAAAATCTAAGACGTGTTGACTATCCTCTTAAGCAGTCCTCCACACTTGTTTTTTTCAGGCAGACTGGGAGGAGGCATGCAACCTATATTTGGGTTGATCCACTGGAAAGACTCAGTTTCCCGGGAGCAGAGGTATAGTTATGCATATAGCACTAAAGAGAGTTACTTAATAATATTTTATTATTATATTGGTTATATTATGAGGCTGATTTGGCTTAAGTCAGGAGATGAAGTGCTGAAAATTAATTCTTTCCTGCTCCTGGAAGCAAAGCATTATGAAAAAAGTTTCTAAAAGAGATTAGACTAAAAATTAATAAGAGTGGCTGACAGATCAGATGGTTGTGCTGATATTCAGGTGGATCTCAGAAGTGTGGAGAATGATCTCATGGAGTTCCTCAGCAGGAAGTGCAAGCGATAATTACTTCCCAGGTACACTGACACATGATGTAGTCCAAACAGTCAGAAGCTGACTTCTGGAGTTCTTGATGGGTACTCAGCTAACCACAGTGGAAGAGCATTAGCAGGTAGTCAAGGGAGGTGATCCTTTCCCCCTCTGTTCAGCACTGGTGAGACACATCTGGAATGATGGGTCCAGTTATGGGATCTTCAGTACAAAACAGACTGAGACATACTGGAGCAACTCTAGCAAAGCTTCATGAAGATAATTAAAGGACAGGATCCCCTTAAGTATGAGAAAAGGCTGTACAAGCAGGAATTGTTCAGCTCCAAAAAGAGAAGGGTAAGGAGAATCCAACAAATAAGTATAAAGTTTTTGGAAGCAGGGAGTAAAGAAGAAGAAAGTTAGCCAAAGGTTAGGGTTAGGTTTTATTTTTTGATACATCACATGAAACGCCATTCCAAACATGTCTCTGACTTGGTGGAGATCCACATTTGCTTGAAAATGAGGGCCCTTTCCAATAATTATATCCGACAAAAAAAGTGGATGAGATGACTAGGGAGGGACAGCAGGAGACTTAGAATTAGTAATCTAGGGATGCCAGGCAAGAATAATCATAGCATGGCCTGGGTTGGAAGGGACCTCAAAGCCTTCCTAGTTCCAACCCCCTGCTGTGGGCAGGGCTGCCACCCACTAGATCAGGCTGCCCAGGGCCCCATCCAACCTGGCTTTGAATGCCTCCAGGAATGGGGTAACATCTCCAGGTAACCTGTTCCAGTATCTCACCATCCTCTGAGTAAAATATTTCCTCCTAATATCTAACATAAACCTCCTCTCTTTTAGTTCAAAGCCATTCCTCCTTGTCCTATCACAATCAGATCATGTAAAAAGTTGCTCTCCATCCTGCTTATAAGCTCCCCTCAGGTAAAAGGCCACAATGATATCCCTGGAGCATTCTATTCTCCAGACTGAACAAGCCTAGCTCCCTTAACATTTCTTCAAATGAGAAGCGCTCTAGCCCTTTGATCATATTCATGGCCCCTTCTGGACCCACTCCAAAAGTTCAAAGTCTTTCCTGTGTTGAGGGGCCCTATGCCTGAACAGAGTACTCCAGAGAAGGTCTCACAAGTGCAGAGTAGAGAGATACAGTCACCTCCCTCTCCCTGCTGGCCACCCCTTTTTTGATGCAGCCCAGGATACTGTTGGCATTCAGGGCTGCAAGAGCATATCACTGGCTCATGTCAAGCTTTTTATCCACCAGAACTCCCAAGTCCTTATCCATAGGGCTGCTTTCAATGAGTTCTTCTCCAAGTCTATAACCGTATTTGGGATTGCCCCAGCCCAACAGCTTGCACTTGGCCTTATTGAACTTCATTTGGTACACATGGACTCACATTCCAAGCCTGCCCAGATCACTCTGGATAGGATCCCTTCCTTCTGCTGCACCAACTGCATCACTCAGCTTGGTGTTCTCAGCAAACTTGCAGAGAGTGCACTCAATTTCACTATCCACATCACTGGTAAGTTGAAGAACACTGGTCCAAAGACGGACCCCTGGAGGACAGTACTTCTGACTATGTGACTGGCCTCCACCTGATCACAGAACTGTTGACCACAACACTCTGGCTGTGATCTTTCAACCAATTCCTTGTCCATGGAATACTCAAGCCTTCAAATTCATCTCTCTCCAATTTAGAGATAAGAATGTGGTAGGGGATCGTATCAAGGGTCTTGCAGAAGTCCAGGTAGATGACATCAGTTGCCCTTCCTTTGTCTACCAGTGCAGTCACTTCATCACAGAAGGTCGATTGGTCAGACACAATCTGCCATTTGTGAAGCCATGACAGCTGTCTCAGATCACCTCCTTAATATCTCTTCCAGGAAGATCTTTTCCATGATCTTCCCAGGCACAGATGTGAGGCTCATCAGTCTGTAGTTTCCTGCATCTTCCTTTCTATTTTTCTTAAAAATGAGAGTGATGTTTCCTTTATTCCAGTTGCCAGGGACATCTGACAGACATGACTTTTCAAATACAGAGAGTTGCTTGGAAACCATGAAAACCTTCAGATCTCAGGGATGCAAATTGTCTAGCATCACGAACTTGTACACACTCAGTCTCAACAGGGTGTCTCAAGCTTGCTCTTTGCTCTCAACCGCCTCCTAGAGGTTCAGGGATTTGAGAGGCATGGGAAACATGACTGACAGTGAAGACAGAGGCAAATAACTTATTTTGTACCTTAGCCTTCTCCACGCCTGCTGTTGACATTTCTAGCTTCTCATTTATCAGAGGGTGTATACTCTCCTTTGCCTGTCTCTTCTGACCAACATACCTCTAGAATCCCTTCTTTTTACTTTACACATCCCTTGCCAAGTTCTGTTCCATCTGTGCCTTGGCTTTCCTGATTCCATCTCTGCAGGTCTAGACTGTATACCTATATTCTTCCTAGGGCACATGCAGCTTGCTTCCACTGCCTGTGCATTTTCTTCTTATCTCTCAGTTTGACCAGCAGGTCTGTCCTCAGCCATGATGGTTTCCTGCCTCCTCTGCTTGATTTCTTATGCTTGGGAATTGAGAGTTCTTGCGCTCTCAGAAAGGCATCCTTAAAGAGCTCCCAGCTCTGCTACACTCCCTTTTGTTCCTAATGACGGTTTTCCAGGGAATCTCATTCAGTAATTCCTTAAACAGATGAAAGTTCACTGTCCTAAGGTTCAGGGTCCTTACTCTGCACTTTACCAGGCCCATATCCCTCAGGATCATGAACTCAACTTGGGCATGGTTGCTACAGCCCAGACTGTCTAAAATCTTAATCTCTTTAATGTTCTCCTCTGCACTGGTAAGCACTAGGTACAGTAACACTTCACTTCCGGTTGGTCTGTCCAATACCTGGCCCAGGAATTTATTCCCAGTGGATTCTAAGAATCTCCTGGATTGTTTGCAGCCCACCATGTCACCTTTCCATCAGACATCCAGGTGGCTGAAATCCCCCATGAGGATGAGAGCCTGCAAGCATGATCCTTCTTGTAATAATCCATAATAATAAACGAGTGATCATAGTCTCAAGGTAGATTATGTAGAATATTTACCATAGATGGCTTATTAAAATGTCCTCCTCTTGAGAGATGGTAAACCTCCAGGGTGGAATCTGATAGATAATCCATTCCATGATAGCTCCCCTAAGCAACAGAAAACCAGCAAACCTTGGAATGCTAGTAAACACCAGGGGAGCCTGGTATATGGACTCTAAGAAAACAACACGGAGTGTGGAGAGGGGTGGACGTCCCGTGGCCAAACCCTATAATTATCCTGCAGGGATAGGAACTTGATGATATTACTGCAACTCATAAACATCATTTTTTTTTTCCTGAGCCAGCAGTTTTCTGTCAAAAACATGTTCTCTGAGGAAACTTTGCAAAACAAAGGCATATTTGACTGGAGTCACTCAAGCTCCACCAGAAAGTAAGAAAATCGTTAATAGTCAAGTGGAACTAGATTACTTGATAGAGGTCTGCTGGGATTCAGTCTGTGGTTTTGGCAATGCTATAACATTTAAGGAGTGAGAAGAAAAGTAGTGTCATTTCTGGAGGGACTGCAGCAAACAAATGCAAATCTGGGAACACGGATGGCATATGGCCAGGTGATCTTTAAATGTTCCTTCCAGCTCTGATGATTCTATGATTTCATTATATGCTTTCTTTGGACAGCTGTATTTCTAGTTGGAGTTCTATTGGTGGTTCTATTGGTTGGAGTTCTCTTGGAGGTGATTTCTGATTATTGAAATTGGCATAAAAAGAAGGGACAAGTCCTTTCTGCTGTACAAATCAAAATTTACTTAGTGGGAAATATCAGTGATACATGGATGGCTGGACTGGATGATCTTAGAGGTCTTTTCCAACCTTGGTGATTCTATGGCTCTATATAAAAACGGCTTCAGAGAGAAGGATTTTTGGGGAAGATACCATCGCAGACCAGTTGAGAGGACACCACTGACTTCTGGGACCAGTCAACAGGCTGATCCTAGCTTCCCCCCCATAGGACACCTACTGGGTAAAATTTTCACACTTGGCTACATCAAGGGCTTCCCCATGAAACTTAGAACCATAGAATCATAGAATCATTAAGGTTGGAAAAGACTGCTAAGATCACCTAGTCCAACCATCCACCTATCAACAATACTGCCCACTAAACCATGTCCCTAAGTATTACATCTATCCTTTCCCTTCGACACCTCCAGAGAATGTGACTTCATGGCTGCCCTGGGTAACACGTTCCAGTGCCTAACCACTCTCTCTGAGAAGAAATTCATCCTAACACCTAATCTGAACCTCCCCCGTTGCAACTTGAGGCCATTCCCTCTTGTCCTATCACTAGTTACCTGAGAAAAGAGGCTGACTTCCACCTCATCACAACACACTTTCAGGTAGATATAGAGAGTGCCAAGGTCTTCCCTAAGCCTCCTCTTCTCCAGACTAAATAATCCCAGTTCCCTCAGCCACTCCTCATAAGACTAGTGTTCCAGACCCTTCACCAGTTTTGTTGCCCTTCTTTGGACACGCTCCAGGGTTTTGATGCTTTCCCAGTGAGGGCCTAGAACTGCAGTTCCACCTGGGCATACTCATGTTTAGCCATGCATCGACCAACACCCTCAGATCCTTTACCTCCACACAGCTTTCCAGCCACTCTGCCCCAGGCCTTGTAGCATTGCATGGGGTTGTTGTAACCAAAGTGCAGGACCCAACACTTGGTCTTGATGCACCTCATCCCACTGGCCTCAGCCCACTGACACAGCCTGTAATCTCCATAGTGTTATTCCATGATTTAGCACGTCTGTGGTTGGCCATCTTATTCACATTCTTGGTTAACTGCTTTGTAGAGAGTGTATTTATCACCAGCAACCCAAAAGAATCTGTGATCTGTTGCTTTAATAAACTGAACTATTCGTTAATCTAGTCAAGGGAGTTCCTAGTGGGCGTAGCCAAATTCCTTAATGGTAGTCATGAGAGCCCATTTGAACGCAACCAGACAACTTGGGCAGTGTGCTATTTGTGAATGTTATTGTGACAGTGAACGTGATCAGACTTACAGCGTCAAACTGAGCATCACTCAGAATCTAAGTTCACCTGTCCCCAGGCCGAGGGATATCTAAGGACAAGGTGGAAAGCAAGGAGATTCATTTTCTGCCAATTTCTTTGTCTTTTTCACACAACACCTATTCAGATATTCTCCAGATCCCAGAGTTACCACCAGAATACATTGGTAATGTCAGGAACAAAACATCACCTCCTTAAAAAAAATCTAGTTAGCAAGAAAATTCCATGAAAAATTTTTCAAGCCCTGGATCTAAAACTGAAGGGCTTCCAAAATCACCCTCCTCACCAAGATAGTGTAATAACTTATGTTTCCATCAGGCAAGAGAGCTGAACTTCCCTATAAATATGGCCATGTCAAAGCTAAACAGAAATGAGGAAATAGCTGAAGAGAATCTCTAAGCCACATGTAAAAGACCTCAAAAAAACAAATAAAAAAACCCTCATAATATTAAGAAGTAAATAACAGATTTGATAAAATATGAAAGGTAAAAGAGTGTTGTATAAAACACTACAAATTAAATGCCTAACGGGGGTCAGTGACGAGGATTGCTGTTTTATTATTCAATAGCTTGCATATTGAAAACATCCACTGTTACAATAAATGCCCAAACATTTTAAGACAAGACAGTACATACTTCTCAGTAATAGTCTATGGAATTTGAGTTACAGCTGTGACATGTGTAGGTAATCTAAGTCACATCTCTGGTGTAATGGTGGGTCAGGCCTGCAGCTGTGTGCATATGTAGTGCATGCAGTTCCCTGTGCAGTTCTGGATCTCCTGAGCTATTCTCTGCATGGATGAGATAATGGAGTGACTAGAGACAAGATGACCAACTGAACTCCTAGCAGCTGTCACAACAAAACATTTAACTAAATGTTACAGAAGTTCTCAAAGTGGGAATTTCAGAAAGTCCCAGAAACAATCCTGGCAGCTTCTGCTGTGCATAGACTAATTGAAAAGCACTACTTCTATGCCTAAGCATATGGATTAATATCCTGGGTAAAGAATCTGTCGTTTCCATTGACATATCCCAGCAGTTCTTTCTGTAAAATTGACCAAGCTGGATACAGCTAGGATACTTATAAATAGCTGGTAAAACAGCTTTCTTTTGATGCAGAAATGGTCAAGCAGGAAAGTCATATGGACAGGACATACAGTTAAGATAATTAGAAGGTGTTCTGTAAGTACTAGTAACATGTGGAGAGGTCACAAGAAAAAAAGAATCCAGCCAGACAACACAACTTTATTAGAATAACTATACAGAAAGTCTCATCTGACCCATCCAAAGACATCATCATAAGCAATAGAGACTTGCATCAATACCCAGCCCCTCTGTTTCACACTCACTTTCCCACCTGAACATTATCTTGTGCAGATGACGCCAATGAACAGTAGGAGTGTGTGTGCAGCATATCCACAGTACCAAGTACCACTTATTATTCATAGTTATAGCACAGTTCTGCTACTTAATAAGAATATGATGCATCTGCCACTGCTCAAGTAAAATGAGAACTGTAGTTGATATCAATTGCGAAACTGATTATATTAGCTATATTTCTGCATGGGAAAAGCTGCTTAAGTTCAAAATGCTTGAATTAACCGAGAAACAGGAAATATCTTGAGGCATCAGTGCCTCTCAAATTTTAATTGCTCAACTGAAGAACAACTGGTCTGTGAGCAGATGCAGTATGAAGTCAGCATTAATTAATTCAGTTACAACATTACAAGGGAGTAAGCTGCACAACAAAAATGAAATCTTGTGAAGAAAACTCACCTTAAAAATCCAGTCTGTGTCTGTTTCACATACAGAGCAGTGAAACTTACGGCAGGGTAACATTATAGTAATGCTGCTTTCATTTCCACTTGAGTATTAACTCTTTAACATGGAAATTGATTTTTAAAACATTTCTGGAGTGGAACATTTATTTATGTGTTTATACAGCACTTAATTTGACACTGTCTCTGACCTCAGAACGATCATACAAACCGCTACGACGCAGGAACTAGACTGGTACACTATAATCTCTATCAGGAGACAGAATCACACCACATTTGGAAGATGAGAACACACACTCACAAAATAGCCTTTTAACACAACTGACTTTCCCTCTTCTGGAGGTTGGTGGCCATCTCTGTGGCAGGGAGGTTGGAACTCCATAATCCTTGGAGTCCCTTCTAGCCCCATTCTATGATTCTCTGATTCTGACTGCTTTCTGATGAATAAGACATGATGCCACAGGAAACAAAAATTTCATTTAAGATTTGCAAACCCTGATGGTTTAAAGCGGTATGTGATATGTACCTCTCAGGTGATATTTTAAAGGAAGAAATAAAGCTTCATCTAAACACTGTACATTACAAGAAAACAAATATATAATAGCAGAATGCTCTGAGGTACTTCAGAAGAATTATTCAAGCATGTAAATTAGATTATTGTCCAAATTTTCAGTAAGTTCCCCAAACACTGAGGCTGTTCACGCTTAACAACTCTTCTACAGGGAGCTTCTTAAAACATTAATAAAGGCTGATGATAACAGCATGTTTATGAACATGTACAGAAGCATACATTTAGCTAACTGTTTAAGAACTCTCTAAGTAAAAAGGAGACAAATGAAGGAGTACTGGATTATGCTTGTCTGTAGAACTTCTAGTTCTGTAGAACTAGAGTGATGGATTCATTCTAAACACCTCATACGCGTGTGGAGGTAGGTCACAGTATTCTATAGACAAGCAACTGAGTATATATAGTCCTGCCAAACCCAGCGTGATCTCTAGATGCACCAGTAATAGAGCCATGCTTTGTGAACATTGGTTCTGCATTTCCAAGAAAGAAATCCTGATACTGAAGCCAATGATGAAGCTTTGGTTACAGTAGAGTCCACTCATCACTAGAGGCTCTTTCATATTCACAGATTCATTACAATTCATTACTGTTCTTCATTTCATAGTCTTTATAATAAAAACTGCTTTAAATGAAGTCTGGTGACAACTCTGAAGAAGGGCTGTAAATGAATATTTTTTGCCCCAACATGAGATAGCTTAGTATGTGTCTCACTAATAGGAAGAGAGATCTGAGATGAGATTAGCTATACATAATATTCAGGTGCCAATTCAGCACTTCAGCTCTTCTGAAAAGAACTGACACCTCTTTCCTCAAGTCAAGGTACAATGAAAGTTTGCCAAGTGCCGTAGGGCATGTAAGTGCACTATTCTCTCCAGAGAGGGCACCTGGCGAGTCCAGTGCACTGGAGGCATTGAAGAACATGCTGGCAACAAAGAGTTTACAAGGAGGACAGTGGGAGAGCACAAGTTTCCCAACCCACTAGAACCAATGCTAAATCATATTCATCTGCAGGACTACTGTATCAAACAGCTGAATTTGTGCATCTCAGAAAAGCTCCTCCCAGTTCCTCAGAAATTTGACTGCTATTTCTAGTAAAGATACAATAGTAATAACATAGTTCAGTAAATGCAGGAGTTTCCCTGCATGAATTATTCTTCAGATATCTCCCTTAGCACAAAGGAGGACAGGCACGCTGCCAGGGAGAGGAAAATGGAAAGGAAACAATGTTGTTGGTGCAAAACTGAAGTGTGTTCGAACGAACCGCTATCCTGGGAGAGGAAAACAGGCCTGTCTTCTTCAACAGAGTACCCTGTATGGCTGCTCTGTGCATAGTGCAATACACTTCACTAGCAAAAAATACATGATGATAACCAAAAAAGATTAAAAAAAAATCTTTATTGCAAATGACATTAGGAAGGATCAGTGAAACCTACTCATCAGCTTTAGGCTTCAGTTCTTTGCAAGTAGTAAGTGCTAGGAAGTCAAGAGCCAGCATGAAAAATTCTCTCTCAAGAAAGGGAATCTTAACATTAGCATCAAGATGGTGACATTTCAGCAACATATGCAGATGCAGCAACTCTGCACAGCCATCCATGTTCTACTGTTAGTCGCTTTTTAAATCAAACAATTTAGTTCTTAGACTGAGAGTGGAGGTAAACCTAGGTGTGTTGTTCTGGGCTGAGAAACACCAACGGTGTTGTAACAGTGGCCTGAAGTTTCCTGATTTTCTGTGAAACACATCTAAAAAAGAAAAATAGGCTAGACTACCTAATCTTCTGGTACTAAAGAATGTTTATGCTATAGAAGGACTAGTAGCTCTGGTAGACTCATCTTAAAACAATCTCCGGACAGTTTGGCCTTGCAGTATGTATCTTTTATTGCAGCTTGTAAACTATTGTAAACACTATGAGATAATGTCCTTTAAAAAAGATTTTATCTGAGAAATAAGGCAAACAAAAGAAAGTAATATGCATGCATCTCTTTTCCTCTCTAATAGTAAGTAAAGTAAATGTGAAGTAATTTTTCATATATTTCATCAAAATGTACTTACAGACTTTGAAGCAGTGCTAATGTATTGCATCACCATTTCTTTTTTGGTATTAAAATCCTTTTCTCTCAGTGGCATCTTCTTGTCTTCATTTAAATTCATATCTTCCTAGAATGGAAAGGGAAATAAAAGAAGCTTTGGCATCAAGCAGTACAGTTGTTTAACCAGAAAATACTGATTATAAAAAATAAAGACACAAAAATATGAACTTAAGCAATTGAAAGTTCTTATACAACCAACTAAGTTAGCTGTTACTTAAAACCACAAAAAAGTTTATCTGTCTTCCTCAGCAAATCAAATTTTTTAAAAAAAGCAACTGAACCATGATAAATGAGTGCATCGCAAACATTACTAGCAAAACTCCTTCCCAAAAATCACTTAAAATTTTGAAACACATTAAGCTGGACAATGCAATCTGCTTTGTCCCAAGGGTAGTTCACAGAACAATATTTCCTTTTACAAAAGGACCAAATTCTTGATGGTTTGATCACTAAAACAACACCTTCAACTGCTATCAAAACCTTTGTCACATTTCATGCCAACATAAACCCAAGGGTCAAAAACAGCAGATGCAGAACCCCATTCAAAGCCACAGAGCAGCTATTCAGTGGCATTTCTGACTCACAGACTCCTAGTGTTCCAAGCCTAGGAATGCTCTGATCGTTACAATCAGTTCTACATTTTGTGACAACAGACACTTCCTTTCATGCTGTAGGTTCAAATGACATTTAGAAACTATTTATACATACATGTAGGTATACGTATGGCATTATTATGGTCAATCAAGCTTAGGAAGAATTACTACTGTTATTTTCAGCTGAAACTCATGAGACAAAACCCCACCAGTGGTCAACAGTCTCAATATCAAAGCTCATTTCACCTAGTCAAGAATCAATGACAAAAAGCAAACAAATTCATCTTAGAATTTTAAGAAAGCAAGTTAAAAATCAAAATTTAAAGACCACTGAATCTTAAATTTCCTTGTCTTTTCCCAATTTTCATATGTGACAGGACAGAGTCAAGCACAATTTCTAGAAATATTTAGAGGTTAGTATAAATCTGAGCTGTATGAAGTTGCAGAAAATGCTAGACCCTTCAAGCTGAATTTCTTCACAGTATAACTAGGGCAATTTCATGTAGATTCTGTTTTGTTTTTCTGCTAAGAAACGTTATCATTTCCTTTTCTAGGACTAGAGAAAGTTCCTCACTTCAGTATAATACACATTTTAAAATGTCTTTCATATATTTCATATGAAATACCTCTAGTGCCAAATAAGTACAGAGTGCAAGTTGAAAAAAGTTCTTTCACTCAAAATATGGTAATATCACAGTCTTTTGCCTCCTTGACAACTAGCTCATGCATTAGTGCTACTTCCCATATCAGAAAATTCATGCAAAACAAGTTTGTCTAAACAAGCTGGAAGAAAGGAGGCCACACATACTTCAATCTTTTCTCAAAGCTGTTCTATTCTTCAAGGTACAGTACTTCTTTGATCAAAAAAGTTCAGAGAGAAACTATCATCTTATGCCAAGAACAAAATTCTAGCAGTAGATAAGGACACATACTCCTGACACATGCCTTTTTCTTCATTTTGATAGTCACAACTAACACAACACATTCGTTATGTAAATCTCACCAGTTCATCCATCTATTTTTCCTCATGTTACTACAGCTCCTATCCATTTTATGTGATAAGAACTCCCTTGAGAAGAACTCAGATGTTCTTAAATCTTTTATTTTCGTTTTTATCTGGATCTAGAAGAAATAGATCAGCGCTGTGTTTGCCCTCCTGACAATCAGAATTCATGAAACAATTTGACAACTGCCTTGTGCAATAGCTGAATACTGCATTTTGCCTCTTAGTAAACCAAATGTTGGGAGCATTATCTTGAAAAGGAATACTACATTTTCTAGTTTTTGCTTGGGTAATAATAAAACAATAAACCACTATGATTTACTTAATGATAGGTAACTTGGTGTAATCCAAAAACACTGCACTGTAAAGAATTAAAAAAAAAAATCAGGCTAAAATATGTACACATTTAAAACACTGTTGGGACAATATGAGACTTTCATATGTCTGAGAACAAAACAAAGTGGAAATAAGTTTTCTGTCTTTAACATTTTGAAAAAAAAAAGGAAAAGATATTTAAAGTTGCTTGTCTTTATTAAAGCTTTCATAAGCAGTTGCAGCCTTCTTTTTAGGATGAGAACACGCACAATCAACCACACAAGATAGAGTCTTTAGGATGTCAAAATCAATGTACTAGAGGTGGAAGCCTAAAAATTAAGACAATTATGCAACAACTCTTTTTTTTTTTTTTTTTTGCACGCTAGCCAAACTTTTAGCAGGATTACATAACTAGACAGGACTTGTGAAATTCATCACTGAGTTCAGACATTAATAAATGGTTTGGGACAAAAGGATTTAGGGACAATCTAAAAGGTTTTTAAAATAGGAACCGATAAGGAAATTATTTCTAATTTACATCTTCAAATATTTTTTCGTAAGTAAAAATTATTTCAAAGCATGTAAAGTACTACAATTTTAAATTCCCAACAGGTACTTAAAAATCTTTATGCCTTGGGCTAAAAATTAGGAAGAAAAAATTAAGTCAGATTAACAAAAAAGTAAGAATGTTAGTGTCCTCCCTAGTCTTTCCCTTGTTATCATGTACAAGTATTTCTAATTTCATATAATAGTATAGTTTAATCCATTATCATCTATAAAATGCAGAACAACAAATCTATGAAGACTCTTATTGCCAGGCAACATATCCATTATGACATGCCATACTCTAAAGAACTGAAATAAAGTCCACCTTGACGTTAACAGATAAATTTATATTTTTCTTGCAAGTTCCAATAAACATCTTTGGGATTTTTTTCCTCAAAATTCTTTTCCACAGGTATACAACTGTACGGCAATTCTAGCCTAAAATGAAAATATACTTTACATGTATATTTAATAAGGCTAGCTGGATTTAATACTTCAATTGTATTTTTAAAGCTTACATAAACAGGAACATTAAGAACACTGAAACAAAAACATTCAGTTAAGCATTTTGCAAAAATACATGCCTAGGTCTTTTTTTTTTTTTTAACATTTTCTGCAACTTATCACATCTTCAGTACCTTGCCTGCGACATGCCAGGTTTTCTTTCACAATCAAATTGAAATGCACATATATACTATGTAAGGGAGAAATTAAATTAAAAAAAGTGTCATGTTTGCCTGTAGCTACTACATTCTTCTGTTTAAAGCAGTCTTGCTCTATTAAGTTTTCTGGAAATAAAACTCCTGAACTTATTAAATAATGAAGTGGAAACAAAGGCCTTGCTTTTCTTGCAGAAAATATCCAACATCCAAACACTGAGAAAAAAAAAGGCAAAGAAACTAAGAAACCTATCAATACAAAACATACTGCATAGATGTAAGGGCAAGTTTATTTATAGAAAATATTCTATATACTGTAAAAAGTCATTTCTTGGTTGTTTTTTTTTTTAAACAGAGGAAACACCAAAACAATTGAATTTTACAGATTAGAAGTATTCAACGGCACAAGGAGGGATGTCAACAGTGGCTTAGTTTTCAACTCCAATCTTTTATTTCCTCTCAAATCATTTAAAGTTATTCTACAGGTGAGCAATACATCTTTGGGAAAAAAAAAAGAGTCAGTCATTTTACATAGATATTTTCCTAGTAGCAATAATCAGAAATGAAAGGAGCTAAATGACAGCTAATGATCATCTTTGACTCTCTGGCTGTATGTACTCTTTCACAATTCCATGATCAAAACTGAAGCTCTTTCATAATTTCAGCCACCAACTTCACAGGACACTGTTGCACACAATGTGGAGAAAATGAAGCAGCATTTGTCCATGAAAACCCAAATGTAACATAATGTACTCAGGGAAATTTCTGATTTTAGAAGCTGTTCCTTTCAGTACTGACCAACTGACACTTTTCAGCAAAAGTATCTCTAAAAAGCCTGACTTCAACAATCAAATTACAAAAAATTACTGATCTCTCAGTCGTAACTCACAACTGTAAATATACCTTCAAAACTAAACACTACTGAGTACTAGGAATCATAAATTCTATAAAGGCACTCCTCATTTAATTTCTTCCACAATCCAATCTCTCATAGCTGCTGTGGGCTTCACAGGTGACAGTTAACTGTAAATTTCTGTGAAGAAGTTCTGTGAATTTCTGCTTCTCAAATTTCATTCTTTTCTCTAAAGGGCATTTACTTTTACATAGTTAATTTTTAATTCCCTAAGATATCATCAACTGTGACAAAAAAAAAAAAAAAAAAACAAAAAAAACACCTGTTGAAGTGGCACCAGCGTCACATGATCTTTCTGGCAAGTGACCACTCATTTGTAGCAGATCAATGAGGGCAGCTAAAGAAGAAACTACACTGAGATTGAATGTGCCTTGTAGAGCAAACACTGCCTTAGAGGCAAGAACCCCAAGTCTTTTTTGTGCAAAAAGTGGCATGGAATATTAGATTGGAACAAAACCCTGCAGTAACATTCAAAGGCATAAAGCCCCTTTATGTTTTAAGTCGTTTTAAAAGCAAGCAGGATTCCCCTTCTTTTTCCTCATCAAAACCTGTTGCAAAATCTCATTTCTAATAATCAGAAACCTTTAGTTTCCATATTGAGTATTCTGGGCACACAAATCTTGTCAAAATAATTCAGAGGCTTCATTTCCTCTTTGGAAATGCTCCAGAAAACATGGAACTACAACTAACAACAAAAATAGTAATTCAGGTGAAGGTCACAATGCATGCAGGAAAGAAGGCTTCCATCTGTTAATTAGCCACAACATTCTTTAGTGAAAAAAGTCAGTATAGGACACTTACCATCATTTTTTCAAACAGTGCTATGATTTCTCTTTCTGAGAGGGGTTTTGGAACAAAATCTTCCCCATCAGTAGGTGTGGATGACCAATCTGTAGACTGTGACTGCTTCATATGTGGCAGACCAGGTCTTTCCTTTTTGCTTCCTGGAATTCTTATACTGGCAAATCTGTCCAACTGAAAACAGAAAGGGTATAACATTTCACACATTTTTTCCATTCTATGTACTCCTAATTAAGATGGGTATTCTTGGAATCTTAACATTCTTATTTTTCTGTAGTAACTTACCCGTTGCTTAACTGCCTTAAAGTGGTTTCTTAAGGATACATATAATAGTAAGTTGCTTAGCACTTCAGTAACAAATAAGAATTCCATTACATAATGGAGAAACCACGCAGAACACGAGAATTTTATGCAAAATGTTTTGAGGAAAGTGGTATCTACAAAACCAACAAAGAATTTATGAAGAGTTCCTCATAACCATTACATGTAGAATATGGAAAAAGCAGGTTTATTTATCTAAAGCATGGTTTAAAACTCTTTTTCCTAAGTCTGAAAGGGCTGTATCCCTGACATTGTAAAAGAATATCCTGATGTACAATGACATTACTTTTTATTAAAAAAGAAAAGTTAGCATGACTAAAACACTGTTCTATTTATTTTCCGTTTCAATTATTACCTGAGCTCAGCACTTTTCTGTGTTCCCATTCTTTAAAAATTCATTTAGAAGAATAAAAACTTAAAGGTCCTTTTAAAATTAAGTAGGATAAACTCACAGTTTAATGAATAAGTTTAAGCTTTATCACCAATATAAGACAGTGATTCTTACTATACTCTTTGAAAAGATAAATAAGGTTATTGGGAAAAGTTGGGTTTGGAGTTGGCTGTTTTTTTTTTTTTCCTTGGTTTGGTGTTAACTACATTTCAGAAAAGATTTATTAACTGAAATTTTTAATGCTTTCAGTGTTAGAGACTGAATCATCTTTGTAACAGCCTTCTGAGCAGATGTGAACAGCAATATTACACTTGTCAACACAAAAGAAAGTTACAGTTGAGTTTGATGCATAAAAGATTTTTGACAAGATTTCAACCTTATCAATAGCCTTAACATCTTTGAACTGCTATGCAAAAACTGTTGAGGTTTCAATAAATCTTCAAGATGAGTATCTTGAGATATCATTCAACAAGAACATCAAAGTTACCACACTAAATGACAAGTAGTTATTATGGCATCTGTGAAGTTAAGATCAGAGAGAACAAAGAAAACTAGTGGCAAAAACTGAGTCTAAGTGTTCCACTCTCACTGACACAGAGCAGGAACTGACTATGCATGAAGAGAGGTTTAGAGGGAAAAAAAAAAAAAGACTTTAAATTCTTCCTGTTCAGAATTGAAACAGAACATTTTTGGAACATAGATTGCAAGCCACTCATACAGATGGTTGTAGAACATGCAAAAACAGAAAATAAATACAGCATAAACATAAAAGAACTCAGCATGGAAGATGGGGCCCTTCAGTGTCACATCAAACCAGCAGGCAGTACGGAAAGCACACTCAAAAGGAATAATTATACAGGCAAGACCCAGGAAGAAAGAGAATGCAACAAAAGCAAAAGGGAGGAGAACACTGTGGAAAGCAAAGTACAGATTCATCAGTGACAAAAGCCATCTCACATCTTGATCAGACAGCAATTTTCCTCCCTGTCTTTAAAGCTGTAAGTCTATGGCAAGTATGCGGAGATGAAGCCAGATTACAAACTTCAATGACTAGACCAGAATCTTAAAAAATAAAACCACCAACTGATAGGAGAGTTTTCTTCTTAAAGAATGGATTTCAGTGAGCACTGATGAAAGGCAGTACACCTGCTCCAAAGAACACGTTAGCCAACAGTTTTTCCCTGTGCTCGTATTTGTTATCTAGTGCACAACCTAAAAAAACACCAACAACCATTATATTTGAAGATTCTTAGTACAGAGATTTGAAGCAGAGGTAGAGGGAAAACACTTTGGCTGAAATCACAAATTTCAGCATGATTCAGTGGGAAGAGAAATGATAAGCGAGGTGTGCCGTACACCTCTTACCTCATTTATCCCTAAAAATCTCAGCCTCTACCTCAGAGCACTTGCTCCTCCAGATGTCCCCTCCTCCTTCCCAGCCCCTTTCTTGCAGCCCTTGTTCCCTAAGGGTTCTCTCCTCCTTCTACTCCACAAAGGCAGAGCAGATCTTAAGATAAAAGGGAGCTAGTCAGCAAAATCACCCTAGCCTGTGAAATGAAATACCCCACAGTCCCACAGTTGTTCTTATTCTGGAAGGAACTGAGCAACAATTCAGGGATGAGTACCAATTCATCCTTGAAAAGACATATTTCACTTCCTTTCATTTGTTCACATTCTTTGTTGATGCTTTGTTTTTAACCTCTTTAGAACATTAGACTATATGATAGATGCTTTGCAACATGGCAGACAAGTTTCTAATATTCTTATTTTTCATAAGCAGCCAATTCTATACCACTTGTCTTAAAGGAGAGAAGCACACTCTTCAAATATATTTGATCAAGCAGAACAAGAAAGAGGAAGTCAGATGCTCAGATTGAAGGCATTTAAAAACGTGGAACAAATTATTTTGAATACTTTAAAACAACAAAGTCTAAAAACAAGAATTCTGTACATTTAAAATAGAAAAATGATGGAGTCATAGAATAGTTTGGGTTGGAAGAGACCTTAAAGATCATCCAGCGTCCACGTCTTGTGCAGGGTAACCTCCCACTATACCAGGTTGCCCAAAGCTCCATCCAGCCTGGCCTTGAACACTTCCAGGGATGGGGCATCCTCAGCTTCTCTTCTCACAAGAGTGCAGTAGAGAATCACCTCCCTTGCCCTGCAGCACAGGATATAATTAGCCTTCTGGCTTACAAGCACACACTGCTGGCTCATGTTGAGTCTCTCATCAAGTAACGGCTCCAAATCCTTCTCCTCAGGATTGCTCTCAATCTTTTCTCCATCCAATCTGTATTTGTGTTCAGGACTACCCAGCATGGGTGCAAGATCTTGCACTTGACCTCACTGAAGTTCAAGAGCTACTCATAGGCTCACCTTTCATGCCTGTCCAGGCACCTCTGGATGGCAAGAATCCCCTTGAACGTTTCAACTGCAGCACAAAGTTTGGTGTTGTCAGCAAACTTTCTGAGAGTGCACTCAATCCCACTGTCCTCGTCACCAACAAAAATGTTAAACAATACCAGTCCCAATACTAAAAAGCCCTGAGAACATCAGATGACTAGTCTCCACTTGGACATCAAGCCAATGACCACAACTCTTTGAGTTTCTTATCCACCAAGTGGTTTGGTTCATCAGATCTGTGTCTCTCCACTTCAGATAACAGGACGTTGACCAGGACAGCATCAAACGCTTTGCACAACTTCAAGCTGATAGCATTAGTTACTCTTCCCTAATTCACCCATGCTGTAACCCCACTGTAGAAGGCCACCAAATTTGTCAGGCATGATTTGCCCTTAGTGAAGCCAGGCTGGCTGTCACTAATCACTTCTTTGTTCAGTGTGCCTTCTCACCATTTTCAGCAGGATCTGCTCCATGATCTTGACTAGCATGTAATTCTCTGGGTCTTATTTTTTTCCCCTTTTAAAAATTGAAGTTATGTTTTCCCTTTTCCAGTCACTGGGAACTTCACAGGGGACTGCTATGACTTCAAAATATGATAAATAGATAGTGTCTTAGCAAATTCATTAGCCAGTTCCCTCAAGATCCACAGATGCATCTCATCAGGTCCCACAGACCTGTGCACCTTCAGGATCCTTAGGTGGTCTCAGACCTTATCTTCTCCTACAGCATGTAGTTATTCACTCTCCCAGTTCCCGCCTTTGCTTTCTGTGGCTTGGCTTGAGTGGGTAAAGCACTTGCCAGTGAAGACTGAGGTAACCAGATATCCTGTTTCCTCCTAGAGAGGGCTCATGTTTTCTCTAGTCTTCCCCTTATCACTGGCATACTTACAGAAGCTCTTCTTGTTGCCCTTGATATCCTTGGCCAGATTTAATTCTACCAGGGCTTTAGCTTTACTTCTCTGATCCCTGGCTTCTCAGATAATTTGTCTGTATTTCTCCCACGCTACTTGTCCTTCCTTCCACCCTCTGTAAGCTTCCTTTTTATGACTGAGTTTCACTAGGAACTCCTTGTTTATAGAGGCAGACCTCCTGGCATTTTGCCTAGCATCCTCATTGTTGGGATGCATTAAGCCTCCTGTGTTTGAAGGAGGTGATCCTTGAATATTTGTTTTCTTGGTCCCTCTTCCCTCCACAACTTGATCCCACACTACTCTATCAAGAAGATCCCAGAGGCCAAAATGCACTCTCCTGAAATCCAGGGAAGTGAGCTTGCTGCACAAGTTTCTAACTGCCCTAAGGATCTTGACCTCCACCCTTTTACAGTCATTGCTGCCAAGGGTGTCCTTGAGCTTCACATACCCCACCAGCCCCTCCTTTTTGGTGAGAGTGAGGTCCAGCACAGCATCACACCTCATTGGCTCCTTGTTGGGTAAGTTATCGTCAACAGTTCAGGAACCTCCTGGATTGCTTATGCCATTCTGTGTTGCCTTTCCACCAGACATTGCTGTGGTTGAAGTCCTCCATGAGGACCGAGGCTTGTGAACCTGATGCTTCTCCTATCTGTCTATGAAGGGCTTCATCCACTTGGTCATCCTGGTCAGGTGGCCTGTAGCAGATCTCCTACTCTAATGTCACTTGTCCCTACTCTCCTTTTAGTCTTGATCCATAAATTCAGTCAGGTTCTCATCCATCCCCAGGCAGAGCTCCATACACTCCCGCATGCCAACAGTGACAAGAAACTTCACAAGACCTGAACAGTAGCATAGTGCGGGTATTCTACATCTATTACCCTTGAATTTCACATTACTGGTGCTTCAGAAAAGTTAATACCTCTCAATACTCCATGCAAGTGAATAATTTCATGGTCCACAGAAAGCACTTTACAGAAGGAACAGAAATTTCATTGCTTGGTTGTAATGAAATTTACCACTGATGCTGCTGGCGATCCAAGTACACAGAGGAGGAAATGGCAAAAATATAGTTCAATAATCCTCTATGTTACATCAAAAATATATTTAAACCAAGCTAAGCAGTGGGAAATATCTAAAGACAGCTTTGTATCAGCATCATTACAGTTTATAGAAGGTCTAACATTCTACCTTTTTAATTATGTCTTCCCTGTTCTTAGCAATAAAAACATTCAGACCTATATTGAAACAATGCTTTTTAGAACAATAATTTTCTCAAGAGGAAAATTCTCCTTAGAATCTTTGTAGAGTCAATATTAAAAATAGCCAAAGAATAAACAGTGTTTCAAGTGGTCTTGATACAAAATATTTCTGTAGTCTCTTTGAGATTCTCAAATATGAGATTTATCTTGATGCCCTGACTGAACCCAGAAGACTATCCAAAGTCAAAAGTTCGAAGGCAGTGTGAGGGAAAAAAAAATAGAGATGCAATGTGATACTTCTGAGCACTCAAACGAGAAAGCTTGATTTTTTTTTTAATACAGTGCACGAACGCATTACAGGGAATCTGTGACCAGCTAGTGAATTCCAACAACAATATATTCCTATCACTATAGCACAGTGTTGCTAAAGTTAAGGAAAACTGCACTTCAGATAGGTAGTCTATAAAAAAAACTGTAGAAATATAACACTGAGTACAAAAATATTCAGTAAAATCTGTTCTCCTCTAGGTTGTAAAAAAAATAATAATAAACTGTGCATGAATAGTACTCTTAAGTTAAAAATGATGTGATATTAGAGAAGTGAAAGTAACTAAGAAGAAATGTTATCACTTGAAAGTAGGACCAGTTCTCCATCCAGAGATAAGCAACTTCTACAAGTAGTAGGGGTCCATCATATTTCTGTTAGCAAAAGCTAGCTGAAACTGTCCTAAGTCTTTTCTGGTCAAAACACAGTGGTTTTGGACTGGCTGGGCTATTTTATTCTCTCCCCCCCACCTCTTAATTTTTTTTTTGGTTGGTTGGTTTCTTTGGATGGCTTAGGGGGTCCATTTTCTTTGAAAGGAGAGCAGGAAGGATTTTTTTTTTTCTTTTTGCTTTGCTTTTGTTTTTACTTGATTTTAAGGTGAAATAGAAGAAGATGAGGAGAAAAAAGATGAAGAAATGAATTAACACAGCAGAAAAAAAAATATGAGTCTTCACTTATAAACTTGAATTTAAAGCAATGGGTTGTCTATGTATACGTTAGCTTTTATGCCTTTATGCCTCCTACCACCAAAGACTGGAAGTTCCATAATTAGCCATGCACTTTATTCTGCCAGTTTGAATTATCCACAAGATAAAAATGTCAAGGCAACTTAAACAAAATCCTGAATGTAAGAACTGGAATGCAGTGAAAAGTAAATCACAGTCAACACATTGATGTGAGTTATCAAGGGAACACTTCTAAGCAGCATTTTACATTTGTCATCCTGAAGATTCTCAGTCTTCATAGAAAATCTGTATGGTCTCTTACACTACAATACATTTTAAAACTGTCTTACAGTAGCACTTCTTCCACAACTTTGTTCCATAGCAAAGCTCTGTGAAACTACAACTTCAGTAGTATGGCAGTCAAACCCTACTAACAAGCTCTAACAGATGATGAGATGCTGCTACTGCATATAGAGTACAGTGCTAACAGCATCTACACACTAGAAGCTATCTCAATCATATTTGGCAGCAAAACATATGCAAATGAATGAAGTTCTCATGTAACTTAAAGGTAAGAAACTGTGCATACAGACAAAAAGATGTGAGTTGAACTTCTTTATTACTAGAAGTACAAGTGAATGTGATCATTTATTTCAAAGGTGGTATAATCAGAGCAATACTCCAATCTCTTAGGGATTTCAATTCTGATGAATGTTTTTAAACACGGTCACATTAAAGAAACTGCTCAAAAGGGAGCAACTGACAGGATGTATCAACAGGATCTGAGGGCATTAGTCAACAGCCAGCTCAGCATGAGCCAGCAGTGTGCCCAGGTAGCCAAAAAGGCCAATGGCATCCTGGCTTGTGTTAGAAATAGTGTTATCAGCAGGACCAGGAGGCTATTGTCCCTCTGTACTCAGTTCTGGTAAGGCCACGCCTCAAGTGTTGCATTCAGTTTTGAGACTCTCACTGTAAGAAAGACATTGAGGCTCTGGAGCGTGTCCAGAGAAGGGCAACGAAGCTGTGAAGGGTCTGGAGCACAAGCTTATGGGGAGCAGCTGAGGAAACTGGGACTGTTTAGTCTGGAGAAGAGGAGGCTCAGGGGAGACCTTATCACTCTCTACAACTGCCTGAAAGGAGCTTGTGGTGAGGTGGGGGTCAGCCTCTTTTCCCAGGTAACTAGCGACAGGACAAGAGGTAATGGCCTCAAGTTGCAACACTGTATGAGCGCTGAGAGCATCCATTTTGATCGGTGTGGCCACATATATATATATATATATATATATATATATACATATATACTATATACTTGTGTTTGTGTCTGTGCCTACTGGGAATATACACTCAGTCTCACTACTGATGAGGCATGGAGACATGAAGCTGCAGCAGCCATGCCTCTGCTAGGTTACTGGATTTACTGCCCCCAGCATTTTCCATCCCTAACAGAGCAAAAACTTGCTCTGCCCAACATGATTTACACATTTATAGCCAACTTGACAGTAAGGTCAGAAACAGTATTTTTGCTACTTAAAATATTAATAGAGCTTAAAGCCCAACACTTGCTATCAAGCATAATATAATGACGTCCTTCACTGTTTGAAATATATTAAGAGCATTCTAAACATTCTCAAAGCCTGTAAGAAATCATGATACAAAACACTAAGGATAAAGATAAAATGCCAAGTCCAGATAAGCACCGTTCACTCCCTTAAGAGTTGATTTCAGACTGCCTGCAAAGTAGGTATCACAATTTGAACCAGTGAATGTGAATAATAGTTGCAAAGGCCAAAATGAAGCAGCCATCACAGGATGAATGGCATCCAAACTTCTACTGGCTTCCTATTTCATAGATGCTCTTTAAAATAATAAGAGAACGTATGAAAAATGAGCCTGATTTTATGCACATTCCATGGACCTGAAGATCAAAGTTACAGAGATTCCAGGAAGTGTCCGAGGCTGAAACCTTCCAGCTTATCCCACTTTCTGATCAGGTCCCCAGGAACTACATCTATTTGTGCTCTCACTTTGATCTTAGTGAAAACTTCTAATACCATCTTCTGTAAGACAACAGTGTCTATTGAACTTACACGCTTGATAATGCAGGAATCAATGGATTAGTTATCACCAGACTAATTGCTGGCTCTACAGAATTTCAAGATCCATGCTGGAAGAATTAAAGGTATTACTCCATCTGTCATCTTGCCTCCCTCATCTTTTTCTCCCACTTTTCATTAACACATCAGATCATTTACCTTCATATTAAGAAGTTAAAAAAAAAAAAGCACAACTCCAACACATATCTGTATAACCATATTTATGCTTAGTTTTCTACAGAGGGAACTGACTAATTCTCCTCCAAAGGTGAGGTTTTACACAAAGCTGACATATGTAGGATACATTGTCAGCCAATAAATTCGTTATAATTCTAATGGACACATATGGTATATTTAAAAGTAGAGTTTTAATTGCTGTATGTTGTTGAATTTGAAGTAAATGTAAATGCCAGAATAAATTCTCAAGCACATTTTGTTGTAATTAAATTATTGCAACTCTCAAATCTATGGTGCTTGTATTCATTTTCCAGTTAAATGAACAATTTAGGTTGAAGGTGATTAACCATTTCCAGATATTAGCTCCTAGAATAATCCAAACAGGATAAAGCAGTTGTTTTCTGAGGATTGCAGCAAATACCTCTGCTTCGCGAATGTCCTGGGAACCAGCAAATCAAGTGGAACCAACTGGTATGGCTGGTCTTATTTACAGTCAAAGAGGGATAAGGCAGGGAACAACAGAAGTGATTTAATAGCTGAAGTTACCTACATCAAGGACAGAACATTACATCAACTGAGACTTGGCTTCCTACTACCTATCTTAGATAAGCTCAAAGAAATGAATGCACAAAGAAGAGAAGACTGTACTAAAAATTCCTAACACAAGCAGATACAGAGTTTCTCAACAGAAATTTAATTATACTCCTTTAAAGCATTTACAGTGAGTTTGGCAACACAAAGTTCCAATTTCCATGAACACGGGAAGAGTAGAAACACCCGCAGACTCTCAAGACATGGAGTACTTAAAAGATTTACTGTTTAAAGAAGCTCGAATCGTTCCACAAAGATACTGGTTGTGCATTTCTTCCAGAGTTCACAGTTGATATAGCGTGACGGTTCCCTCAGGTACAATTGCCACAGATCTACGGAAACAGCAGCTACAGCCATTTCTGTAAAAATAAGTGAATAATCTTGACTTTGATATTGTTTCCTCAGTTCAAGACTGCAAATTACTCCAAACTGATGCTGGATGAGAAGGAAGGAAGGGGGGGGAGAAAAAAAAAAAAAGGAAAAGGAAAACCACACCACAAAACCCTTCAAGCAGAAAGAAACTCCCACCTTCATGCTGAGCATTCAGCTCAGGAAGGACATGGGAAACCCCTCAGTCTGCTAGACTCCCCTCCCAGACTGAAGCTGTTAAATCTAAACAGGTAGTGGAAGAATGAGCTTAACTCCAGAGAAAAGGAATAGAAAATAGGAAGCATTTTTAGAAAAATTTTCAACAGAGTACAGTGGACTATCGGTATCAGTGCAACTTGTCTAACAACATGTATAAATATTAGATTCATAAAGTAAGACTAAGAATTAATTTTTGACTTTGTATACAAAGAGTATCTCAAAGAGATACCAAAGAGTTTGGTTTAGGTGGAAAAAACCCAGCTACCTGAAATACGTAGTTTGTTCACTAGTTATAATAGCACATTATAAAGAAAATTGATTAAAAATCGTTCAGTTTTAGCCTACCCTGCATGATGAGACATACTGAACAGTCTTCCTCTCCCATTCTCATGGAGAAACGCATGCATGGACCATCAAGAAAGAGAGATGATGATCACTAAACACAACCTATTAGAAAAGACTTGACATGAAATATACAGCTACAAAATCTTCGTTTCTTGCTTGATGGGATAACATCCAATATCCAAGAGTTCTTGTGCATAGCTTCTGTTTCTCCAGGTACCCTTCACATTCTGTCTTACAAGTCTACAGGACAAGAAGTACTGCCAGCCTCCAATTATCAGGATCTTGCATATTTGACTGCCCCCTATTGACTACATGCCCAGCAAACACAGTTTCACATACAGAAAATCTGCTACAATAGCATAGTTCAATCTTCCAGACATTCAGTCAGTCATTTTAATCATAGAAGCCAACAGTTCAGTCATGGAAGTTTGATGTAACACTCTGACACAAACACGTGATGAAGAACTAGTCTAACAACAGCAACATGGGAAGGAAGAAGAGAAAAAAATCAGACAACTCCTGTGCCTTCATTTGAAATAATTATTAATATTGGAGGAGGAATGCACAGGGAAAAAAGAGCTGTGTCAACTGATTTCCATGTATTTGAAAGTAAAAGCAAGACACTACTTTCCTTTACCAGCAAAAATAATTCACATGAAATCAGAGAATTTATTTCTAATGACTCTGGGTCAAAGACATCTTCACTTGTGTTTTCCTCCTTGAAGCTCTCAGAAGATTAAAAAGAAAGTATATTCCTTCTTCAACAGTCAAATAGCTCTTCAAGATTAACTTCTTGCTAAATGAGAAGTTCCACTGGTAACAGCAGAGCTTAGTAAGAGTAAGATTTAAATAAATCAAGATGCACAGAAGAATCCCTTTCATTAGATGACTTCTTTTTCCCGGTACGTTCATCTCCCAGAGATGATTCTACCTTTCTTTGAAACCAAAGCATTTAACTAACAGCAGAATATTAAAAGTCACAGAGTTTATTCCTGTACATAGTCACGACCTGGATGTGCAGAAATAAATTTCACTCTGGATCTTGTTTCTCTACAAATTATAAACCTTTTCTTATCTATACAGCAGAATTTTGGTATACACTTTTTTCCCTACATATATAAGCAGTTTTATTTTTAATAAGAGTGTTAATATGCACAATTATTACATTACAAATAATTTACTGGAATATGCAGCCCTCCAATTACAAAACAGGCTTGTTTCCACAGTGATCTTGCAAGTAGATATTTTGTCAGATAGCTAGCTACTTGCTGCTCTTTTATAGAAGATTCTTGCTTTCATAATTTCTAAATAAAAAAGCGAGAAGGAACATGCATTTTAAAAAACAATGTGGTTTAGGACTTGGTGGGGATTTGTCAGCATAACTAGACAATTCATCAGCATCATCTCAGGAATAATGCAGAACAATTCAAATACTAAAAGCAGTCTGAGTTAAGGATCTCAAAATACTGCTAACCTGCACTGTTTCTCAAGGCAAGCGCGTTGCATGCTGTCTGGAATAAAACTTTCTGTGATTGCCCTCCAGCACCAAACTCTCTACATTTAGCTCTCAGTTATGCACAGAAGTATTTCAACAGAAACACAATATAGCAAAAAATAAATACTGAAGTCATAACAACTGATCCTTAAATGCCTACTGAACATTATTTCTTACATAAATCCAAAGACTTCGTAGAATTATTTGCTTTCAGATAAACTACTCTAACCAACAAAACAATAGTAGGGACAACGAAACAAGTGTATTTTAATTGCAAAGAAAAAAATATCTGCCTTGTGATAACCTCTTCTGCTGCTGAAGACAGATGAAGTTGTTAGAAATATAGCATTGGTGTGATACTGATAATACTTGACATTGGTTGAAGCAAGCATTAATGACTTCACAAGCAATTGTTAGTTTATTAAACACTGGATTTTAAGCTAGCCATGCAGACCAAGGAACTTTACTATTAAACATGCAATCACAGATATCTTAACTATATCATACATAAGCTGGCACAATTACTTGTCAAGCTCACTCACGCATGATTTAGCCATGAACACATTTCAAAGCCATCCAAAGATTCTTCACTAACTGAACAGAGTATGTTACGGATAACCAACAGTTTAGTTAGACTTTACCAATTAACTACATTAGTTTCCCAGTTAAGATAGTTTCAGTAGCCAAAAGGTAATTTATATTGTGTAAGCAATAAGGTTATTAGCCAAAGCCAAAGCAAAACATAAGTTCTCTTACCACATCATCTGTCAGTGTCTTGATATTTAAATGCTGTAAATTAAATGGGAAACCAGACATGTCACAATTACGTAGAGAGAAAAAAAAACAAAACAGTAACAAAAAAGCAACATCAGTTATAATCACTATTATTCAAAAGATGCAATGTCAACAGTATTGAATTGTAATAATTTCCTTTGCAAGCTGTGTTTTACTGGTTTACATTGCACGGCAACTTTTCAAGGGAATACAGTGCAATCTTCCCCCCAAAAATATGTAATCTGATCCTTAGGCAGTGTAATTCCATGCAGAAGAACACAGACCAAGCATAGCTTGAAACAAGTTGCATTTTATTATGATTATAGCTAAGAATACTACAGCAGAAGACCTGCCCATAATGCAGCACTAGAATTGTCTTCTGAAAATGGCTGTGGGGATACCACCAAAAGACTCAGCCAAGAGATTTTAAATTCAACAGGAAAACAGTTCCCCAATAGTTTAAAGCTCTGACTGCCAAGCTGCAGTACACAGTCAGCCAAGATCATTGACTGCTCTCAAGCAGTGCCTGTGTGGGAAGCAGAACATTAAGCCACAAGCGGAAACTCACACAACTATTTCTTAGTAGTAACATCCAAATGCTCATGATCACTCAGCGCTGTGTGAAACAAAAGCTCCTTAACTCTTTTGCACTCCACTGCATATTGGCAAATACAGCAAGTGCTAGGAACTGAGTTCTTGCACAAAACCTAAGAGGAGTACCAAAGAATACAGGTGACTGATATGTCTGTGTTGCAGAGATCCAATGCATTGTTTTATATGACAAGGCTTCACAAACTGGAAGAACATAAACTCACATTCTTGGTGAGACTGATTCTTTCCCTATTGCTAAGTTCCTCACTGCCTAGTGTACAAAGTCTGGCAGGAGCTACAGCAACTGTCAATGGCTGTTTCTAGGTTAATTAGATTTAGAACTCTTACACTGTCATCACCAAAATTGGAACAGGTTGCCCAGAAAAGTGGTGGATTCCCCATCCTTAGAGACATTCAAGGTCACACTGGATCAGGCTCTGAGCAACCTGATCTAGCTGTAGGTGTCCCTGCTCACTGCAGGGCAGTTGGGCTAGATGACCTCTTTGAGTCCCTCCCAACTCAAACAATTCTATGATTATTGCTTATAACATCTTTTCTTTCTCTTCCCTCAGTACTAAAGAACATTTTGTGTTAAGACAAGTATTACCCTCTGATAGCTCGATCCTCAGTATTATTAAGAAACTGAGGAAGAAGTATGCGATGAACAGCTATGAAGTTAAAAATAAAAAGTAAATGAAGCATGATGAAACAATTACTACTCGGTGACATAGTATAAGTTCTACCATCAATAATTAAAAAAACTGGAGCTATATGAGTATGCCCAATCCTACTCTGTGTTACAATAGATGAGAAAACATAATAAAACATTAAGAATAATAAATGAGAAAACACTTCAGTGTAGTCAGTAGATTGAAGATCTGTACCCTAGATTTCTCACTGCAGAAATAGATCAGACCTCCATCCCACACTCTTCTGTGGTAGTGTTTTTTGTCTCCTTCTCATTTTCCAAAATAGCTACAAAAACAACCTGAATATTAATTTCTGTCATTTAAAGTGCTCTTGACTTCACATTTAGAAAGTTGTTGATATCTCTGTCTTTCAGTGATCAAAACTTCAGGAGAAAACACTATCCTGTGGTCTTATAATGGAGCAAAGACCACAAGTATTCATATTTCATACACTCAATTAAGACTTCCTGAGGAATCTGCTTAGAATGAAAGTCTACTTTGCATTGCATGTTTTCTGGTGGAATTTTGAGACTCATGTCAAATTCTACACACAGACAGAGAACGCACTAGCAGGTTCAGTTCCATTAAGAAGCAAATGTTTGATCACAGAATCCTTAGAGTTGGAAGGGACCTTTAAAGGTCAGTGTTCTGCACTGCTCAGTAGAAGACATTCATTAACATCCAGGGAATCAAGGGAACATTCTTGAGCTTCCAGTTTTGTCCTTTAAAAAAGACAATGTAAGTGGGATAGTTCAAGCCAGCTTTGTGCCTTTCAATCATGAAGGTGATCAGAGAACTGAAGCTGCACTCCTATGAAGAAAGGCTGAGGGAGCTGGACTTCTTCGGCATGGAGAAGAAAAAGCCCTGGAGAGACCTCACCGCAGCCTTCCAGTACTTTAAAGGAGCTCATAAGCAGGAGAGAGACTGACTTTTTACGTGAGTACACAGTGATAGGACAAGGGTGAATGGCTTTAAAGTAAAAGAGGGGAGATTTAGATTAGATGTTTGAAGGACATTTTTCAGAGTGGTGAGGCACTGGAAGAGAAATCCTGTATGCATTCAAGGCCAGGTTGGATGGGGCCCTGGGCTGTCTGATCTAGTGGGTGGCAACCTGGCCCACAGCAGGGAGTTTGGAACTCAATGATCTTTAAGGTCCTTTCCAATCAAAGTCATTCAATGACTTGCAGAATTACTCTGTGAAATGTAGCAATGGAATTTACTGTTGGAAAGGCTGAAAGTTCCCTATGCTACACATTAGAACATCTCACGACTCAATGCAGTTGGCTCATTAGTGAAAAGAAGGCTGCTGTGCAGCCAATAAGGACACTATAAAGGTGTAAGAAACTCAGCACACAACTGTGAGCTTTCTAAGCCTTCAGCTTATTGACTACTACTAGAAGTGAAGAAAAGTGAAAATACCCATGTAAGAGCTTATGCAAACAATGTTTTGTGGTCTTATTTCAAAAGAGGGCTACAAGAAAGCAACCCTACTTAAACAGCGCACATCTATCAATTTCTTTAGGAAGCAGGAGAAACTCAATAGAAACTACAGCCTAATAGTGTTCAGTTCCTTCAGTATTCTAATATTAAAGCACTGTATGACTTGTGGTAAGACATCTCAAAATATGTATTCTGTGAATTTTATAGTAAAAAAACTTCTCAGAGACACTGATCAGAACATGACAAACTCAGGTAACCTTTTTCCTCTCTCTCACCAAATCGTCCTCCTCTGGAAAGGTAAAGTCAGTTGCCAATTTTCATTGTCTTTGGTAGCATTCAAGGATACAGAGATGTGGAAAATGACACTGACTCACCAAAATCTTGTAAGACTGGAGGTTAAGTTGATCTCTTTTAATGGCACAAAATTAAGAGCAATTGTCATGACTTAAGAACAGGAGTATATGTTCATTCTTGCCAGGACAAACAAACACACTTCTAATAACGGGTAAAAACTAAATAGATCATACTTGAGTGTGGAGTGTTTTATTACAGGAATAAATTTTTATTTTCAGTCCTGGATATGTAAGTTGACAGAAGTAAGACATATTCTGCTCAGGTGAACAGGTTGTCTTAAGTACAGGCCTGCAAGTAAAACTGGGTTAAGTAATGCTCAGGTAGTAGCCACAGTTACTGCTAAGAACATTATACAAGCCTACGGAATATTACCTTGCAGCGGATGAAAATACTAATATGCTACTCTATGCCTTCCATGAACTACTCTATAATAATAAAATCATTACTTCTGAGAACACAGGAGCTACATACAAATATTTCTCTAGTTTATCATGGATTAAATAGATACATATAATATTGCTAATCTTGTTTTACGTCAACATCCTATTTTGCAGTCAAAGAAACACAAAAACATCAGAAGATTACAGAGCTAGAGTATTTAGAAAGTCCAGATTTATGTGGATTTAGCATGCTTAGAAAGTCAAGATTTACTGGGATCAGTAGCACCTACAGCTGGAAAAGCAGAAGTATCACCTTTACTTAGTCTTCAGCTATATAAACACCTAACAAAACTTTTTTTTTTTTTGCCTAGGACAGGGAGAAGGAGGTGATTTTACTTACAAATTGGCACTGCAGCCAAAGTGAAGTCAGAATTAAAATAATATAGATTTAGTATTTTTGAAGAAAGCATTTTGACACGGAATTACTCCTTACTGAAGATGAAGGCCCTCAGGCATACTGATAAATAACTGATTTAATTAGACAAAAGATACATACGTACATTCAGTGTATGGTTCATTGTACTTGATAAGCTGTCAGAAGGCCTGATCTCAAAAACATCAAAGATACTGAAAGCCTTAGACAGAAACTGAAGGATACAATAGGGCACAACAGACAACATTCACAACATGTGCACAGCTAGGCAGAAGTTTACTTACAGAACAGAAGAATCACTATGTCTTATAGAAGTGTCATATATGTAGAAGCCATATGTGATACAAGTTTTGGACCATACTGCTAGGGAAAGTAAGCCAATACTACTCGGCTTCCTGTATGCTCACAGTGAACAATTATATTAGTATGCAGAAGACGACCATCTTTTGCTGTATCTACAAACAGTTCTGCAGCACACACTGAAAGTGAATTTGCATGACAAGGTTTAACAAATTGAGTCACTGCTTTTTATAATTACTCCAGTCAACTCTGGGTTGATGAAGTGAAATGAATCAAAGAAATGAGAAACACCAACACTGCAGCTCAATGTGGGCTGCAAAGGATGAAGAACATCCCAAAGTAGTGCAAGATACACTCTGTAACATTCAAATATTCATGCACTCTACCAGAGGCAGCTTCTACCTTTTCCAGTGGTGCTCTTTTCATCATCACGTAAGCACAGAGTGACATCACTTATCTTTCTGAATGAAAACAACTTGTTTAAACAACAGTGCATTTTTACTTGAGTTCAGATTACACCTGGCATGGATGGACAACATTAACATGCCAGACAGGCAGAAGCCCAATTTGTTCATCATAAATGGAATTAGAAGACAGATAAGCACCCAACCATACACCACTACCAATATGAGAGGAGTTCAAGCCATTCAAAGTAGAAGTATCTCAGGCAGATAAACACACACTCATGCCAACACACTGAAGTTCTTAAATAATTTATATAATAAAAAGAAAAAGGAAAAAAAAAAGAATAACATTTCTCACATTGTGGAATTGAAATCCTTTTTGGATCTTTATATTTGCTTCCTTACAGAAAGAGGGGGAAAAAATTCACAAATAAATAAAAACGCTGCACATGCAAAGATTGATACACAAAGAACAGCTTATAGACTATGTAAGAAAAAAATAAATAAAGGAGAATTTAAACAAGATGCAATGAGTTTTAACAGAATTGGCTGACTTAAGCCTAGGTGCTGAAATTACCAAGACTGATGACGTACATATAATCATACAAATCTCCCTGTACCTTTTTAAATTAGAAAGTGAGAAAGAACTCCAATACTGCCATTGATTCTACCACCAGAAAGATTCAACACAAGCTCTTTTTTCCCTAAAGACAATTATCCAGTAGAAACACAACTAGAAGACTGAAGAAAGCACTACAAAGAAACCTGTAGACTCAGTTACAGCAACATAAATTGGATTGTTACAGTGGATGTTATTACTTTGAAATCCCCTTTGTCACAATATTCCCTAAGTAATTTTGCTATCTCAATCTGTAAATGCACTTTAAAAATTGCAGTATAGCCCTACAACATCTCCTATTTTTAATTTCCAATACATTACTTCAGCATTTATTTAACGGCTTTATACACACACACAC
>NC_034409.1:159984735-160171329 GCF_002078875.1 Numida meleagris | reverse complement strand
CACACACACTCACACACACTCTCTTTCTCTCTGTTGCTTGGAAAGCAGTTTGAAAAGCAATTAGGGGCAAAATTATCTTAACATGACAGTTTCTACACAGTGATATTCTCTAGACATTGATGAGTTAAACTT
The DNA here is from genome assembly GCF_002078875.1 of Numida meleagris. NCBI lineage: Eukaryota > Metazoa > Chordata > Aves > Galliformes > Numididae > Numida > Numida meleagris. Next base: position 160,171,197 of record NC_034409.1, on the reverse strand, counting down.
AAAATTGGTGCTTACAGGTAAGATTATATAACAAAGTGCCAGAACACAGCACTAAAATTTAGTATCATAACCCACAGTGTTAATTCATGCCAACAAAAATAACAGCATGAGGAATTTACAATTTTACAGAGCAGCAATAAAGAGTTTTAGGTAACATCTGTTCAGCAATAATTTCTTTAAAAGACTAATTTAGATTCAAGGTCTTACACTGCAGCATAACTGCAGCAATAATTCAGTCACTTCATAATTAAAGATATTGACACAGATCGGTCTTACCTTTCTCCTCAATGCCAGTCAAACAGAAATGCTTTTGCTTTTAACTACATCTTTCTTTGATTTATAAACACTATTAAATGCAAGTGTTAATTTGCCTATGTTAAACAGATTGCTGCAAACAAGAAAGTCTTCCTGACTCATATAAATTTCATAGAGAACTTAATAAAAAAATATAACCTGAAAGTCACTGAAGATTGGTCAATGATATACTGAAATTAATAGAAACACTTCTAAATCAGCTAGACATCCAGTTGACATTTTGAGGTCTAGCATCTACAAGATGTAGTCCCAGTAAAGCATGATAACAAGTAGTTTAAGTAATCTAGCAATCATTTACACAGTTTCTAAACATTTCTAAGAAAACACACACATATATACACACACACATACACACACGTATACAAACCAAGTAAAAGAAAGGGGCAAGCAGCTTCTTTTTAACACCCTCCTCAGTGGATTTCAAAAGCGTCCTACTCAAACAATATATAGCTAGGTTCAACCTCTGCCATCTTTCATTACATTTCTTCTTTTTACCAAGCTCTAAACCCTCAAAGATGAATGTAAGAGCTTTCAATAAAGCTAAACCACCACAGTATCATAGAACATTTTTTACCCTTCCAAGAGTTCCACTCTTCCAAAACCTTAGACCTGCTGAACAAATCCAAACTGGTAAGCACTTCAGAACTAATCATCGTGCCATAAAAATGTTCTTTATTGTTGTGTTTTAAATAATTCCATCAAAGGAGAGAGGGAACTAGAAACTACAACTGAAACTCAATTCTTCTGAGAAGCTAGTCTATTCAGGAAGGCAGTACTTCAAGAAGACATTTAATTGGAATTAGCAACTATTTAGCCCAAAGCCTCTTTCTCCCTCATCTAAATGAAGTGGTAAAAATCAAAAGATTGTCCTCCTGCTAAATAAGGACTTCTGTTGGGGGGGGAAAAAAAAAAAAAGAAGGCGCATGTTAACAATGTCAATTTTGTTAACCAGCAATCCAATTTCACCTGAAGGTCTGTCAAGGAATCAAATTCTTTTCCAGATTGGCCTAACTACTGTTGATTTGGTAACTCTCAAGTGACAGATCAATATGTTGCATTGATTGGAACAGTCCAACTTGGAATTTATCTTGAAGCCTTTTGTCCTAAGGAAAATTAGACTAATCCAATCTGGATGACTTGAGTTTGCTGAATCTAATAGTCAATTTTAACCACATTTGATAAATGCATAATAGATAAGAAGCATAATTCAGGTTACATGAAGATGTATGGCACGACAAGTATCCCAAACACACATAGGGGTACAGCCGGTGTTTATGACTGGATTATAGATAATTCAAAGGAGCGAGGAGAGGTTTTATGTACTCTGACACCAAACTAATCTAACGAATGAAAGAAGATGTATTACAGGAGAATTTAGATATGAACAAGTCAATACACATACAACACCTTTCCCACCACTCACTCCTCCCTCACAAAAAAGTCTCCTAAGAAGACAGAAGGTAGAGAGGAGGAAGGAAAATATACCAATTTTAATTTTAATAAGTGATAATATTCTGCACTGCAACATCTTAGGGCAGAAACTGATATGACAGAAAGAAACGCATTTCTCCCAGTGCCCTTCAAGGAAACCACTACAAATCAGAGGAGCTGGTTAAGGTCTACAATCATTAAAATAACAGATATTCACAACTTCTACTGATTTATATCCTTCTTCCGCAGGAAATTACTATCTGGGACAAACCAAGGATTAGAGACAACAGCTCTATGGTTATAGAAGCTATAGCAACTCCTTAGATTTTGGAACATGAAACAGCTTGCTGCTCCTTGGCAACTGGTAATTTACACAGACCAGATTTGTAAATCGTACTTCTCAGCAGTTTACATGAAGACAGAGACAAAAACTTATACTCTGCTTAAGGAATATCGACTTTTCTTAAGGTCTGCCAGTGAGCTAATGGCATACCTAGAACACAATCCTTATTAGAAAGAGAACTGTCACATATCACCATCCCAAGGCAACATCTTTGCTTTAAGAATGCTTATAAAGATGAAATACAAGACCGTTGTCTAAGGTCAAATGCTTTTGAAAGTTACAAAGCTTTCTCATGAATTAAGGATATTCTCAGTCACTCTCGCTTAAAGAATTTCAGAAACTGGGGGAGAAAAAAAAAAATCCCTACTCTCATGATGATCACGCACTCAACCAAGCTAAGTAAAATATGCAAATTCAGCTTCCTTGGCTTTCCGTGGCTGGGTCAAAGTAAAATCAATACTGTAACTCCAGAAAGCCAGTGAGCTGATGGCCACACCTGCATATGCCTAGACTTCGCAGGCAGACAAACAAGCTCATCTGCACCAAAGAGAAGGCCTCTTTTCTCTACAAATCCCATCTGAGTTCATTTCAGTAGAGAATTCTCAGGGGCCCTGTTGTATCTGATAGTTACACTCCCTAAAAAATGTTTGTATTTCTACTGAAGGGAATACTGAAAGTGATGGTAACACCCGAATTTCCCTCCCCAAACATGTTTAAACAGTGAAAATGATGGCAAAATGCAATTTACCTAAGACCTTAGCAGTTAAAGTATGGGCAAGAAATACAAGATTTTGAACTCAATGCCGTTGTCAGCCTCAATTATACACAAATCTGTCTCCTGCTTCCTGCAGGAATAAACCAGTCATGAAGTCATATACCAGCACTACTCCAACCTTTTAGACTGAGCAAACTGTATCAGCTTTTACTCAGAGACCCTATGCTAAATAATGTTTTCTGACACAGCCATGTATTTATCTGTGACCAGCTACGTTACCTGTGTGACTAAAATGCAAGCACCCAAAGTAGATGTATAGCCAGTTTTCACAGCAAGCAAACAGCTCTTGGTCCACAATTTCATACACACATATCTACTCTGCGTGTGGTGGGTACGAGACTTGTAGAATGTGTATTTGTTCATCTTTAATATTTGGCTATCTCAGCATGTCCAAAGAAAACTGGCTATTCTTAGGTACTTTTTAGCTAGGCACATCTTCTATACATATTATTTTGTAGGCAACTATTTGCTCTTTTGAGTTTCCCAACTGATGAGTTTGCTAGCCAAACTTTGTAAAGCAGGACTAGGGAGAGCTGTATCCTTTAAATTACTACGTTACACTATTAATACACTATTCTATTAGAGCGCGTCTGAAGGAGGGCTTCAAAGATGGTGAAGGATCTAGAGGGGAAGACATATAATGAGCAGCTGAAGTCCCTTGGTTTGTTCAGCCCAGAGAAGAGGAGACTGAGGGGAGACCTCATTGCGGCCTACGGTTTCCTCACATGGGGAGCAGAGGGGCAGAGCTGATCTTTGCTCCCTGGTGACAGTGACAGGACCTGAGAGAGTGTCATGGAAGTGCATCATGATAGGGTCAGATTGGATAACCGGAAAAGGTTCTTCACCACAGGGTGGTCAGGCATGGAACAGGCTCCCCTGGGAAGTGGCCAAAGAACTGAACTTGCTGGAGTTCAAGAAGCATCTGGACAACATCCTCAGACATATGGTCTGATTTCTGGGTCTCCCTGCATGGAGCCAGGACTTGGACTCAGTGGTCCCTTCCAACTCAGGATATTCTATGATTCAATGAAATTCAGAGTCTGTTTTTCATTAAACAGTTTATGTGACCAAAACAAAACCCAAACATTTAGTTCGAGTGGAAGCAGCATCATTTACATCCGAAGAGGCGTTATGTTAACACCCTCACCTCTACAGCTGTCACACAGTGATTAAAGAAAACTTCATCATAAAGAGGAGAGACCCGAAAGCACGCGAGGCAGTAGGGAGTCGGGCGCTTTGAGAACAGCAAGACAGAAGCGAGCTGGGGCGGGCGGGCCCTGGAACCCTCAGGCAGGCTCCTGGGCGCACACCAAGCACGGAGGAGCCAGGCCTACGCCCGTGCCACGGGCAGGGCCGTAGGACGGATCCGTACTTACGAATTTAGGCTTCCTGCCGTCCGTGGCCTCCTCAGATCCGCCGGCGGCCGGCGGGCCCTTCCTGCGGAGCCCCTTGTTCTCCCTCCCGCCGCGACCCGGTGGCGAGCGCGGCCGCGGCCGCCGCGACTCCATGGCCGTGCCCAGAAGAGGCGAGGCGGAGACAGCCGGGGCTGCGATTAGAGCAGCTTAGCTGAGCTGGGCCGGCAGGGCGCCGCGGGGGAGAAGGAGGGGGCTCAGGGCTAAAGCCAGGCAGAGGATTTACAGCCAGCAGCCCCTAATCCCGGCGGCGATGGCCGCCGTCCGGACCGCACCGCAGAAGCACCCCCACGCCGCACACGGCCCGGCCCAGCTGGACCGGGGGCAGCAGGGAATCCGCTCCCAACGGCCGCTCCCCAACGCCTGTTAGAACCCAGGAATGTGCCGCCGTCAGAATCGTCCCGCCACTGCTGGTTCCGCCCCCCGCCTCTGTACGACAGCCAATCCACGGCGGCAGAAGGAAACTGCCGCTTTCTGGTTGGATGGCCTTCTGCCAATCGCCGGTGAATCAGCTGTCCTCCCCGAGAGCCACCGCTCTCCCCGCTCACTCCCCGCACTACGCGTCCCAGAGAGCAGTGCGGCCCGCTCCCGCGCGGCAGACAGCGCCTGCGCAATGTGGTGCACGGCGGGAGCTGTAGTCCCGAGCTGCCTGGGGAGAGCGTAGGGAGGTGTGAGGGGCAGCTCCTATGTCAGTTTGGGGAGCCGCGCCGCTGGGGGCGGGTTTCTTGGCTTCGCTTGGGGGCTGTTTGGTGTTCCTTTTTTTGATTTTTTTTTTTGCGTCATTTGCTGTTGTTTTGTTTAATTTTGGCCCCAGGAAGTTTTGTACTGCCACGTAATGCGAAGCTTGTGGCAGTGTGCCCCGGCAGGGCGGTTCCCTCTCTGGTTAACTGTGTGTGCGCAGATAGGTGTGTCTAAGTGCACATACATATATACGCACGCATCTATGTTTATATGGTACCAGTTCACCTATTCAAACACAGAATAACACGAGATATGTAGGGTGTATTAAAACCAATGACAGTATTTCCGTTAGCTTCTCCAGCCCATGATTTGGTGTCCTGGTGGGCCCTGTGTCTGTGGAGTTGCTATTAATGGTAATGGCAAGGCCGAAAGGAGGGAGGTGTGCCTGCGTTCTGAGCTGCCTGATGCAGCCTCCTGTTTTCTGTAACAGAAGGGCCTCCACAACTCTTCATTGTATGGGGAAAAAAAAAAAAACATGAATAAGTAGAGATTTCACTATGCTGTAGATTAGCAAATTATATATGCTTCAGAAAGTAACTGAATTCTCCTTAATGCAATGAATACTTTGCATTTATATTTATCTTAAATTAACAGTAGCTAGGAAAATGAAAACTGGAGACCAACAAAGGAAAATTTATTTCCAACTCTGAATCTTAGAATCATGGAACTGTAGAGGTTGGTTAGCAATCTCATTGCTAAAGCAGGTTCACTAGAGTACAACACACAGGTAGGCATCCAGGCAGGCCATTAATAGCTCCAGAGAAGGAGACTCCACAACCTCTCTGGGCAGCCTGTTCCAGTGCTCTGTCACTCTCACAGCCCTTGTTCTATTGCTGCATGCTACTGAAAAGAGTCTGTCCCCATCGACTTGACTCCCGCACTTTAGATACTTATAAACAGTTATGAGATCCCCTCTTAGCCTTCTCTTTTCCAGGCTGAACAGCCCCAGATCTCTCAGCCTTTCTTTGTAAGGGAGATGCTCCAGGCCTCTAATACTCAGTACTGGGTATCGCTAAGAAAAAAGATAACAGCATTCATATCTAGAGTATTTTCTAAAACAGTGCAAGTTTCTTTTTTCTTCAGTGAGAAAGATGCTCATATTGTTTTTGAAATGTAGCTATGCCTTGAATATAGTGAAAATAAAACGTCTCCCCCAGATTAGATGATCTCCTGAGGTCCCTTCCATCCCCTACAATTTTGTGGTTCTGTGATTATATTCACTGTTTCAAAATAATTTGAATGTCTTCCATTACAATGCAATGACATAGGATAAAGTTTTCAGTCCTTCAACATCACCTACACAGTCACCTGCAATATGTAATGCTTGCAATGACGTGGAGCTCCAGTAAAGCACGGTAGTGTTCAGCCCCAGACTGGACCTTTGGAGGGCTGGGTCCCAACGCTGGGGAGCTGTGGGGCTAGAATTATTTGAATACATAATACTGTTTGTTCTTTGGCACATTTCTGTAGATCTTTTGTAAATTTATATTGGAATTCTTTGTGGAAAGTGTAATTAGCATGACACTGTTTAATGTCATGGTTAATGATTTCCTGGAACATTTGATTAGAAAATTAATCAGCCTATGTATGCATATGATAAAGCTGTTTAAATGGACCTCCTAATTGCACTGTGGTAGAACACAATGGCTTGTGCCAATATATCACTTTCAAAGTACTGTATTGCGATAATAGAGAAACACTAAAGAGAATAATTTATTAGACAATTTTCTAAGCCAAAAATAAATGTTAGTACTTTTGATCAATTATTATTATCTTTTACACTACCCCTCTTGTGCTTCTTAGGTGCTTAACAGCTTAGTTGGTCAAGATTAATAATAACTGAGTAGTAGGTGTGAGAAAGAATCAGTAACACAGGCTCTAGCGGTAGACCCAGGAAATCCTCATGAGGTTCAACAAATCCAAGTGCAAGGTCTTTCACCTGTATTGTGGCAAGCCCACTATCAATACAAACTGGAGGATGAAAGAATTAAGCACATCCCTGCTGAAAAGGGCTTGGGAGTACTGGTGGATGGCAACCTGGACATGATCCAGTAATGTGCCCTCACAGCCCAAAAAGCCAACCGTATCCTGAGCTGCATCAAAAGAAGCATGGCCAGCAGGTCATGGGAAGTGATCCTTCCCCTCTACTTTGTGCTGGTGGGACCTCGCCTGGAGTACTGCGTCCAGATATGGAGTCCTCGGTACAGGAGAGACATGAACCTGTTAGAGCACATCCAGAGGAGTGCCACAAAAATGATCCAAGGGATGGAACACCTCCCCTGTGAGGACAGGTTGAGAGAGCTGGGGCTGTTCAGCATGGAGAAGAAAAGGAAGGGGAAAGATACTTTAGCAGGGTCTGTTGTGATAGAACAAAGGGAAATGGTTTCAAAGTAGAAGAGGAGAGATTTGGACTGGGTAGAAGGAAAAGGTTGCCCAGAGAGGTGGTGAATGCCCCATCCCTAGAGGCATTCAAGGTCAGGCTGGACCAGGCTCTGAGCAACCTGATCTAGCTGTAGGTGTCCCTGTTCATTGCAGGGGAGTTAGACTAGATGACCTTTAAGGGTTCATTCCAACTCAAACAATTCTATTATTCTATGGTTTTGAAGAGACTATACTTAGAGCGTGCATATTGACTGGAACATGCATATAGCTTGATGATATTGCATTTTTTTTTTTTTCTGGAATGAGTTTTTCAGTTTTAAAAATGTGCGAGACAAAAAGCAACTGCATAACTTAAATGTAAGGATATTTGCAAAATTTGAATTGATGTATTTAACTCGACTGTCCCAATTCTGTTCCACTTTTTTTTTTTTTTTTTGTAATGTGGCTCAAGTCTTAAACCTACAGAAATGAATGTCTTGTTGATATTCATTTTTCCAGGGAGGCAGTTTTTCAAATAAATCCCTATGTACTGCATTTTCAAGCTGGCTTTTGACTGAGTTTAGGCAGTTCTCCATATTTCATTTGGAAATGCCTAGTTCTTGCCTGTGCAAAGAGAATAAAACAGTAAATTAAGTGTTGTTTTTTTTAAATTAAATTAATCCTATTAGACTGTCATATAAAAGTTAGAAAGAATTTTGTAAGCAATGTTATTGTTCTTATACAGCAATCATACAGTTTCAACAGACATTATTAGTAAGGCTACGCAAGTCCTCCAACTGGCAGAAGCAAGAAGGATGCCAGCTGCAAGTGCCCTTGCAGGATATTTCTTCTTTCTTTCATGAAAAGCACCAAACAGGCTCTCCTATCTCAAATCTCTCAAACCTGCATAGCTATTAGTAAATCATACCAATTGACTGTGTATCTTAGACCTTTCCTAAAATCTTATTCAGACAGTTAATAGAGTAGTTACACCAAGAAGAAGTTATAAGATTGCTAACCTGATAAAAAAAATGTAAGTAATAGAAATTAAGTTTGAAAAACGCAGCCTGTCTTCATGTCTTATTGAGTCAGTTGATGCTGTTTGTTATGTAAGAAACTCTTAACGGATGCATTTTCATACTGCAATACCGGCCCTAATAATTTAAATGTACTACAATGTGATATTATTAAATGCAGCCTATGGATTAGATATTACTCACTTTTCACAGTGAAAATGTGAGAACTCTATTATTCCATTATTAAGATAAATGGAGATAAAAACTCAAATTCTTCATATATTAGATTTGCAAAGGAACCTGGCTGCTAACAGGTTTATTGTACTAATAAATGAACAAATTCATGTTAAATTTCTGAGGAAAATCGTGCTCTGCATGTATTAAATAGAATTAAATGAATTTTAAATTAATTAATCAAAGTTTTATAGAAGAAAATTTGCTATGCTTTTCTCTGTAAAAAAAAAAAGAGTTTGAATTCTTTTGCTTTCTTGGGCATAATTTGATTGTCATTTATTCATAAGTTATTTTATGTTATAATATGTGTGTATCTGGCATATATTTATTCGGAAAAATGAAAAATTATAGATTTATGCTGGAAGATCATTATCACCTAATACTAAACCATATTCCTAAGTGCCACAGCCACACTTTTCTTAAATACCTCCAGATAAGACAACTCTGCCACCTCCCTCAGCACACTGTTCCAATGCTGTTCTACGAAGCAGTTCTTCCCAATACCTAATATAAACACCCTTGACACAACTTGCAGCTGTTTTCTCCTGTCCATATAGTTGTATTGCAGAGTATAAAGATGAGAAAGGCATACCTGAAGACAGCATATGTCACAGTCCTGTTTTTGGTTTTACATCAGTCATAACTTTTGGAAATGTCAAACAAAATTTTACATACAGAAGATTTTTTCACTCTCTTTTCTAGCTAGAATTTAAGTAAAGGACTTTTAAGAGTAGTTGTAATCTGAATGTCACCATTTTCCTTTCTGAAGCTTTCAAAGTCACCCTGTTAAAGATGAGGGTATAATAAGTAGGAAAGTAGTTTGCTCCATTCATTTATTGTAGATTACAAGTTGCTAATAATTTCTCACAAAATATTTTAGGCTAGCCTCTCACTCCACTGAGGAAATTTAATATACCTCCTACAAGATGGGACAGGAAAAAAAGATCAGTAAGTCCATTATACAGTTCATCAAATGGGTCTTTATGAGGATATTGCAGATGTGATTTGTGGCACTATTTAGGATACACTGCATACTACATTATTATAAAGTTCAGGTTTGTAATTTAATTATGTGCCAAATTATCTTCAGTTCTAACTGCAGGAGAAGTGACTGGGCCAAGCCTGACAGCTGATATAAATTAAAGATTATAAGTGGTCTGAGTGTCATGGACTGCAGTAAGGGCTATGTTATTTAATTTTATACTAAGTGTGGGATTTTCAGAGCCACCTAAAGAATGAAATGAATTACCAAGATCCTGTCTATTTTACTGTTATAATAATAAATGTTCATAGCAAAGTTAGTACAAATTGTTAATTTTTCCCAAAAGAAAGTAAATAGGTTTCTAGAGGAGAAAACTGTGATGTTCTTTCTGGATTAAGGGTCCACTGTAGTGTGATCAAGCATAGGGACATTTCAGGGCATTTACTATAAAGTTTTTAAGGCTTGTGTCAGAATGCTGAGGCGTACAATTATCTTCCATTATTTCTCGATAACTCACTGAATTCATCATAGCTTTCCTTTTACAATATACCTCCATCATTTTTAATGCTTCACTTTTCAAATTTCCAAGAGTCTGTACTTTATTTTTACATGTGATAATTTATGTTACTTTCCTCTTTCAAAATAATACTCTCATAATACTCTCCACTTTCAAAAATCCCTTGTTATCTTTTGACAGATGTATTATTTTGAGATATATATGCATAAACATATATATATATGCATAATGCTTTTTTGAGTTAGTTATGTATTAAGAAAGTCTCAAAATTGACTGTAATTTGTTTATATAGCTTTTTTTTTTCTTTGACAGACTTTCTTACTCTAATCTATCTTTTTAAGTTTCTCAGTTTTTCCCCTCATAGGAATAATGGATGTAATCGCATTATGGTTATTGCAACTTAATGTTCAGCTACAGTTAGTACTCAACATGTATATTAAGATAAATGCTTCCTCTCATTTAAAAAAAATCATTTTTGGAAATTACTGAAATATATTCTGTGTGAAACTAGGAATTTTGTGGGTAACTGAAGTCACTGTTGCTATCCAATCTGTGTATTACTTTTTGTTCCTCTGTTGCCTGGGATGTTTCAGTGAGCTTGGCTGATTTTTAATAGCTCTTTTACTCACGTAATGGTACACTTCTACAAACTGAGTACAATTTGCTACCATTCTAATGTTCTACAGAAGCTTCATCTCTTGTCATAGGAAGATGAAGAATGTATTTGGAAAGTGTACTTTGTATCACAAGTACTCCTCCAGTGCAGCAGAGCTTCTAAGCTAAGTTTCTTCTTAGAAGTTTCTGAAGTGACAGTTTTCTGACAAGAATGAATCAGAATAAACTTCTTAAGTTTCCATTTTCCTTCACCTACACTATAATAAATAGTGGTTAAGAAAAATGAACGTTTTCACTTATTTTTACAAAATATTACTGCAGAAATGAGGGAGATTAAGTTGAATTGCGATACAGAGGTCATTTGATAGGACTTGGAGATGTAACTAACATTCTGGAGCAACAAAAGAGAGAAAATTTATTGTCATCATTATAGAGGTGCCTTTCAGCTGGCTGCAGTTGATAATATCCTCTCACAATATTTTCAATTTATTGTGGAACAACTTCACAAGAGGAAAAACTTCTGAAACCAAAATCTACTTGTCAAGACAACCACAGGATAGTTTATGTGGTTTCTATTACTCTATAAACAAAATTTAGAGAGCAAAATCTCAATGTCTAAGTAAGTGTCTGGGCATCATCGGGAGTTCACGACAATGAGGCAGGTATGAAGTCATGCCAGGAAATCACTCCAAACATCAGTGTTAGGTCCTGAGAAGGTAAAAAGCGTCAGACACAGTCTACTGATGAGTGGCATGTCCACAGTGATGAGACAGGTCAAGTCACACTGCAGCTCAGGATCAGTAGGGTTCATGGCTATGAACTCCTACAACAAAGATCAAGCTGGAACTGAAAGCTTTGATGGAGCAAAAATGGATCCTGTAAGAAGATAGTGTGAATGGAGGTCACAGGTGAAGCTGCTTGGGGTAATTAAGGTTTGTTTGTGCACTCATGGCTATAACAGTAACGTTCATTGACCTGGCAGAAGACTTGACATAAAGAATCTGGACTATACGGTGCAGGGATACAAGGTGGACTATACAGTATAAGGGGTACAGAACAGGGTGGCACGATAGGCTGCCCAATAATGATCTAATTGGTTTTTATACTCGTCTGCAATAGCTTATTTGGCAGAGTAAGGGTCTCATTTCTCTCCTGTGATATGGTATGGTATATGCTTGAATCTTCACTGTGAAGGGGGAAACAGATCTTACTCCAAGAGCTGGCAGGGCTCATTGAAAGGTCTTTAAACTACATATGAAGGGGGAAAGGGATGAAACAAGGCTCACTAGAGATGAGCTTGGGAGAACAATGTCAGAGTTGCATGTGTAGCCAATGGCTCATCTGAAGTGCATCTACACCAAGGCATACTGTATGGGCAACAAGCAGGAGGAGCTAGAAGCCATTGTACAGCAGGCAAACTATAACTTACTTGCAGTTTACTGAAACATGGTGGGATTGCTCCCACAACTGGAGCACTGCAATGGATGCCTATTATCCCTTCAGGAGGGGTAGGCTCTCTGTGTTACAGAGTGATTTGATGTTGTAGAGCTCAGGGCTGGAAATGATAAGGTCGAGTACCTGTGGGTAAGGGTAAGGGAGAAGACTAACAAGGTGGACATGCTGGTAGGGATCTGCTATGGGCTGCCAAACCAAGCTGAAGAGATGGATTTCCTGGCACAGGTGGTAAGTGAGCCTTCTACAGGAGGTACCCCACTAGATCTGCTGTTTATGAACAGAGAAGGATTAGTGGGAGATGTGAAGGCTGGGGCCTGTCTTGGGCAGAGCGACCACAAAAATGCTGGAGTTCTCTATTTTTGGTGAAGTCAGGATGGGGCATCAGCAAAACTGCTACCTTGGACTTCTGGAGGGCAAATTTTAAACTGTTCAGGGTACTGGTAGGGAGAATCCCTTGGGAGTCTGTCCTGAAAGACAAAGAGGTCCAGGAAGGCTGGCTGCTCCTCAAGAAGGAAGTGTTAAAGGAGCAGGAACAGGATATTCCCCTGTGCTGTAAGATGAGCCAGATGGGAAGAAGACCATTGTGGCTGAACCAGAAATGTTACCTGAAATTCTGGGAGAAAAAAAAAAGAGTTTACCTCCTGTGGAAGAAAGGACAAGCAACTCTAGGAGAGTAAAAGGAAATGCGGGTATATGCAGGGAGAAAATCGGAAAAGCTAAAGCCCAGCATGAAGGAGGACAGGCCTTCAGAGGGATCTGGACAGGCTGGATCACTGGGTTGAGGCCAGTAGGATGAAGTTCAACAAGACCAAGTACCAGGTCCTGTTCTTTGGTCACAACAACTCCAGGTAATGCTACAGGCCAGGAGCAGAGTGGCTGGAAAGCTGCGTGGAGGAGAAGGATCTGAGGGTGTTGGTCAACACTCGGCTGAGCATGAGCCAGCAGTGTGCCCAGGTGTCCAAGAAGGCCAATGGCATCCTGGCTTGCATCAGAAATAGTGTAGCTAACAGGACTGTGGAGGTGCTCTTCTCTCTGCACTCAGCACTGGTAAGGCCACACCTTGAATACTGTGTGCAGTCTTAGGCCCTTCACTGCAAGAAAGACATCAAGGACCTGGAGTGTGTCCAGAGAAGGGCAACAAAGCTGGTGAAGGGTCTGGAACACAAGTCTTACAAGAAGTGGCTGAGGGAACTGGGATTGTTTAGTCTGGAGAAGAGGAGGCTCAGGGGAGACTTTATTGCTCCCTACTGTTAACTGAAAAGAGGTTGTGGCAAGTCGGAGGTCGATCTCTTCTCCCAGTTAATAGTGATAGGACTAGAGGGAATGGCCTCAAGTTGCACCAGGGGAGGTTCAGGTTGGATATTAGGAAAAATTTCTTTTCTGAAAGAGTGTTTAGGCATTGGAATAGGCTGCCCAGGGAGGTGGTTATGTCACTGACCCTGTAAATGGCCAAGGAAATGGTAGATGTAGTACTTAGGGACATGGTTTAGTGGGCAATATTGTTGGTACATGGATGGTTGGACAAGATGATCTTAGCGGTCTTTTCCAACCTTAGTGTTTCTACGATTCTGTTAATCCCTTGAGTGGTCTCATTAGGTTCATTATCTTTGTTACTTCTACAACCAGCATTAATCTAAAAAACAATCAATCAAATCCACAATTACGTGTCCATCAGTCCCTGAAAAAGAATGTAATTCTTTTTCCCCGTCTGTCTACAAAACTGCATATCTTTTCATTCATGAGTTCATTTATTTCTTTTTTTGAATGATATGCTTGTACTAATAAAAAGGAAATCTTCAAAGTCAGAATAACCTTTGCAAGATTAAAAATCAAGTAGGGGGTCACCATGGAATCAATCCTTATACCCCACTAAGTGCTCATAAAGTTGTTATTTACCATTAAGTTGTGTGAGTTTCGAATTTGGACATCAGATAGATACATGTTTACCAGCTAGAAAAATGTCAACAAAGACCTCTTTTTGTCCCACTGAAAGAGAGTGAATATTGCAAAGTGATCCAGGTTTGCAGATGCTGACTGTAGTGAGATATTAATACAAGAGGCAGAGCTGTAATTGTTCAGATACGTGATTAGAATGGATGATAACGTATGTTCAAAACAGCTTTATGTGATCTACAATGCGGAAAAAGGAAGTGTTGCTCGCAAAGTGGTTCAAAGCATGCACAATTAAGAGCAGTACCTGGATCAACTCCTTTGCATTCTTCACTGAAAACAGGAATAGAATAGCATGATGCAGGATTCTCTGAAGAACACCACACATAGAAGCAAAAGCAGTGTGCAGCTCAGCAGCAAGAGCAGCCAGCAGGTTTATGTTCTCAGTGGTACTGAGAACAGAGCGATGAAAGGTACTCATCCCAGATAAAATTGCATTGCTTATGTGTGTCATGATCTTGACTTACCCACCCTCCCCAACTGCGATGTCATCCTCTGTAAGACTTCCTGTGATGATTATGCTTTTTTGTACTCCAGTGATGTCATTGTTCCTATGGCCCTGCATGTCAAATATCAGTAGTGATACTGGTGATGAGTGTCACTATACCTCAAAAATATTTAAAAGTACTACAGTTTCATAAAACAACAAAAATGTATGGGGGCTTATAGCATTTATATAGAGAGGAGATTTATATTCTGCTGTTTAGGGCAATCTGAAAGATACAGAACTAAGCTAAGCTCTTCCTACAGTTAATGTTTATTGAAATTACACTTAACTGACACTCTTTAAGTAGTGGAGAGAAGCTAGCACCTCCAACAGGCAGTTCATCCAACCCTTAAAATAGATATTTGAAACAAATGGAGAGATTTCATCAGTGAAAAGATCTGGAGATCCTTCTGTGTCTTCACTGATGATAGAAGGTGCTTTGATAACTGGCTTAAACTAGGTGACTAACTTTTATATGCAGAAGGTAAATGAGATAAATCTCATTTTCTTAAACTATTCTGAGGACATCAGCAATTTGCAGTCAATAAATTCACTCCCTTTCACTAGATTTTATTAGACCTATTCATATTAGTTCAGAAGAGGTAGAAATATTTAACTAGCGATGTTAATAGCTCATTGGAATTAACAAGAGTATTCTCTTGTGATCTTCAGAGAATAAAACTTTGAATAATCATCTGCACATCTTTGACAATAGCTTTTGATAGTCTGAAAATTGAAGACAGATTTTTCTTTCCCAGAAGGATTAATGAATATTTCTCTTATACTTTTTGCTGCAGTCTGTTATCACTATGGATATTAAACTGCTGTAAAAACTACAGGAATGGTTAAGTTATAAATTTGCTGTCCTGTTGGATGGTGATTAAGGATGAATGCCGCTACCAACCTAAATTTTCTAGCATATTTTCTTGATAAAATCTATTCCATCTTTCTGCTTCATCTATCTCTCCTCCCCCTTTCTTTCTGTTAAAATATACTAATTTTTCTCACTTTCAAAACTTTCCCTTCAGCCTTCATACCTTTTGGAATATGAAAAAATTAACTCTCTTCTCTAGTCAGTGCATTACATCAGTCCCATCACAAATTTGTTAGATTTCTAACTAGGTATCTTCGTCCATTTTCTCCAGATAGTATTCACTTTATGAATAAGTCTTCTGTAAACATCAATAGGCAATTTCACTATTCCATTTCTTTAGAATTCTCCTTTGTTACTATGCCCACAAAAATGGAGATTTTATTTGCAGCCTGTCTCACTAGTAATTATTGCTTCTGATCTGTTCTCTGTCTCCTGTAAACAAAGAGACAGCAAGGTTTGGGGGCATTTTCTTGTTTCAGCTCTCTGACCCTCACATTTTACAATAATAAAAAACTTAATTAATACACAGAGCTTGATATTTGCATGATATGCAAAAACTAGAAAGCCTAAACTGTATGCATTTCTGCCTGCTTTTACTTGGGAAAATTCACCAGAACAGATACATCAGAGTAAAACATACTTGCTTTCCAAACATAATGTTCCAATCACTAAGTACATGTTGTAATTTGCCAGTGTTAGCCATATGTACCGAATAATCCACATTTCATAGTTGACATTGTTCAATAAAGCTTTCAGACTTGTGGTATTTTTAACTTTGAACCATATATGTGCTTGTCTTGTGAGAGAAGTTGGGGAAGGATGTAATTATTCATTTAGCTGGAAATAGAGGAAAACTTGACCTGTGTATCTAGAACTGAAGTCTGTCACTGTACAACTGCATCTTTCACACTGGAAGGTTATAAATGCTATATTCATTCAGATTCAGTCTTAGTTATGTAAATCACGGTTTTGCAATCACTTAGGAATTGTATCACATTAATCTACAGTGACAGTGTTCAACAGAGTCTAGAAAGTTGTTTGATTTTTCACTTTGTAAATGACAGTTCTTGATTTCCTATAATATTTTTGGATCTGAGAAAAAATATTGTTTCACTCACTACATATTAGCTGGACTGTTACAGATGAAATACAGAAAGTTTTGTGGTTGGATAATCTGATCAGAATTCATCACAAGCTAATAACTATGATTTTGAGCATCTTAATTGGAAATCACACCACTTGTGCAATGCAAAATAAGATGTCTGGATGACAGCAAAGAATATGACTGGTCCTTGTGCTGATAGCCTGCAGGAGGTTTTAATATTCTGAAGTCACACCAGATGGGCAATCTGCTGCAGTATACCTTGGCTCAGCTTTAAACTGCAGAGGTTTGATATCTGATGTCACCTCAAGGGAAAAACAATAAACAGCTGCACTAATGACATTTTTTAATCTCCCTACTCTTGATTTACCTGATGCAATAGTCAGGTTAGGATGACAGTGGAAAGGCACAGACCCTCTCTGGCACCACAGTATAAATATACACAGGGAGATCAGAAATGGAACTGGAAAAAAATGAGTAACTGTTATTTAACTGCTCAATGCATGCCTTCTAATCCTTTGTGAAAAATTTAACTTCTTGTTGCTAAATGGAACAGGAAAACCATACAGGCATAAGAAATAAATGGCAGAGAAATTACAGTTTTAAAATGAGTATTGTAAAAGCGTATAGATAACATTCTGATTAATTTTTATAGCTATGAGAATGTAGTGAGTTTTCTGAATCAATTGAGTTATTTATTCTGGGAGTGAGTAGATAGCAGTACCAGCCCACCCCTCCTCCAGGGTTTTGCTGGATAAATTATTTTGTTGAATATTCCATGGAAACAATCTGAGTCAACGTGACTCCTGTAGCCCTTGATTGCAGTCCCCAGAATTGGTCTTCCATGCTTTTTGATAACAGACATCTCCTAGCTTCAGGTATTTCATGCTGTTGTGTATCTCTTCCAGTGTGGGCTTTTAGCAAAAAGAAGACATGTAGTTTATATTTCATCAGTTGGGTGACTGACCAGAATGTTATATAATGAATAAATTCTCTACTATATGTATTCAACTTTTTAAACTAACCTATAAATTCCAGGGTTTTGTTTGTTTTAGAAAAATCAGTAGCTTCAGACTGTTGCTAATATGTTTAGGTAATGTTAAAAAAGACAAATAAAATGTGGGGAATTAGGAGCTGTCATCATAAATGACTGATTTCTAATTAGGAAGCCAAAAAAGAAACTACAATGATTCAGATTCTATTGTGTGGAAGCATTTGGAGTGGGTCTCTGAGTAAAGAAAATCCAAGTGCTTTGGCCTACAGTGGTTGCTGAACAAAAGTGCAATGAATAAATGTCTAAAGAAATAACCTGACAAGTTCACTAGAATTTCCACCTGGAATATGTAGGAAAACAAAAAAATTAAGGAACACTTACATGTGCCATGTAAGCACAGAATGAGGTCCCGTACTTCTGACTGCAACTGGTTCTGTGCCACTTGTTATGTTTCATAGTTTTTAATGAACTCAAGTTAGTTGTTGAGTAACTTCATCATGATAATACACTGAACACTAACTTGTGTGGAATTGGGCATTCCACACAACTGTGAAATGCATAAAAGATGCACTGAAAATAATCTCAAAATAGATGAGTCTGTGAGTGATAGAGGAGCCAAAAATATAATGCCAGGAAAGAAATGATATCTGATAGAAGTCCAGGCTGAAAATGCAATACACAACTGATTTTACTGGAAGATACAAAATTAAAACATAAAAGCATAAATTAACAAAGATTTGCCTGGAAACTGAATTCCAGAGGGCCAAAATAGGCTTAAGTTATGTCAGCAGCGCTCTGACATACAGACTTGAAAGAGAAAAATGAATGTAGACCTACGACAGAATGACACATGGGTTCAAATACAGATACAGATCTGTTCATGCTATGATAACTACAGAAATTACCAGCATATTAATTAAAAGAGTAATTAAAACAAACTAACAAACAACAAAAAAACCTGCTTCAGTACTCTGCAGGAATTGCAAGTGCTGACAGTGTGTACAGCACAGAAAAAGATGTTACCATTGCTATCACTGCTCCTTGTTAATCCCACAGTGCAGTAATACATAGAATTCTCAAGAATAACGAGGCTTTCAAGTTGACATTTTGGCTTTTGCAGAGAGTTGTGCTGTATCAAAATCTGATACTGGAACAGGCTGGGAAATGCAGTTTGCTCAGGAGACACTATGTAGTTCAAGCTACTTAGTATACACCAGGTTAGAAGACTAAATTCCAAATATTTTCCAAAGTCAGGACAAGATGCTGACAGAGCTAAATTTTCTTTACAGTTTTAAGAAAATGTTCTTGTGTTTTCTGTCTTTAAACAGCTTGTTAGTGAGAATTTTATTCTTTGATGATCCTAGGAAAAAACAGTAGTGGGAATCTCTGTTGCAGCACATTATGTGGGATAACTTATGGGATAACTTGCCACGCAGAAACTGAATTGTCAGATACAATAATGTCAAGGGTTTACAGGCCGATTTGGCCCGGTTCCATGGCTGATGGGGCAGGCGGAACCACGGAACCATGCTCCGGGAAGAGGGAAAGGGGAAAAGGGGAAAGGGTAGAGAGATGGGCCTAAAACACAACAGTGGCAACGATCTGAGGCAGAAAGCTAATTTACTAACAAGATATCGGAATGCGCGATAACATAATATAATACAGTGTAATACAATATAATTGGAATTGAGGCTAATAAATCAAATAAAATGAGAGAGTGTCCAAAAACCGAAGGACTTATTGTAATGCTGAAAGCGAGACACTGTCCAGATGAGCAGAAAGGGAAAAGAGAGCACAGCTCATGATATGCAAAGAGTTTTATCTTTCCCTCTGAATGGAAAACAGAAACAGAACAACGCAAAGTCCTCTGGGGTATGTAGATCTTCTCTTCTGAGAACCAGGTACCCAGAACTGTCCACAATCCGCGGAACTGGAGCATTAACTCTTTAACTCCCAGTGCACTACATCCGAGCTCGTTGTGCAATCAACGCAATCCACTTACTCCAAGTGGCATCAGTAGCATGATGGGTGGAGGGAACCTTTCCCTTAAACACCCAGTTGAGCACTGGCAGTCAAGGTGCTAGGAGGAGCTGCGTTTCAGTACCAATTACTTCGGAAGCAGCTCGAACCCCCAAACACGCGGCTAAGATCTCCTTCTCAGTTGGAGTGTAGCACTCTTTGGACCCCCTGTATGCTCGACTCCAGAATCCCAGGGGTCGGCCTTGGGTCTCTCCTGAGGCTCTTTGCCACGGACTCTAAGTGGGACCTTTCTCCCCAGCAGCAGTGTAGAGGATGTTCTTGACATCCTGTCCTGTCCATAGTGGCCCCAGGGCCATGGCACGGGCTATCTCCTGTTTAATTTTCTCAAAAGCCTGTTGCTGCTCAGGGCCTCACATAAAATTATTCTTCTTCTGCGTCACCTGATAAAGGGGGCTCACAATGAGGCTATAGTTTGGAACATGCGTTCTCCAAAAGCCCACTACACCCAGAAATGATTGTGTATCTTTCTTACTAGTGGGCAGAGACAAGGCAGTGATTTTGTTGACCACATCCACTGGGATGTGACGACGCCCATCCTGCCACTTTATACCTAGGAACTGAATTTCCTGTGCAGGACCTTTCACTTTGCTTTGCTTAATAGCGAAACCAGCTCGCAGAAGGATCTGGATTATTCGCTCTCCTTTCTTGAAAACTTCCTCTGCTGTATTTCCCCACACAATAACCCAACACACTGTTGGCCCCATTGTCCCAACATCTAAGAAACCACGTGACAATGGGTTCATTTTGGTGCCGTGAAAAGTTTTTTCTCAAACCTCAAATTTCAGTCATTTTCAGAGGTCGAGTAGTAATGGTGACAATGTCTTCCTCACCTTCTTCTCTTCTAGCCCTCCTTGGTGTTGGAGACTGTGATCTTATTGAGGGCTCCTACCCTGGAAATAGGGGCGACTCCTCT
Organism: Numida meleagris; assembly: GCF_002078875.1. Lineage (NCBI taxonomy): Eukaryota > Metazoa > Chordata > Aves > Galliformes > Numididae > Numida > Numida meleagris. Next base: position 160,150,640 of record NC_034409.1, on the reverse strand, counting down.
GGACCTTCTTCCTCTACTTTCTCCTCTTCTCTTTCTTCTGTTCTAAATGAGGCGACGTTCTTTTCAATTTCTGTCCTCTTACATGGGCAACTGACATCAATTCTGGTGCCTCCTGTGATTGATCAGGTTGCTCAGTATCGATGCTCCCGGCTCAGAGTCTGTCTTGTTCAGACTGGAGAATGTCTTGTTCAGTTTGGAGATTCTCTCTCTCAGATTGGAGATTCTCTCAGATCGAAGACTTTCCTTTTCAGCTCAGAGTCTCTCTGACTCAGTCCGGAGATTCTGTTTGTCAGCAAGAAGACTCTCTTTCTGGACCTGGAGATTCTCCCTCTCGGCTTGGAGCCTCTCTCACTCATTTTGTACTCTTTCCCTGAGATTCTCTCTTTCGGCTTGGAGACTCTCCCTTTGGGTTTGGAGACTCTCTCGCTAATTCTAAAGAAGATGACTTAATATTATTTAACAACATATTCAAACTGGATTATGATAGACAGGTTACCTTGTGGCTGAGGTTAGAATGTCATTTGTCTGGTTAAGAGCAAACAACATAATGGGCTGGTACTTCTGAAGTACTGGTTAATGACCAAAATCCTACCTAGGAAGCAAAGGTCTGAATGTCTCTTTCTAAGTGAGAACATATTTTTCATTGAGATGCATAGTATAGTACAGTGAATTAAAGTCATTTTGGAGTTTTGTAGCTGAATGTCATTCTCTTTAAATGAGATACTGGCAGTTAGATGGTTTTGATTGCTGCCAGCTGCCAATACCCCCGGGGAAAGCAGAGCTACTTCTATAATGGAAGATGAACAAGAAACCTGCTCATCAAACACATCACAAGTTGTGTCAGAGGATTACTGAGTTAAATAAAATAGATGCGTGTTTACACTCTTCGAGTCATAAACAAGCTGTCTGTAAGTTTTCTTTTATTTTTTTTCCTTCAGAGAGCGTTTCGTATTGTGGCATGCTAACTGCTTTTTGCAGCTCCTTGTTCTTGAATTTACAGAATACATGTCTTTAGATTTGTTGTAGTAAATAGATATATGGGCTACAGTTTCAGACTAGATATTCACAACTTGAAACAACCAACGGAATGACTTAACTCATGGATCCAATACCTACTATGCAGTTCAAGTCAGGTATGTGTGTTGCACGTGGTCAGTTATCTACTATTAGCTTCTATATGCATAATTTAGAAATACACACTAGATTACACCTAATTTTGAAAAGTTTAGTCCATATGTTTTATGAGTCCTCTTCTGTTTCTTCTCATTACACACACTTGCTCTTGATGCGCAGCAGGAAATTAGCTGAAAGCAATAAAAGAAAAATTGAAGATTGGCAATGCAGTTTAAAAAGTTGTTATAAATCTGTCTTTACACCAGTGGATCATCAAGTGGTCGAGAATACGAAATGTTTCTCTGAGTTGGTATGTTCTGCTCTAAGGCCCTCAGCATTAGATAAGTGACTGATTTTAAAATTATGTAATGCTGCTAAGTGTTGGATGTTATGTAAGTAATTTTAATAGAGGTGTCTACTGGGAGGACACATGCAACCTTAACGATGTTAACAAAGAAAGAATACCTTATTATTTTGAATGTGAATTTTATGTGTATTTATTATATATATTATTTTTGTGTGTATTTATTTTTATATTATATATGTTATTTTTATATTTATCATTTGTATATTTCTATTTTTTATTAATAAAAAGCTAAATTTAATTGAAATTATCCTAAAAAAAATAATAAAAGAATGTATCCAAGACTGAACAATCAGCTAACCGCAATCCTGCACAAAGAGAACTAGAGAAGCTTTAAGAGCCAGGTGTGATAGTTTGAGTATCTCATATTCTTCAGAGATCTGTAGTCTGCACACATTTCTCAGTGATCTTAGCTTAGGTTTATCACAGACCAAGATAACCTAGATTAAGAAAAGAAGTCCTTTGGACAGAAGAGAGGTTGGTGAGTGTGTTTATCCCTCATAGTCAGCTTCTTAGTGTAGATGCTGCCAAAGAAGTTCCTCAAAAGCATAACGACAGGGAACTTAAATTGCTTCCCAAATATTATATAAGTCAATTCTTTTTTTAACTCTGACTAGTCAGTTAATGTAGGCACCTGACTGAAGTTAGGTAAAAGGAATTCCCTCCTTCTCTTTTGTGCTTTGAACCTCTTAGGTGAGGCACTTTAAATATCTTCTCTGTTCCCTTTTGCTTTGAAGGGAGCCTTTACTCAGTATCTTCATCAAGGTATTTCATTTTTAGGCCTTGCAGCTTTCATGTCTGACCACCTCAACACTGGAATGTACTGATCTTTAGAACAGCACTGGGAAGTGGGAAAGCTCACCACCATCTCAGAGAAAAAGGAACTAAGAACTAAAGTAGTTCAAGTGAGCTGTCACCAGCCACACAGTGAATCTGAGGCTGAACAGAAACTCCAGTCCTAAATGCTATTCTAGTAATGTATTTGTTTCCTTTGCACCATGAAAACCCTAAATTCTGGTCAGTTCTGCTCAATCACTACATGTAACGATCACTGAAAACATAGTCGAGTCAGTAAAATTGTGATCTGTCTTTGTGTCTTCAACATTTTTGTGTATTTAACATTTTTCTTTGGTGTTTTATTCAAGACCCTTCACAGGAAGCGAAATATGCTTGCTTGATGTGAAGAGTGACAATCTGTAACCTTTTGTGGATGGCATTTTGTGAGTAGAAATGTGTTTGGAAACACAAATTTCTGTTCAATAAGATAAAAAGAGAGACTTAACCAGATTTTTTTTTTCACATGGGCTATTTAGCAAGGTTATCACATTGACTTTGTTTATATGAATTATGATCACGTGGGAAGATGTGTAGGCCCAAATGGATGATTTATGTGTAGGTGTATATGCAAAGTGAGAGCATCTTCTTCATTAAGGTTAGCCAGTCAATGACATCCAATCTTGGAGGTGTGTGTGTGCCTGGACCAGGAACCTGCTGTTTGGGCCAGCCTGAGGGGACTGGGGCTGGCTGTCCTGGTGCGGTGTGTGAGGCAGTGTGTGTCTGTGTGAGATACATGCTTGGCTTCAGTGCTAGCTGAACGTGCAAAGGTGAGTGCAGTAGCTGCGCCCATGGGCCTGGGATGGAGGCCTCAGTTGTCTGGGTGTAGTGCTTTGGGTGTAGTGCTCTGGGCTCCAGCAGCCAGGCAGGAGGAATCTCCAGGCCTGGAGCTGTTGGAGGTGGTGGCCACTTGTAAGCAACCCTTAATGTTGCACTCATGTATCACCATGTTATCCAAATGCTTCCTAAAAAAGGCATTGTTGTTTTTTCCTAAATATTATCCTTACAAAAGTATTAGGCCTATGGAGAGGTAAACAATTAAGAACATCACTTTTAGAGACCAGTCCTTTTAGGTTCCTCCATTGAAGAAAAAGAAAAAAAGGAAAAAATAGAGGTCCAGCTTAAATCACTTCCAGTGAGCTTGAATTTTGTCATAATGTTTTAGATAATAAAGCAGGATCCTCTCTAGGGGCAGTTGAGGCCCTTAATGCTCTGTAAATAAGGATTGAAAAAAAAGAGACAAGGATGAAAAATCATCTGGCATTTTTTGAAATTTGGCTTGTGGCATGGTTAATATTGCACAGCAGATGTAACATGCCACAGAGGCCACAGCTCACCAGCTGAGGTTCGCAGACTTTGAGCAGAAACCACAAGAAGAGATTATACCCATAGAAACAGTTTATTACAAGAGAGCTGAGGCCATTGGCTGTGGATGAGCTAGAGAAATTTATGCTGTGGTTTAACGATCACTTTAAACTCTTGCAGCTGTGAAGAGGCAGTTCAGCTTTCCCCAGCTTACTTTTCCTGCTGCTCTGCTCACACAAACAATTGTGTTGGACAAAGGAAGAGGATGACAGAGGGGCAAGCAAGATAAATATTCCATTTTTAACTTGGACCAGTTTCTCCATCTGGTACAGCACCTGGAATCACGAGCTTTTGTGCTGGCACAAGTGAGGAGTTAATATAAGGCTGAGAATGAATAGCTGAGCAAGGGAGTAGGATTGGATCTCTTTATTCAGCTGGTTTATGCTGTATAAAAATGACTGCAGAATTATGGTGTTGCAATTGCTTTGTGGATAAGTAGCAAAATGCTTTCTTCATAGTTCATAAAATAACAGGTTGGAAGAGACCTTTGGAGGTTATTCAGTCCCACTTCCTGATCAGAGTAGATCTTGCTTTGAAGGTAGTTGAAGTTGCCCCATGCCTTACTTTGTTGGATTCTGAATATTTCCATGTCGTGTTGTCTTTAGGCAGCCTGTTCCAATGCTTACATCCTTTTTGGAAAGAATTTTTTCTTTATGTCCAATTCAAGTTTATTCAGTTGAAGCTAGTGACAGTTGTCACTTGTCTTTTTTGGTTGTGTGGGTCTCAGAAACAGGCTCTGTCTTCTTTATATTTCTCCTTTAAATAAAGAAATAGAATAAGGTGAAAGAAATAAAGCAGATCCTCCAGTGACCTTCTTTTATTGAACATGAGCAAATCCAGCTTTTCTCAGTCTCCACACATATGGCCAGTGCTCCAGTCCCCACCCTAAAAATCTTAGTGGCCTTCTTCTGCATTCTCTTCAGTTTGATAACATATCCCTTGTACTGGGGAGCCTGGAACTAACTCTGTATTTCAAATGCAGCCTTGCTAGTGCTGAATAAAGGGAAATAATTGACTTACTTGACCTGCTGGCTAAGCTTTTGCTAATGCAGCCCAGTATGCATTTAACCTTTGTCACAACAGGGTACAATGCTGATTCATGTTGAAGTTATGGTCCATCAAGACCACTTTCTGTCTGGTCCTTTTCAGCAAAAACATTTTCTAGCACTGCCTGTACTGTTGCATGGAGTTTTTCCACTTTGCAGATCACTAGTATATGAATGTTTGAGATGAAATAGTAAAGTGATTCAGGCTTTGAAACAAGCCTGCATTGAAACTTTTCTAGTGATGTCTCAGTCTTTTTGGCTACTCAGAAATCTCTGGTTTCTTCCCTACCTCCCTTACACTCTGTTAAGGTTCATCTTTCCACTCTTACTTTATGCTCATCCATGATCCTTCTCTTCAAAAGAGTAAACATAACAAGGGCAAAACATTGCAAAGTTGAGAATAAAGGTAAGAAGAGAAAAAGGTAAGGATGAAAAACAGAAAGAAATTATATGCGTGAATGTGTGCTACTTAGTTTTGTAATTATTAGGGTTGTGGCACAGATAGCAGAATGTATAAACAATCAAAATAGAGACTATGAAACCCGCATATGTTACTAACATTAGAACGTAGTTGTCATGTCAGATAAAGCTCTTGTAAAAGTACATTTTGTTCCCTTTGTAATGATTTTGCTTTTGAAATTGCTCTGCATGAAACTGTGTTTAATCATTACAAGTGTGACTATCCATACACTGTTCAAATGCATTCTTCTACCTTACTTTATTTCTTATCAGGAACAGCACTCCAAACAGTTGTCTCAGTATTCATATCAAAGCAGACAAAATTCAGACCTCTAAAGGACTGAATTGCCTTATACATTTTTCCTCATCACAGAGAACAAAAAACATACTTTCAAGATCACTAGGTGTATTTGTAGTGCCTTGCTCATTGCAAGGAACTTTTTCTGCTGTAACATTCTGCTTCACTCATTCTTTTCTCCATTGTTATAAATGAATTCATGAAACAGTTCTTTCTTTTTTTGTCTCATAAATTGAACGTTCTTCAGTAACAGAGCAAGAATACATGGACAGAAATCACTGAAGTGTCAACTCTATTGAAAAAAATATTCTCTTACATTAGTGAAACAAGTGGATTTAATAAATGATGACATTATTCTATGAAAAACTGCAAATTTCACCAAGCAAAGTAACTTGGGAATGATTTATTTCATATTCTTTTTCTTCTGTAATATTTTAAAGATGGAGACCCCTAAGTAAGCTAACATGTTAAGGGGGAAGAGAGTGTCATAATAAGATTCAAGTGTGAAGGTTAGATTCAGCCGATGCTCTGTATTTTATGTTACAACAGCTCTAAGAAAAAAGATATTTTCCTTATTTCAAGCAATTGTGGCATACTAAGTGCTTATTTTGCTATTACATTCACCTCAAACTTGCTAAGAGACCATATTGTTGCTATATCCAGCCCAAACCGCAGCACACTATCAGACCTGAATTTGGTGGGATAAGATTGAACTATGCCATTTTAAGAAATGGCGACAGTTTGAAAAGTTTCTGTGATTTTGGATTTTTTTCTGTGAAGCTCTTCCATACAATTTGATCCCAGTTTTTACTTTATGTAGAATAATACGTAGAAAATAATGCATGCAAAACATCTCAAAATCAGTATGACCGGTTTCATGAATAATTCATTTCTGTCTTGTATGACTTCATTATGTCATGTAGAACTAGCACTTTGTACTGTCAGACTGAAAAGCTACAAAAAATGCTTAACCTTGCAGTATAAATCCATAACTTGTAATTTTAAAATGTTACATGATATTGCACAAATCTTAGCATTCTCAAATGTGCTTTCTCAGATACCTTACTTAAGATAACAAAGTACAAGACTTAGAGCTATTTACTCACAGAGGTCTGCTTTTTATAGAAAGAAATAATATTTTTAATAACTCTCACCAATTTAAGTGCTGTCATAAAGGAGATACTTTCAGCTATTGGTATTAATTGTACAGAGTAGCTACAGCCATACCTAAATATTTCACCAGTCATGTCTGATAAGAGATTATGAAGTTACAGCCATCTTCTAGGTGGGGAATCTATGACACCACTCAGTAACTAAAGAGCAAGTACTCCTAGAATGAGCTGCATATGAGCCAGTTTGCCTTGGAATGTTCTTCTGCAGAGAAAGAAATGAAAGACAAACAGACCTTCTGTTGCTTGCTTCACGCCATGCAAAATGGATTACAAGGACTTAACCCCAGTAATAATGTAATTGACACATGATAAAGAGATACTCCTAAGCATTTGGACACCAAAATTAGGTGCGTGAAGTTTCTCTTCAGAGGAGTTTTGAAGCACACACTTCTCATCATTGAATAAAGAAAGAACTTGAGTGTACTCCCTTTAGGATGGCTTCCTTTTGACTTTAAACTCTCATCCTTTGCTTTTTTTTATTTTCACAGTAAAACTAAATTTTCAAAAATAGCTATCCATGGCTACTAACAGTACCTCTCAGTAATATGCAGAAGAAGCTGTATTCAGGGTCAAGAGTTTTAGTACCTGGTTATAAATTGTCGAGTTTTTTTCACAGGGCTGTTTGCTGAGCAGGAAGCTGAATCTGGACTAATCATGTTAAGACTTACTACACTGTTGCCCTTCACTCTGTGCTCCAAACAGGCTTAAAAAACTTCCTGTTTTTCTTTAATTGCTTAGTTTTTCCATTTTCCATTTCCTCCTGGAGGCGAGGAGAATCATAGGGATTGATACGGATTTCTTTTGTTTGGGTAACTAAGCTTTATTTTGCATTTTAAACTGTTGAGCAGGGTTTTTTTGTTGTTTTGTGGGTTTTTGTTGTTGTTGTTGTTCTTTCAAACAATTTTTTTCCCTTTAAATGCACCATTATGTGTATATCTCATGTATGCAGAGAAAGGATCACTACACAGGAGTGGAACTTGAATGACATTTTGCTATCATATATCATCATGGTTTTAAAAATAATATGTTTGTTCAGATTTCTCTCCTCACAAACTGTGATCTAAGAACAAGCCAACCTCACGACAACTAACAACTACAGGCAAAACATCTCAGAAATAGTCTTTAAAGGATGAAGCCTCAGGCAAGTTCTGTTTCCTGTAATGTCAGAAAAAAAGTTAATATAAAGTGAGTCTTCAAATGAACAGAAACTAATTTGATACTTGGCAGTAGCTAAGGAAAAACTTCTTTCTTCTTTAACTTTATATTCTGTTTTGCTTCTCCTCTTCATGTGGAGAGAGTTTGTAGTTTTTTACATTTCTTTCTCAAAACTTTAAGGCAGAAGTCTCTAGATAAAACAAACGATTCATTGGACGACACTTCTGAGGTGAAAGGTGTATGTTAAAATTACATATGAAGAATGCTGATAGGAATTTTGTATTCACCTATAGCCCATAGCAGCCTGGCAAGTGAGATTATTTGGGGATGCTAATTTGTTCACCAAATTCCATTTCCACTGTATTTGAAGCAGTAGTACTGGGAATGCAACTACTGTTCTCCATTCTGTCTACAGGTCACTGTAAAACTGCTGGTTCAGAAGCTCCTCCTCTGGCCTGCCATCACCTTTTCACATCAAAAAAGTTGCTAAAGACATCAGTTCTAAACCTGAAAAGGACAAACAGGTGACTCTGGCATCATCTCTTTGTGGAGATGTGGGTGGCACAATGCTTCCTCATAATGTCTGACCTTGCGATGTGATTGCAACAAATTAATTCCAGCCCATAGGTAACTTATTTGTGTAGAAGTTGGCAGAAATTGGATGATTTATCAATCTAGTCCTTCATTTGCAATTGTAAATAGAGTATTGAGTAGGCAAGTTCTATTTTCATCATACAAATTGACCGTCTTGTACAGAATTATTCAAATACTAATACTAATTTGCACCCAGTGCAATACTGTTAAAGTCAAAGAGTAAAGCAGGCTTTTTGACCTCACACAGCAATTGGCCCATTTATTTTTCATTATGTTCTGTTTGATGCTTTACTTATTAGAGAGCAAGGACTGCCCATAGTCTGTAATTGTATTCTCATAAATTAAGAATAAAATTGAAGCCCTCATCCGAGGCGGCATGCTACAGTTGTGTAGTCTGTTCTTTGTTGCTGAGATATGGTTTTCACCAATTTATCTTCCTCCTGGCCCGTGTTTTAATGCAGTGCTGACATCATATGGTCAACACTGATCACAGAGTTTCATGTCCCATACTGTGTTGGTGGGAGTATTTCTGACATTAACGATGTGGCTGCAGAGAATAGAAACTATCTGGATTCAGATTGCTTGTTTATTGCAGAAAATGTATTCAATTTGGTATAGTATCTCCTTTACTATCATCTTGGTTATCCTCTCTGAGTTTAATTCTAATATTTAGTGATACCTATGTTCATTACTTAAAATTTTTCAAACAAGCAGCTTTATGTTTTCTGTCACGCTCTCCTCCCATCTAGGAATATCTTCTGACTAACACTTGCAGATTCAGCTTATTATAATTCTTTATAGTTAAGCGTATTATAATTCTTTGTAATTAACACTTTTTGAGTGCTGCAGTGGATGGCTATAAGGTCTTCAAATGGGACAGACAAGGAAGGAGGGGCAGTGGCGTGGCTTTCTATTCTAAAGAGTGTTTTGATGTTGTTGAGATCAGGGCTGGGAATTATAAGGTTGAGTCCCTGTGAGTAAGGATCAGGGAGAGGGCCAACAAGGCTGACATCCTGGTAGGGATCTGTTATAGACCACCTAACCAGGATGAAGAAGTGGAGGAGGTGTCCTATGAGCAGCTGGCAGAAGTTGCACGATTGCCAGCCTTTGTTCTCATGGGGGACTTCAACTTCCCTGTTATATGCTGGAAATATAATACAGTGCAGAGAAAGAAGTGTAGGAGGTTTCTGGAGTGTGTGGAAGATAACTTCCTTGTGCAGCTGGTAAGAGAATGTGGCAGCAGTGGTGTGCCACTAGACCTGCTGTTCACAAACAGAAGAACTAGTGAGAGATGTGAAGACTGGGAACTGTCTTGGGCAGATAAGGGATGTGGTTTAGTGGGGAAATATTGACAGTAGGTGGATAGTTGATGATCTTGGAGGTCTTTTCCAACCTTGGTGATTCTATGGTACTACCATAATTCCTGCCAATATTTATTTCCTTTATTGTGAATTCTGAGCTTTTTGAATGTTGTTGGACATCTTGTATTTTAGAAACCTACAAATGCTGTTTCATTACTGATTAAGTTATAATGCAACAAACTGCTCACAACCACATTTCTTTTTTTAAAGCTTTTGATGAGATTATCTTGACAATTCTTTTGTTGTTTTTTTAAATTATTTTTCTGTAGTCCCTTTCCCAGTATGATACCATAACAATTTGTAATTTCATGCAGTCATAATAAATCAGCAGAACACAGTACCAGGTAACTGACTTTTAAAATGCGAGCATTATGACTGCTGCTATATATATGCTTTTACATACAAGAATATGTAACAAAAATAATTGTAACTGGTGGATTTCACAAATAGTTCAAAGATTAATCCTTATAGTGACAGTTAAATTCAAGTTGATATGCTGAAAAGAGGCATACAAAGAAAATGACCAAAGTAGATCATGACACGTTAATTCCATTTTCTTTCATCCTTCTCCCTCTATTTGGCCCCTCTTACAGAGTTCCTCTTACAAGGGGGCAGATAAAAGCTCTTCCTGTTCTTTAAAGCAGTGTCCTTCTCCTCCACCTTCTTTCTGCTTGTCTCTATTATGGATTTTGATTTGAATTATAATATACAGGGACTCACTGTCATGAAGTGACTAAATGGAATCCTATAGAACGCTTTACAACTTTTCTTGTTCATGAATTTGTATCCTAAATTTATTGTTTTAATATCTCAAAGTCCAACAGCTTATTAACTTCTAAGACACTCAGAATATACTTTTTCTGATCATGTGCCACTCATTCTAATGGTTTTGTTTTCTGAAGGACCAATAAATCTTATAAGCAGAGGTTTAATTTCCTCCTTTGAAAGAAAAAGGAAAAAATGATAGAAGTACTTGACGTTGGCTGTATAATAATGAGGTATTCATCTCTTTATCTGTCTATTAAGGTCCTTTTCAGGCTAATAATTGGGAATTGATCACTGTGGAAAAACTATATTACAGCAACAAAAATGACATATGCACTGTACTGATAGGATATTAAAATTGGAATCTATTTCTCATAATAATATTGTATGGAAAAGCATGAACTTTTCACTCTTAAGTTGTATTTTGAGAGTTTCAAGCCTACTTGGTATCTCTAATTGTTTCATGTAAATTTTCTTTCCCCCACTAGTATTGTTCAGTTAATAAGTACCAGAATTTTAATTTGATTTTGATTTCTTTTCATTATTATGATAAGCGTTTTATCTTCTTTGGGCATTTATATTTCCATAGGTAATAAGCACAGTCAGTTGTAGCAAATCTCATAATTCTGAACTGTTTTCTGCAGGTTTTGTTTCTGTATAATTAATTACATTGGTTCATTAATAGAATAATTGGTAAGCATCAGGTGTGGGATGGAGGGAAGAACAGAGAGAGGAAAATTCAAAGCATTAGTTATTATTTATTTATTTATTTATTTATTTGATTAATTAATTGAGGAGTAGAAACCTGTAGAAGGACCTAAGCCAAACACACTGAAAAATCATTTCACTAGTCCCAACTATAAAAGTGTTTCAGATTCAGAAGAACATAGCAAGGAGGCATCCATCAGAGGGAGAAGTTCCTTTGGAGTACTGTGGTCTATCCCCACCAGAAATTTATAACATTTAGGAAAAACTGTCTAAGCCTTTTCTCCTGCAGCTAGTGTATTAGCAGAAAGGCTAGCACCAGATCTAGTAAAGCATCGCACTAGAAGGGAGCACACACACTGGAAGAAATACGTATCTATACTGTAGCTCTCAGTAAAGGTCAGGACATCCTCACCATGTAAAAAACATTACAGCTGCTTTTGTTCTCGAGAGGGTAAAACCTGTGTGGTCAGCATGTGGTACACAATCCATACTTGGCACACATGGAGCTCTGGGACCAGCCAGGAACAGCTGCTTCTCCTTGATTTGTGTGAATTGAAGTTGTGTTTCTGTCTCAGTTTACTGTGAAGCTTTGAAAAGGGAAATTACATTCATTCCTCCCTAAAGTTTTGATGCTAAAGAAAACAAGGTGAAATTAGGATCACTTTCTGAAAAGGGTAATTTGAGGATTTTATTCTTAATCTAGCTGGACCAGACTTTATATTTTCAGTCTCTCTTCTGTTTTTTTCTTGCATCTGAACAATAAGATATCTTGGGTCACAATAAGGATTGGGAGCAGGAGGATGGATTCTCTCCCTTTCCACTTCAGCAGAGGTGCTTGTGACACATACTGGTGTCGTAATGTACTGGGTTATCCACAGCAAGTTGTTGGCAGCAAGGAGCTGTGAGGAGAAGCCAGGACTACCCTGCGCCAGACATGGCTGGGTCCAGTCACATCTGATGACCCCTCCACAGGGCATAGCTGGGCCCAGCAACAAAGATGGTGGCGCACCTTGTGATGCTGTTGTCAATAAAGTGATACCTCCTCATTCTTCTTAATGTTTATGCAACAAGTAAATAGTATGTTGTGAACGTATGATACGTTTTGTTAAACAGTCAGGAGTATGATAAATACAGACTTCAAAAAGAAAATTTTGTGGTCCACAGCTCTATGTCCAGGTGGAAGCCAGTCCCCCCAGGGGTTAGTCTTGGGACCAGTGTTCTTCAACATGTTTATTAATGACCTAGACAATAGGACTGAGTGTACTCTCAGCAAGCTTGCAGATGACACTAAACTGAGCGGTGCAATTGGTACATGAGAAGTAAGGGATGCCAACCAAAGGGACATGGACAAGGCTAGGAAATGAATTGACAAGAACCTAATGAGGTTCAACAAGGCCAAGTGCAAGGTGTTGCTCTTGGGTTAGAGCAATCCTGAGGTATTTGTACAAACTGGGAGAAGAACTCCCAGCTGAGTTGAGAGCAGCCCTGCGGAGAGCAGGTTGGGGTTTCTGGTGGATGAAAAGCTTGTTGCAAGCCAACAGTGTGCGCTTGCAGCCCAAAAGGCCAACTGTATCCTGGGCTGCATCAAAAGAGGAGTGGCCAGCAGCACGAGGGAAGTGATTGTCCCCCTCTGCTCTGCCCTTGTGAGGCCCTATCTGGAGTACTGTGTCCAGGTGTGGGGCTCCCAGTACAGGAGTAGTGGGGAGCTGTTGGAGAGGGTCCAGAGGAGGGCCATGAAGATGATCAAAGGGCTGGAGCACCTCTCCTGTGAAGAAAGATTGAGGGAGCTGGGCTTGTTCATCCTGGAGAAAAGAAGGCTCTGGGGAGACCTCACTGTGTCCTTCCAGTACTTAAAGGGAGCTTAAAAACAGGAGGGAGACTGACGTTTTATGTAGTCTGATAGTGATAGAACAAGAGGGAAGATTTTTAACCTAAAAGATGAGGGATTTAGGTTAGATATTAGGAGGAAATTTTTTACTCAGAGGGTGGTGAGGCACTGCAACACATTGCCCAGAGAAGCTGTGCATGCCGCATCCCTGGAGGCACTCAAGGCTGGGTTGGACAGGGCCCTGGGCAACTTGATCTAGTGACCAGCAATCCTGCCTAAGGCAGGGGCTTGGAACTAGATGATCTTTGAGTCCCTTCCAACCCAAGCTGTTCTATGAAAATATTTCAGATAAAAATGTTCTAGGATGTGCTCCTTGGTTTATGTCTTATTTGAATATTGACAAATGTATTAGCCACTTAATAGCAGTATAACTATTTTATTAATAAGAATTAATATCAGATATTGATAGTAATTAATGATGCTATTACAATTCTGACCATCCCATTTCCTTTTTAATGATCAACTCAGTAATTATTTCCAGGGCATTTTAAAACACTCAGAAGATTAATTTTATTTAGGTGCAATTGCTGTTTGTCCTGGTATTAATGGCCTATTGACTTTTTGAGATTTATTAGATGATGACATGAAATCAGTGGGGATTTGGAGAAGAGTAAAGTATCAGCACAAACACTGATGTCTCAAGGGATGTAAATATCTTTCCTTTGCTACTTTGCCTTATACAGGCCAAGTTAGACAAAAGCAGTTATTGATCAGTATTCTTATTAGTCTCCATGAAAGAAAATGGGAGAGCTCTGTCTACTTTGAGCATAGTACTAACTCAGTACTCAATTAGTATCATTTTAACTTATTTAATTGATACTTCCTGAAGAAAAAGAAAGAAAGAAAATAGGTTCACAATGGAAGTAGGAGTAAGTCCTTTTTATTCATGCCATTGCAAAAAGCATAGGCAGGTGAGGGCTGCTGTGCCAGACCAATATATTTCCTCTCCCAGTATGTGTCCTGTCCTTACTGTATATGGTGCATCCCGTGCTGATGTAGGTCTTGGTTTTGGCATGTGTGCTCTCTGTGCTCAGTGCAGCAGGGATATAGGCCTGAAAGGTTTTTTGGAAGTTTTTAATGTTCTGGAGATGAATCCTTTTCCCTGCAGTAAAAGACACTCCTGCATAGAGGCAATTTCTTTTGTAGTGACTTATGTTTATGATATACTGCATGAACCCAATGTGTCTGCGCAGTTGATAGATTTCTTTGTTTTTTAATTTCTTTTAAATTCTGAAGCTTGATTAACTGCATAAAATTCTTCTAAATTAGAGTTCTTCTGGGAAAAAAAAAAAGTAGATTAAAGCCATGAAACTTCATATTTTCAAAATTATTTTAATAAATTTTTTTGGAAATCATCTATCTAAAAATATCTTCGTACAAAAAAAAACTGGAATATTTTCTCAAATACAATGTCTTCTCTCTTCCTGATGTAAAAAAAAAATAGGTTGTGTTTTTTCATTCACTGATTTTTGAATATAAGTGCTTTATAAGTTTGCAGAGGACATTACAGGTAGCTTTATTGTTCTGCAAGTGGTGCTGTCATTTCTGTGTCTCCTGTAAATCCTTCCTCAACAATTGAAAATCTGTTTTCTCTCAAAGCTCCTGATTTCAAAAGCAACAGGTTATTCAGCAGTTCTCATGGCATTCTGAAATTTTTTGACTGTGTGAACCCAAATACGTCTGCAAAACAGAGCTGAGAAGCAGCCATGTAGAAATCCCTGTACCTTTTTAAAGTTCTGTCAGCGTTAGCTGAGATCTGATGACTGTGGCAGTCTAAGCATGTGGCTATGCCTAAAACAATAGTTTGCATGATTTTACTGGCTAGAGTGACAAATTTTAAGAAACAAACCCCTCTTTGTTTTCTGGAAAACCTCTGGGGAAAGAGATAAAGCTATTGGAAACTTGAACTTCCAGATCTGTATGTAACACACTTCTCATCATTTGATATATTTGCATAGTTACATTATTTGTAGATCACGTATTTCAGGTACTGTTGCATATAAAAATAAGATTATGCACATTAAAAGTGTGCTTGTATTCCAGTGGGCCTATTCATATCATTACAATTATTTAAGTGGACTTTTTATAGAAATGGAGTCGTGTGATCTCTATTTCTGTATGCAGAACAGTCACAGGTTTTGTCCTGAAGGACATTCAGGTGAATGAATAAGTAACAAAGGAAAATATCTCCTTTAGGACAGTCATTTGTGCTTTCTGCAATGTGCTGCATTAACTATGTCGTGAAGGAATGGCTGCCTTGTCATCAGCTGAAATAAACAGTTTTAACATCAGATAGAAGTAACTGCCTTGATTTCTATCCTGAAACATGGGACACTGTCACTGATACCAGCACTATTAACAAGTGTCTTTGCTTCTAAACCGCCCACATTTTTCTGGAGAAAAAATTCATTTACTATTGGAAATTTAAACCAAAGGGCAAGAAATAACTGAGAGCAAGTTGCTTCCCATGTTTTAAGTCCTTTCTTCGAAATGTTTTTGTTTTCTCCAAAGCTCTGTGGCAAAGAATAGATTCCTTTACTTGGAATCCCGTTTGCCTCTCCTCCACCCCTTGCACTCTATACCTTAAGGAGCACAACTGTGTACTCCTTCAAAGTGAAGAAATATTGCCTGTTAGCCACGACTGTAATGAAGGTTTCTGAGTCTGACTACTGGAAAGGGATATTGCTGACAGAATGTAGTTTCCAGATTTGAGAGTCCTCCTGGGAGCAGGCTTTCCAATATTTCTCTCTATCTTTACACAAGATCAATTACACTGAAGAGCCATTGTATTTTCCTACAATTGTATAAAAAAGTCAGCTGATGCAGCACATGGATGTGGTTTTGGGTATATAAATTGGAGAGTTATTACAGTTAAAAGAATTTTGGGTATCAAATAGGAAAATGGATGTGAGCTCATTGACTTAGGGGCTTTGAAAATTAGAGGAAATACCAACAAAGAAAATGTGCTCCCTTTTTTTTTTGTAAATAGAGAGTACATCTGAGGAGGACATGTTACTTGGAAGCCTGTAGAAGCAGCACTGGGAACGTACCAAAAAGGCAAAATATAAGAATGAGGAATAGCATGGTGCTGAGAAGACCATAGTCTTGTTGAAGCTGGGTAGATAGCACAAAAAAAAAAAAAAAAAGCAGAAGCCCATGGTTCACCACTGCAACACTTTTCCTAAGGGTTTCCTGGAAAGACCAAAAGGATTTGTATGCAGGATCTGTGCATTCCTTCTGTATCATTGGTTTGCACAACTTACCTATCCCAACTGCTGCGTTCCCCTGGCTACAGTCTTACAGAAATCCACGATCTGCCGCCCTGGCAAAGCACCCCTTCCCTAGCTCTTAGCCTGTGAAACACTTCCAGGATGTGCTGCTCAGGGGGCGAACCATCAGCTAGGTGGTGGTATGAGAAGCACTGGAACATACTCCAGGCTGAAAAGCTGGGAAACACGGCAAAAAGCTTGAGAAGTGGTGCATGGTACTTTGCATTAGGTACATTAGGTACTTTGCACCCACCACTAATTTTGTCTGTTAGAAAAGCATGCCCGCATGACACCATGCAGCTCTGTGTTGAGCTCTCCCATTGACTTGTAAAGGAGCTGCTTATTTAAAGCAGTCTCACTGTATTAGCACATTATTTGTCCTCATCTTGTTTTGAGCTACCTCAGGCATCTCCTTCTGCCGCTGCTCTGTTTTATCAAGGCATACTCTGTCTAATCCCTCAGCAGAGCGTACAGAGAGTCTGTGTGCTGCATACACACTGTGTAATGGCAGTGATTAGCCCAATCTTGGTATTATCAGGTGGTTCTTCCTTGTTACATTAGCTAGGTGAAAAGGAAGAGAGACAGCAACAGTGTTTGAATTTGCATGGCTATGAGCAACATGACTTGAACTTATTTGACATTTGGATAGTTTCATGTTTGGAATGTGGACTAAACGAACAAAGGCAAAAAGGGAACATAAAATTTTGTCTGAAACAAAGTTGTCCCCTTAATCACCTATAATTATGTTCTTAGCAAATAATTTGAAGAACAGGTTGAGAGTGGAGAACTGCATAAATGATAAAAATATTTATAAACATTGTGGTTTTAAAAGTGTGAATGTATTTAAATAAAAGATATGCACTTACAGTTTCAATGACATTAAAATCTACTTTGTAAGAATGAATATCCAGTTGCTATGTGTCAAGCACATAAATGAAAATGATTGTCACACGTGTGAAAAAGCTCCATTGTTCTGCTCATTCTGAAGTAAATGACATAAATCACAGAGTAATTTGCATAACTTGGAGATTAGAAATGTATCCCTTTATCCTTATTAATATATTTGCCCTTCTTAATTATAAAGATTTGAATCTTATTTTAAAATAATTTCCTACAAAATATACTTGGGGATAGAAGCTGCATGTTAATTCTGGAAGGATTATTTGCCTAACCTTACAAAAGAGATAAATTGCTTCTATTTGATAGTAGCTAATTTAAAAAAGAAAAAAAAAGGATTTATTTTATCTAGCAAAAAAATTGACTCCTCCTTAGGAAAAGTGTTCTCACTATAAGCTTAAGCATATAATTTTTTTATCTGCCACAGACTTTTACTCATAAAAGTTGTCTTCCAATTTATGTCAGTTACAATTTCATTTATATAAAAAATTATACAATACACAATCTCAGATAAAATTCTATGTCCAGTCAGGTTCTAAATATCTGCACAGATGGAGACTTCAAAACCTCTCTAGCCAACCCATATGCCAGTGCTTGATCACCCACATAGTTAAGAAGTGTATTCTTGAGTTCAGATGGCATTTCTTGTGTTTCAGTCTGTGCCTATTGCCTCTTGTTCTGCGCACTACTGAGATCCCAGTTCTATCTTCTTTCATCTTTTCATTTATTTGCATACGTTGAGATCTCCTGGAACCTTCTAATCTCCAGGCTGAACACTCCCACCTCTCTCAGCATCTCCTCATATGAATGATGCTCTTAATCATGTTTGTGCCTCTGCTGTACTCACTTCAGGGAGTGCCCATCTTGTACTGGGGAGCCCAGAACTGGACGTAGTACTGGTGAGGTCTCACCAGTGCTGAGTAATAGACACAGTAGATTCATCAGCTGATTCAGAAGATAATCTGATGAATTGCAAGAGGTTGCAGATAACTGAGGACAACATCCTTGATTTGTAGGAAATCTGATTACAGAAAGAGGGAAGAGGATAGTCCATTTCTTAAAAAGATTTATTCTATAATTCCCTGTAAAAAAGAGATGCTGAGAAAAAAAAAATAATAGGGGAGCATGGAGTTGCTAAAGAATAAATAACAAAAATTGGGGCATCAAATTGCCAGTTTCCGTTGTGCAATGGAAAAGGAGACACTGATAGTAGTTGGGTGGACTAAGGAATGAAGGAGCAACAGACAAAATTTACTTGTAGATATAAGGGTCAGAATGGGAAATAAACAAGCTCCTGGCAGACAGAGGAGAGGGAGGGGAATAGGAACAATGAAAGCATACACACTGTAAAAGCTCCTGCTTTGAGAGAAGAAATCTCCTTCTATGAAAGAATGGAAGCAGGACACGTGGAAGCACTGGTGGAACAAGACAAGACAAACATCACCATAGAAGTGAGGGAACTGAGTGGCAAACAAAGCCGCCGTGGAGGGCTCCCTGCTCCCATGCCCTGTCTTCTGCGCAAAGAAATAAATTGTATCTGTGTCGATGATCAATAAAACAGGACGTGTGGAATGTCACAGCATGCATCAACAGGTAAGAGTTGACACTGTACAAGAAGATAGTCTGTTCTTCCTATTGTACCACTCCTGCTCTGTTCCACACACACAGTACTGTGAACATTGTGCCCTGACTAAATTATTAAAAACATTAAAAAGCAGATATTCTTTATAATTTTTAGACCTTCTCTAAAAGATAACTTGGTACTTTCCATTAGGATGATGGCATAATTTGATTTATGATGGTGTCTGAATTTCAGCAAAGCAGAAAACTAGAATGGGAGATACATCATTTGCCTGCTGGTCAGGGAGAGCTCATTGCACACGTAGAGTGCCACAGTATATGGAAGGTAGTTATAAGAAACCTAACCAAACATGAAGGCTAGAAATAAAAACAAGCAACTACTAAATTTGTCATTCTTAGGAAAAAAAAAGCATCAAACACAACATTTGCAAATAGCAGTTTTATTCAGAGTCCCCAAGGTACAGTAGTATTATTGAAAGTGGCTCACTTAGGCAAGCTCCACTGCTTTTAAAAAGCAGAAAAACTCAGCGAACATCTGGTTGAGGTCTATTACCAACATAATCCTAACACTGCCTTTGTCCTCTTATTCATTTATCTGGAGACTGTCTTCTCAGCAGTATCTCTTTTGTCTTTAATCTCCACGGGATTTTCTACCTTACGCTGACAAAAAGGCCTGGTCTCAAATGCAATCATTCAATAAGAGTTAAATGTGGGTACCATCTATATATATCCTCTAAATTTCAATATGCCTTATTCAGACTGACAGTCAGAAAATGAAATATCAAAAATAACTGTGGGAGTTGGGAGAACAGCAGTAATATAATTTAATTGATTTTATGATCTTAACTTATCCAGGATTTACAGAGGCAGCTATATGCCGATGATTAAATGGATGTCTTCGCTGCTCTGTAAAAGTATTTACTTTATATTTACAGCTAGTGATTGCCTAGTGTGGACACTGGGGTTTTGTGTCTTCATATTTTTCTTTAAAATAAGCTTTCCTTTGCAAAAGAATATACCACCATGAAAGTGGTGTCTTCATGATCAAATTTTAATCTGGGTAGTTGTGTTTACTCTGCTACCTCAGTATTATCAAAATGAGATCATGGATGGAGCGATTATTATGAATGAAAGGGGACTAGCTTTTAGATACTGTTATTGTATGTATTCTGCTTCTTAATTCCTACTTTTTACTAGCTTTGGCATCTGTCTGGACTTAACAAGTACCAGCCTCACAGCCAAATCAAATGACATAAAAAATAATATTCCTATTTGAGGGAGATAAGAAAAGCAGAGTATCGGTAGTTAATTCCTTAAGAACAACAAGAACTTTTTCTCTGGGCAGTAAAATGGTCCCTGAAATTATTTTTACTTGCATTTTGACATTTTTGGGGTTTAGTGAGCAGCACAGCCTGATTCAATGTTTGTCGGTGCGTGCTAGAACCAACCTGCAAGTTAGGTAACCTGCTCTTTGCGCATGCCCCACCAGCTAACACCATCTGCTAGCACCATGTCCTCACCCCTTTTTCCTCACCAGCTGCTTCTCAGCAACCTTTGTTGCTAATGTGCACTCTGAAGAGCTAAAGAAAGAATGAAATTCTGTCTCAGGACACCAGAGAACCTTGAGTAGCTTTTAGGACTTTGCAGGAGTTTCTTTAGAAGAATCTGTTGTTGGCTTACTCTTTTTTTTTAATTCTACTTGATTCTACGCTTTTGCCCCTCTATGCTGTACTGTACTGCCTTACTGTATTTATACTTCTGTTGACTAAGGGGGCTCAACTGCATTGTGCTGTACAAACATGTAATCCCTCCTTCTTTATCTCCCCAAATAAATTCTGTCCACTGCAAGAAGAATTGAACATACCTGGAGAGGCAAGACTTTTGAGTGCTCAGACAATGAAATTCACTCCGAGGCTGAGACTGATCAAGGAGATGACCATACTTAAAAAAGAACATTTTAAAAAAAAAACCTTTAAAACAATTTTTATGCCATAATCTTTCTTACAAGTAGATGTGTGAAGCAGTCAAACTATTTCTACAAGCTGAGACATAAAGAGATTTTAGGAATTCAGGAAGTTGCTGAATATGGTGATGCCAGAAGCCATGTAAGTATACAGATATATAAGGTGAAATGAAATTAATGCAAAAAATGGACAATAGGCAAAAGTATGAATTTTAGATCTCTCACTTCCAAGCTTTGCCCTTCACAATTTTTCTTCAGTAATGTTATGGAATAAATTTGCCATGTATTTGCATTTCTAGTGAGGATGAGGGTTTTTATTGGCTAGTACTGCTTCTCTGAGGAAAGCAAATTTCTTTATATTCTTTTAGGAAAGCAAATCTTTGTTAATGGTATCTGCCCAGTCTTACATTATTGGCAAAATCCTGTACAGCTTAAGATATGAAATTCTTCTATTTGAACTCTTTTCCTCTGCTGGATTCTGTCACTCATCACTCTTCACTGCATCACTGTTTTGTGTGATATATAGCAGCATTGCTTTCCCTGACAAAGCAAAAGAAATAAAAAACGGAGTAAAAGCAGCGAATATGTCACATCCTTGAGGCAAAGCTGAAAGAAACCTTTCAGAAACAAGCTGGTTGCATTTAATTATTCTAGGTTTTTCAAGATAAAATCCATCATATTTTTATGTTCTGCGGTTATCAATGACTGTTCGTTGAGTGCACATGAAAAGAGGACTTTTGGATTTTGCGTCAAAGGACAGAGGTTTAAGAACGTTCTGATCAATGTGCTGAGGTTGTTTGATGCAAGTCCAGAAACAAACATCAGCTGTACAATTGATGGAGCCCATACAATGACTGGCAAGACAAATTGTTCTGCTGGCAAAAGAGAGGTTTGGGTCAGAAAGGTCTGCCCCAGACATTTTTTCTCGTGATATTTCATTTCTAGCTTTACCAGCTACTTGAAAAATTAAATTCCCTTTGTGCTGTTATAAAGTAGTGAATTCAGAATGAAGATTCGGAAACACACACAGATCTGGGCAATTATGTAAAGTTTTAAAAACCTACAGTTTCATATCCTGTTGTAATATACTGAAGTCAACCTGTTTTCATAAAAGACAAATGGTCATCCCTGTAACACATATGGGGGTTGTGCACTGGCCGTGATTAGGTGCTACAGTGCTAGGTGACATGTATAAAATACTGCATACTGTAATGTATTGTTTGGGTGAATTTCAGTCAGAAACAATTGAAGTCAGCTGAAAGCAGCTACAATACAATTGCAAATAGGATTTGTACTTTGTTGTATTTTTTCTTGTGCTCCCTGGCTGCCACCTCTCTTGTCTGTCTATCAAATGCAAATCGTGCTAGGGCAGAGACCTATTCTCTCACACCACAGGATGACTGCATGGGTCTTGCCATCTCCTTGCATCTGTGGATGTAAATTTTCTTACCTTCTGAGTTACATTTTCTTCCTTTTCTTTGCCACATGAGGGGACAAACAAGAGAGGAAATAACAGCTGGAACCTCTTATTGTCATCCTCCAAAGGTGACAGTTTATACCATAGTGTTTAAGTGAGGTAAATTAGTTCCTGCTGATCTCTCTTTTGGTTTTGTCTCTTAGGATTTGCTTAAATATCATTACATCTGACACTTGACTGCACTAAGCATCAAGTTTAGATACTTTCTCTACATTTGGGGACCTTCATACCTTTCTATGCACGTATTTATTGGCTCTGACGTTATGTTTTTGCCTTCAGCTTTGCTTTTGTGCTATTCATTTTCACTTCTTTCTCAGTTTAATTTCATGCCAAATCCCAAGTCATTCACAGCATACAGTGTAATCATTTTTTGGAATGCGTCAGAAGGCTGTGATGATCGTGTCTTCCACCTGCTCAGTTTTATCATGGGTCATACAGGAATTAGCTGATATAGAATGGTTTGGGTTGGAAAGGACCTTAAACATTGCCTAGTTCCAATCCTCCTGCTGTGGGCAAGGGCAGTTCTCACTCATGAGGAAGCTGTAGGCCACCATGAGGTCTCCACTCAGTCTCCTCTTCTCTGGGCTGAACAAACCAAGGAACCTCCACCACTCCTCACATGTCTTACTCTCTAGACCCTTCACTATGTTTATAGCCTGGCTTTGGATGCTCTCTACTAGTTTTATGACCAAAGTACAGAGACTGATTAGAACTAGAAGGCTTTTCCTTTTTGGCGGTGTTCTTTTGTTTTAGTTTTGTTCTTTTCTGTTTGTATTTTTTTATTTGCCTTATCTGTGTAATGGCAAATGCAAACATAGTTACTAACCTTAATTGACCCTACTTTGAACCCTACAACAGAGTCTGCTGATTCTGCCATGAATTTCTTCAGGACACCGTTCCCAGATGACTGTGTAATACCCTGCTGCCACCAGACCACTAGCTATATTTCAATATTAAGTGTTTTTCTTATACATACCACTGTGATTCAGTGAATACAATGCCACAGTTGTTTCCACGGTGCTTATAAGCTGCTGAAATCACAGATTATTGTTCTGCATGAGCTTTGATCGTTCTTCCAGACATTCTTAGGATGCCGTCCTTAATTTGTGATATTAATACAGAACTTCAGCATTATTTTTTTTCTGAAGTATTTACATATAGATTAATGAAGTCATTTTTTTTTTCTGTAGTATTGAAAGCTTTCCAGGCCTAATTGGAATCATAAACTTAACCACAGTGTCTCTATGACATGAATGTGATTTTTCTTTATGAAATGGCTTTGGAGATTTACTTTCAAAACAAATGGAACATCATTTCACTACCTCATACATTTAGCTCTGACTACTGCAGAAATGATTTCGAAGCAAGTGTTTTGAATGAGTAGCAGTATTCTGAGAATTTTTTTTTCCCCATTAGCACCCTTTTAAGCAAGATGAACCATCTCAGTGAATTTTATCAAAAATTATATTTTAAATTAGATATTTAGTTAATACATACATTATTTATTATGTAGGAAAGAAACATTTTCCTACAATAATAACTGAGTTACATAAAGTGCCCATTTATTTTATATGAAAATGAAAAGATGGACCTGTTATAGGACATTTGGACCGCTACTATTAATTATCTGATCTGAAGATCACCTCTGGCTGATATAAAGATTTATATTAATCTATACTTGATAGATTCGGAAGGACTAAAAGAGTGAAGGAGAGCGAATAAAAGAAGAACATCTTCCTGTTTTCATTGTTAGATGACCTTGTGCCGTGGTACGTTTAAATTGCTTACTTCCTATGACTCTATAAAGTTCTGTGTTTTCATTTTCTGGATTAGATTGAAGTGTCAACTGTTTTTGATGAATTACGCTAGTAATATATGTTCATGTTCTTCTTTGCTCTTTTCTTTTTTATTTATATATGTCCGGTATAATTTAGTTCATCTAAAAAACTTTCAGGAAAATTATTTTTTAATAACAGTTTTAGCAAAGTAGGTTTTTTTTTTTTTTCCTCATGACTTTAACTTTGTTCTGTGCAAATAAAATACATCTTTAGCTGTTTTAAAAATCAAGTGAAAAGTTTATGTCAAATGCAATTAGCTATTTAAACCTTAATCCTTTAACTTGATCTGCATGAAACTACTAAAATAAGAAGTCTCCCTGCAAGTGCGAGGGTTTTGCAGGACCCTCAGAATTAGGGACTTATTTATTTATTTCTTTATTACTGAAAGGTGCAGAGGAGAGCAGAAGGCTTTAAGTGCCTTACTTCTATTATCAAAGATTCTCACTGATGCAGAATTGGAAGAACAGCAAGTAAAATCAAGACGTGTTTATATACAATATGTATGCTGAGACGGTCCATTATAGTATACGTTACTCATCTTTTTCCTCAGTGGATGATTCCACGAGCTGTGTTATATACTATAATGTGCATGTATACTACAGTGAGAATGAAAAGCATCCTATGTTGCAAAGGGTTAAGCATCAGCAAAAGGTTTGTATCAGCACTTACTGAATCTCATGAATATCAAGGAGTTTTTGTATCTTTGTTTGTTAAAGCAACCCATGATTTCTCTTGTGGCTTTAAGCTGCTTCTCTGGCCATTATTTTTCTGTATCCCACTGTGTACTGCACCATCTCAGGTAGAACTGGAGCTGTAGTTGCACTTGTATTACAAATAGTGATAAGCATTTTCCAAATGCGGCAGCTTTTGATTGAGTGGAACAGTTTCTCAAATAATACAACCTCCTATTGCCACCTGTCATTTAATGTAGTTGTTCCTGTGGTTTTGACTATGTTGTATTTTGCTTTCCAAAACAATACAGAATCTTGAATGAGAAAACCTGGGAGGAAATCTGCCTAATAAAATCAGGTGTTTAAAAAGAAGTCATTAAAGAAACAATGCTATCTTACACGGTTTATTATTGTGATTCAAATCTAGGAAGAAATTAGGAGGTGCATTGCCTCTGCTTTTAGCCAAAGATTTTCTATTGTTGATTTCACTGATAAATATAGGGATAATGTGACTTTACAGGCTATCTGTTTGTTACTTTGATGCTTCTTCCAATTGTTTTTACATTAGAACTGTAGTTTTGGGGAAGGAATATATTGCCACAGAGAATACATGTTTACATAGGAAGAGTTAGTTTTGGGAACATGACTTTGGGCAACTCAAAAGCCAATCACTCTGTTCTTAGTAAGTGAGTCCTATAGGACTGCTGAATAGATGTGAAGGACTCTAGATCCTACTGCTGCAAGCTACAATACTTCTAAGAAATCGTAGCTCCTCTAACCTGAATCATCCTGCCTTACCTTCTCTTGGTACTATGAGACTGGGTTGTTGGAGAACACAGGACGGAAAAGTCCATATTTCCAAAGACTGGCTTGAAGACGAAGGTCCCCATAGATTTCCTCAGTAGTTAGAGGAAAGATGGAAAGAAAATCATCTTTAGAAAGTAGTTCTTAACAGGGGCCTATGCCGATAGCCTCAAGTAATATTGAGGAACACTCCCTGGGATGGCAGTGTAACTGTAGATATTAATACTTTTTCAGAACACTTCTTGGAATGTTTTTGGCCCAGGCAAACTAGCTGTCTCTCCAAACATTCCCAGGCACAGTTCAGAAGCTGTAGGACCATTTTCAATAGAGAGTTTACATGCAGCTGTCCTGTTTTTGAGTGTAGAAGAGTTTAATAACATGGAGATGGGAACTTCTGTAGTAAGCCTTAGTGTCAATAAGTGGTTCCAGAATAAATTATGTAGTAGCAAAGATGTTGCTTAAGTTGCCTTCTGAACAAAATAAAAATCATCTGGAAGCTGAACAGATAAATCACTTGAGTAATACTGCTTAGCTAAGGTGATGGCGAACAGCGCAAGAACAAGCCTATAGAGTCATCTTCATCCCAGGATTTCAAGAACAGAAGTCAACAATGTGAATTTTAGAAGTGATGGAGGCTATAACTTGGTAAGGCAGATCCAGCAGCAGAAGCAAGGGGGTAAAATGTCAGCCATAATAAAGAAATAAACCTAAAGGAAATGTTGTAAAGATGTCAGTACAGTGGCACGAATACAACGATGTGAGATCACAGAAAAAAAAAAGGAAAAAATACAACCAACTACAAATTGACCATCTTACTGACAATTGCGAAGCCTGAACTGTCATGAAAATGAAAATGTATCTTGTCTATAACAATAAATACCTCTTCAAACCCCGTGCTTCCAAGATTTTCCTATTTCCAGCATGCGCCCAAAGTAGATATGGGATGGCTGTGGAAGAGGCAATTGCCTCAGTGTGTTGCAGTGCCTGCTAAGTAGTTCTTCATTCATCTGTGTCACTTTGGGAATGATGGAAGGTCCTGTGGACTTATTTCTCTTTACATCAGCTGTGCTTTTAGGTGAGGATAGCAAGATTGTCTTTTTGCTAGTATGTTGTAAATGGAGAAGACTTTGTCTAAAAACAAGTACTGTAAATTGCTCTTCTGTTCTAAGCATTTTAATCATCATAAAATCAGCCATGAGAAATTGGACATAGATCAACTCATAATGTCATGTTGCCTTCGTTTCACCCTGTAAACTTACTACTTTCTTTGCAGGTCTTTTTCTACTATGCTATGGACGTATTCTGACATTAGTCTATTTATAACTTCTTGTACCAACTTCATTTCATTATCTGCTTGCACTTTTTGTATCTTTGCTTTCTTTTAAATTAATTGTATACTTTTTCTGTTCTCCCTCTGCACCAAAAAATTTTAAGCTGCTTATGTATCGTTTTTATTTATCTCTCAATATCTTTTTCAATTCTGTGTTTATTTGCTATGGTTTTGTTCTTCTCAGAGTGCACATATTGTTGGATAATACACATAACCCTTGGATAAGCAGTAATTGCTTTCTGAACAGCTTCCATTGCCTGCGTGTCCTTCTCTCCTCCCACTCCTCCCATTAGGCACTTAACCCACTGGATCCTCTCCAGCACTTCCCCATTCTTCTACATTCAAAGTCCTTGGGTTTGTTTTTTTTCATTCCTCTTGTGGGTTCAGTCTGCAGTAATGAATCCAACTGGATTATGGCCATTAGTGAGTCCTCCACTTCTACCTTCGAACAGCTGCACTGTTGAAAGTCAGAACTTTTGTCTTTCTTGTCACTTTTTAATACATTGAGGATATAGTACATGACTGTTGCTTGATTTATTTCTCTTATTGTGTCCCTGTTCCTGTGTGTCTGGATGGCTGAAATCTCTTCTTATTAGTTTTGACATTTTGCTATATCTCATAATCTTCTTGTTGTTTCTGATCTTATTTTTCTGGTTTATATCAAGTCTACACTACAGCCTCACTCACCCTATTGTTTTGAATTTTGAGCCATGATGATCCTTTCAAACAATTGCAAAAAAATTCTGGCTTCTTCGTAGTTTCAGCCTGTCGTCAATAAAATAGTTTTGAACTCAGCCATTATGGCCTGAATTGTGTTTGGCTCAGCAGAGTGTATTCCACCACCCGAAGCTCCCTCCCGCAGTGTTCTCAGCACTCTGGCCCCAAGTCAAGCAATTAAGTACATGCTAAAGTTCATTCATGTGAGGAGCACTGTTAAGTCAACAGGACTACTTACACGCTTAAAGTTGGCACAGGATTAAACGCTTTGCTAAATCAAAATATTGGAGCTGTGGTTTTAATGGAGCTTGGTTAATGAAGACTATACATCCCAATGATAGGAAAGATGGACAGTAACATGTTCTGGTAGATATTTGGGTATGAAGAAACAGAATTCAATCCCACATCTAAGTCTTAATAGCATGTGCCTGTATAAATTTGCATAGACATACACACTTGTAGGGAGATAGAACAGTATTTGAGAATATCAAGTAGATTGTAAGAGCAAATATAAAGAATCTAGGCCTTATTCGTTGTTTGTTGATGCAATAAGAAATTGCATTGACTTTAATGGGCACAGTTTAGGGATTGTATAAAACAAACTCTGCACCAGCATTTGTCAAACAGCTCCATACCATGGACATATCTCTCACTGCAGTTTAACTTTATAATGTCTTATGCCTTATGGACAAACTTCACAGAGCAGTAGGTTGAGTTATTGTTCTTTTTCTGGACTGTGTTAATGCCTGAAAAAATATTTAATGAAACATGTATAAATCACCTAATTTTTCTACCCTTTCCTACACCTGCTCAGTCTTTAAACATTACAGTGGTAATCCTACTGAGCATTTAAATAACTGTGTATCAACCCCTTCCATCATAGATGACTTAGCAAATAGCAGATTTAACTATTGTATTTCAGTCGTAGGGTGAACATTGTCAAAATTAATGTCCATACGAGGCAAAAAATTTACTCTAATCTATGTCTTGTAATTTTCAATACTGTTTTAAAGAAAATGAAATCACCTCTGAAAACTGAATTATCACAGTGAAATTACATCCTATCATGGCCATGATGTGTCACATTCGTTTTGTTACAAATGAATATATCAGCTTAGATTTATTTTAGCATGGCTTATGCTTTCTGAATTCGGGTTTTAGAGGTTCACTCTGAAGCGTAGTATTTCAGCTAAATGCATCCGGTGAGACAGTTGGATCTCATTTATAAGCATCTCTCACTTTCTGCCTTATGCTATAATAAATGTTCATGACTGTAAGATTTTAGATGAGATCAATTGTACTTCCCGCTTATCCCATTCTCTGCTGGCAAGTCTGAAAAAAAGACGATTTCTTTTTCACAGCCTTTAAAAAGGGAGGACTCACTCGACTCATTTTTTAAAGTGGAGCATTTAATATTTTTGGAATTACTGCTTGAATTCCATCTGTAGGATGGCATTTATTATAACAAGCAAAATAAGAGAGCTGCTCACATCGCAGCTTCTTTCTTTCACTGCCAAGAACTATTTGCCATATCAAAGACATTTGTCTCCAAAGTTTTCTTTTTATGTTATAGTTTTTAATGGTTATCTTTGACAGGTGATTGTGAAAACTTAATTCCTATAATGCATTGAGAGCTCTAGATACAAAATATCCTTTTAAGATCTTTGCAAACAATCCTATCTTGGCAATTTAAAAGAAATCTTTTTGTTCAGAGGATATTGTCTAAAGTACATGGCGTTCATTTTTAAAGTGAAGTCATTTACTCCTCAACACACGGTGAGTAAGCCATTTAATGTTTCCCAGTCTTAGTAAACTTGTAATGGAGAGAAAGAAACATCAGATCTCATGTGAAGTACTGAAAGAGATTTCATGTCCACAGGGATCAGGCAGAAGCTCGTTGTACCGGGTATGGCTGGGATGGAGTTAAACTCATGTGGTGCTGTGCTTTCTATTTGTGGCTAAAACACACAGATCTTTAAAGTTATTGCTGAACAGACCTCGTCCAGCATCAAGGCTTTGTCTCTAATCCCTGCCTCAAAGGCCATTAGGCTGGGGATGGGTAAGAGTTGGGGAGGGAACACAGCTGATCCACACTGCTTTGTTTGCATGTGCAGCTTTTGGTTTTCCTGTTAAAAGTCTTTATCTCAACCCATGAGCTTGCCCATCTTATTTTCTTCCCCTGCCATTTTTAAGAGGGGGAGAAAGAGAGGGCAGCTGGGTGGAGGTCTGGCAGCCAGCCCTGGTTAACCCACCGCACTCATTCGCAAGGTGTTGTAAAAATCAGAAGGGGCAGAAGCAAAATGGAAGACCTATTTTTTTCCCTATGATACTCATATACTCCAATGAAAGCTTGAAGGCTTTGTAAACGTGAAGCAAATCTTGGAATGGAAAGTGACTTGAAAGACAGAGATACATAACTTTGGCTTTGTTATTCAAATATCAAGACACCATTTATGTTTCTCAAATTCCAGTGTTGCTGTTAAGTGCTAAAAATTTTTAATAAAGAGAGAAAAGTTTATAAAAGTGGTGAGTGAATTTTGTAAATAAGATCCAGAAATATGTTCCCTGTAGAAGCCAAGAGTCCATTCTTACAATGTGATGCCATCATTGACAGATTCTGTTTTTTAACTAGAAGTGATATGCCAAGAGAGATATAAATTCAATAACACTTTTTTAAAAAGCAGGTGAAGTTCCAGTTTGCCATACAAGGGAAAGGGACTCTACCCTGCTCTGGCAAAATACTAGCTAGGAGATACTGTGCAGTGCCACTTTATGCTGAACTGGGGGGTGATAATTACCAGCTTGCTGCAAAAGTCTCCCAGTAAACTTGTGGAGACACACAAAAATATAAAATAGCACTGTGAGCAGGAGAAAATGAAGTTTCTTCTTTCCTAGTGCAAAGCCCTTTTGCTCTCCTTATACACGAATAAGAAGACTTCTTTTGCAGATGACTACCGTAATGGAAAATTGTTTTCCAGTATTTTTCCCCAATCAAATAAATCAGTGTAACAGACATCTGTCCTGGCTGAAATGTCAACTTTCTGCAAAACCAAATCCATGTCACGGTTCTGATCAAAATATACAATTAATTGAATTTCATGTCAATAAGACTGCAAATATGGAAATGACTCCTATCATGAGCCATAGTCAGAATTTCTAAGGAAGAATTCATCAGAAACAATTTGAATGAAGTAGCAAAAAATCTGTCACAGATGTGATGGTGGAGTCGTAATAACCTCCAGCAGGTGGTCTACGGAAGGAACTCCAAGGCATGAAGAAAGCTACTAAATTCCCGTTCTCTTAAATAAGAAAAAAAGGAGGAAGTGGGAAAGAGGGATCTTGCAGGCCAGTTTCTTTCTGTTGAAATATTGCTGCTGGTACTCTATCAAACTTACTACCAGCACTTGCAGTAAATGCAAATTTTAAAAAGACCTTTAGGAATGGAGAAAAAGCTGTCTGTTAAAGGAATATCTCACACTTAAGTGGAATTACCTGATGTTAAATACAATTTAGTGTAAGAAGATGTAGAAGTACTTTCTACTCAAACAAAAAATTACTGAGCAGATCATGAAAATACCTCTTAATGAGATCTTGTAACACATTCCCCTAATTTCCTCTCATGTAAGAATACATGACCTGACATCTCGTGGTGAAAAGAAGAATGAATGTTAGTATAGGGTGTTCATAAGGTCATTAGTCACTTTTTAAAAAATGGTTCGAATGTAGCTTATTTGCTGAAAGAAGGTAGAAGGACTCATATCACCTCTTCTGCCTAGGGTTTGCATGAAAGTGATATATTTAACCCTTGACTGTTATGGTGAATATCCAGCTGGGGAAATACAATGTTTCAGAGAGGGGAGCAACACAGCTGAGTCTGTGCTGATCTTGATCAGAGCGGCTGAGCCTACTGGGTCAGGCACAGTTTTGCATGATCACAACTACACTGCCTCCAGGGTCAGCACTAGTAAGTCAGAAGCAGTTTTAGCTACTTCTCCATGGCTGATTGATCAACTAATGGCTCCTACAAGCTTTAGCTCCTTACAGTGAACCGTGAGTCATGGTTTGCATGTTTCAGAGGCAATTAGCTGGCCCTCAGCACAATCAACTTGGCTCATTTGCTTGGGCTTGGTCCCAGAACCCTGCTGAGCACCATACAGCTACTCTCATATCCTCACATTATTCCTCCCAGTGCAGTGAATTCCAGGAGGTTTGCTAACTTCCCCAGCAGCGCTCAGGGAGCAGAGTCAGCTTGGATTTGGGACTGCGTGCCAGAACACATTGATCAGAGGGTGCTAGATAGCACAGCATGGAGACTGAATCTGTTCTCAGCTCCATCTCATGCTGAATAACTCTTGTGGAGTTTCTTAAGTATCTCTGCACTGTATTCTCTATAATTTATGTCTTGGGAGGCTATGATTTGCTTGGATATCCAAGTTTTGTTACATACCAGATAGTAAGAATTAGTCTGTGACACCTTTGGAGCCTCCCTCATTGGCAGATGGAAGAGGGAATTTTTGCAAGATTGAATCCTGTGTGACTGAGAGCTTCCACAGTGATCTCAGCTTTAAAGCCTATCAACTGGGAAGTGGATGGATTATGTTAACTGCATGTAGGGCATATTGCCCAACATTAAAGTTAAAATATTTAATCCAATATTTAAGAAGTCCGGAGCTCTTATCAAAGACTGAATACAAGAGAATCACTTCCAGGGATGATCAAAGCAACACATAAGATGTGGCCTGTTAACTAAAAGGTATAAAAGAAGTGTCCCTCCCTCGTCGTAGATACTTTTCTGTACAGGAGGAGGTGAGAACAGATGGACTTGGCCACACCAGTAAGAGAGGTTTGCTGATTTCCGTCAGATGCAAGTATTCAGCCATTTAAGCAAACTACTGTGTTAGCTGTTGTATGCAGAACCTACATAAACCAAAGACCCCAAGATCAAGAAGTGAAAAGTGGAACCTTCTATTTCTTTTTCTGTTTTCCTCCTTTGTCTTAAGGAGCACTGCTATCTTGTTATGCCAGCACATGAAGTGTAAAGAATGAATTCATGTGTTTGTGGAAAATAGTTGTGGTAACAGGTAGGGAAGCATGAAAATGAGTTCCCAGATTGGTATTTCATGTTGGTAAGCAATGCTAAAGATACAGACATGGTTGTTCGGGTTTTTTTTTTTTTTTTTGAGTAACTATTTTATGCATAGACCTCTTGCTGCAGACAACTATGTTTTATTTCCATTGTTTAGTCTTTATGTTGTTATTTACAATAGGGAGAGTAAGAAGAAGAGCAAAATGATTTAATCTTCAGCAATTATGACATTTAAGGAAGAGTGAAAACAGTAATACAATGTAGTTTTAAAAAGCCTATTTAGTCTCTGTTCTTCCTTAATACCCAGCAGAAAAGCAGCCATGACAACGTAATAGACTTTACTGTCAGAATAAAGTTCCTATTAATATGAGAAAACTGGAAACGAAAGAGTTGAATTACAGTACAACACTAATTTCTTTCATAATTCAGGACTAGTGAAAAGCAGTTTTTTTCTTGTCTTCGCTTCACAGTTCTATTAATTTGACAATGTAAAACAAATCACCATCAACTAGCTGATTTCACTCACACTATTTTTGATTTGTTTCTTGTTTTACCTTTGTTTTAATTTAATAAATAATGACCGTTCAGTCTTAATGTGTTTATTAAACCTTTATATTTGTTGTCTAAATTTCTTTTAATGTTTTAAAAGGAAAACTGTATCCACTAATCTGTTCTTTCAAAATGCGTCTGTTTCAGTATGTCAAGAGTGAAACTAATATCAGCTATAGTATTTGTGTACCGGTTGATTCTCATCCTTCTGATGAAAATGTTCAAAAAGAAAGGAACTGAGAGAAAGGAAACCTCTATCTGTCGAGAAGAGAAAAAGTTTTCAGGAAAAATGAAGAGACTCGTAGATAGAATTAGTTAATTCAGATGGCTTTGGGCTGAAATTCCCTCTCATAAAATATAGGCAGTACATTAGAGGCTGATGGGATGACGGTGTTTGATTCGCCACAGTGCAGATGAAGAACTAATTCACCCCATGATTCTCAATTTGAAAAGTTTCTTCTAATTTTTGAAAACTCACCACTTTGGTGGCTTCATTCTTCTTCTTCTGTGGACCCTGGAACATTGGTGCGTGCCGAATTAGCTCCTGGTTGCTCATAGCCCTCAGTGAAGGGCTGCAGTATTCAACACTATTAATGCCATGATTCAGGAAGCGACATGTACTAAAGATTTTAATTTCCTGAAAGGCTACCTTCCACTTTACAATGTTTTACTATAAAGAAACATCTTGATGAACTAGGTCTTAGAAGATGCACCAGAGTTTGAAGGGTTTCAGTACTTTGTGTGGTTTGGACATTTAAGCTAAGGTGCACTAAAAGCTGGGAAGTGGAAATGGACTTACCCTGAATAGCTAGCATGAGTTTGTTATCATTAAATTGCGGACTAGGTATTAATGACAGTTATTGTTTGTGTATAGCTCTGAGGAATTTGCCCCAATTTATTGTTCGCAAGGAGTTACACATGCACAGTTCCATGTAGTTAGTGCCATTTGATGGCAGACTCCGTACTTGGCTGTTGCTGTAAGGAATTATGTCTCATATTTTGGATTTAGAGAGGTTTTAGAGAATTGCCCTGAGGCTTTTCAGTGACTCTCTTTATTACTAACACAAGTGAATTGGCTGTTAGCTGAGCTTTGCTAATTTGGACCAATAATTGGTACAACAGTGCTGCTCAGTACTTACTGGCACCTCCTGTAGTTCTGCCTTCAGTCATTTAGCAGCTCACGCACAAGGCACTGAAATGGCAGAAGCTTTTTACCGAGCATAGCTGCCATCAATTTTCATGATGGGAACTTTCCTCCAAAAAGTTTCCTCCTTCATCTTCCTTCCATAATGGCCCATAGTTTTTTTGTGTAGTTGAGATACTGTTGGTGCTATGAAAAATAAAATCCATGTCTGGTTGGCATTAGAGAGCTTCAGGCTCAGAGCTGCTGAAGAGTTTGAAAAAACAAGGAGAATAACTGAATGATGGGAAAGCCAGCTGAGAAATGATCAGCAGAAAACATCTTTCCTTTTCTGAAGTGGTAGCTCATTTTGTGATGGGTTTATTTTTCACCAAAAGTAAAGGTCAATCATTTAATGATCTCCACAGAAATTTTATCTGCCTTCCCCTACCTCTAAATCAAGACAATGAAGATAAGGTATCTGATAGTAGTTTCTTTGTATACAGAAGTGTTTGGATCAGTTGCCATCATCTAACAAAGAATTGTAGTTAAATTCAGGTTGAAACAAAGGAAACAGACAATGATTAATGTTAATCTCCATTGCTACCCAGAATTAAAATAATAATTATGATACTATAATGATATTATTATTATCGTAATATAACATATATATATATGCTATATATATGCACATGTATGTTGTTATAGTAATGATATATGGCTATCAGCAGAAAATTATTCTATGAGGGGTGTTGGCCCATGACATAAGAGATGAGTGTTGGTGGTATGGCAGTAGAGGTTGTAACTTTTTATTGCTGTGTGATGGATGACAGCAGAGGGGCAGTCTGACAAAATGATGTCTGATATGGAAATGGACATGAAGCAAAGGTGTGTCATTGAATTCCCCCATGTGAAAAAAATGGCACCCACTGATATTCATCGACACTTGCTGAACATTTATGGAGACCTAACAGTGTATGTGAGCACTGTGAGGTGGTGGGTGATGTGTTTCAGCACTGGAGACAGTGACATGAAAGACAAGCCACATTCTGGACAGCCATGCAGATTTTTATGAGTGCAGCATGCCGGCTCTTCATTGCTAGCAAAAATGCATAACTAATAGTGGTGGTGGCTATGTTGAAAACCAGTGTTCTGTAGCTGAGAATTTGCTCTATCAAATAGAGTTATTGTATTTGTTGTAGTTTCCATGGAAAAAAATAGGAGGCACTAGTTTCAGAGTGATCTACGTAGGTTTCATTAATTTTGGATTATCCCTATATTCGACATGTACAATTGTAAGGACCTTGATAAAGGAGTATGTTTAAATTACTCACGGTTTAGTGGAAGAGAGAAATGAGATCAAATGATAAGTTAGTTGTACCTAAGAAAAATGGATCCATTAAGAGAGTGCTATGATCAGTGAGATTTTTATCTGTGGGGAGGAGAGAAATCTAAATCTGTTTATTCAGATTCCATTCTACTTTATCTGTGTTGATTAGTGAGATAAAAGTTTAATTTTCAATCGGTTTATAGGAAAAAATATCTGTATTAACTTATCATAGGCCACATTTCCAAATGCTAAACCAAGTTTCTATGTTGTGCAGTAGTTTCATTGCAATCTTTAGCTGGTGACTTGGAAATGGCAGGGCTGATACATCTGTAAAGGTAAAAAAAAAACAAAACAAAACAAAACTTGTGAGTAACAGCAGAAAAGAAACCTGAAAGAATACTGAGGCATTTTTGCCTGTCCTTAAGATTTGGTCAGTATATTTTTCTAAACAAAAACAGCTTGAAGCTAAGGTTAGTGAAAAGTTTTTCAATGTATAGAAATATATGTATACATGCACACTTTGTATTTACAATGAAGCATTTGTATTATTACAGAAATAAATATGTTACATCCTCCTGCTGCACCTGATGACATTTCAGCACAACTGGTTTTGTCGATACCCTTGGCCACTTAACAGAATTCACTCCAACCATCGTAGCTGATTCCCCCGCAATGAAGGCACTGTAGCAATTCTAGAAGCTAGTAGTAGAAGCTGCAGCTACATTATTAGTGGGCCTCATAATTAATTCTATTTTTAATACTCAAAAAAAAAAAGAAAGAAAATTGTACGGTCTCTCAGATTAGTGGTAATTCTATTGTTGTTAAGTTTAAAGAAAATTGATCAAGTCAACATGGCATTCTGATGCCCTGTGTGTATGACATACTCCTACCTCTTTGGATATTTACAGCTCAAACATGAGTAAAAATTTAGGTTTCTAAAACCTAAATTAGGTTGTTATTTGATATCCACATGATGTTGCCAAATTCTCTCTTCTCCAAAACCATTTCTTCAATGAGTCCAACAGAAAAGTTAAGCTAGGGCAATTATGGTGACTCACTTCCACCTCAAAATCCATGTGTTAAGCTTGGTCACACAGGTAAGCTAGGAGTCATAGGTAAGAAAATTTCCTTGTAAGATCCTAGTTCCGTCAGCAGTGTTGGGCTCGGTTAAATAAAAGTCCACAGTAGGGGAATTTTCTGCTTTCTTTAGCGTTTATTAAAAATTCACAGTTGGCTTATGTCTACTCAATTATGTCTGGACAAAAATGGATAAGTACATCCAGGTAAAAAGAATGGTATATTTTCAGTCTTCTGGCTACAGGTGCTGCTAGGTGACCCATTAAAGCTGTTGTCATGTGGGTTGGCTGCCTCATGGTAACTAAATGGATTAACCCACTCGTTCAATCAAAGTAAATGAACAATCACCAAATGGTAAAATTTGCATTTTGACCTAACATGGCTTTGAGCCATTCAACTGGAGATAAAGATCTCTATGTTCCCCTGAACTGCTCTTGCATATATCTTTAATATCACTCCTCTTTATAAAACAGTTCTATTATATGTTATATTTTAGGAGTAAATCTTCCAGCCATGGGAATTTACAATTAAAATAACCTTCACATTAAGGACATTTCTGTTATTAGCTCTGTCCCTTATCATCTCACTTCTGTGTAAACCTCTTAGATGTGAAATTGAAATGGTTAGTTGTACATGGTAAAACAAGGAAAATCTATTTCCATTTCCAAAAGATGAACCTTTCTGGTGTACTGACTGGGACTAAACTCGAGGGCGGTAAATTTGCAGGATGGTATGCAGGGAGTTAGCTATATGACTCATTAACATTAATTCCCATCTGTAAATAATTTTGAAATAGTTTAACTAGCAGGGGAGCTATTTCATCTTTTATACTTAGCTGATTGTAAAAATGTATGCTGAAACCATCTGGCCTTAGTGTTTTGTTGGACTTCAGACTTTTAATAGCTAGTCTGATATCCTTCACTGAATTGGGGTTTTCTAATCCCTGGCTCAATTCTCCTTCCAAACCAGGTAATACTGTGTTGCTAAGTTGCTTGTCAGTCAATTCCTATCTCACCAATTGAGATGAATAACAGAGTTGCTATAAAAACTTAGGGAGGCTTTGGGCCTAATTCTCATTCATGCTAAAGTTACTTTATACTACTCTGGTTGTTCATTTACTGGGTGTAAATGCAATTTACTGCCAGAGCAATATAAAACGACCGTAACATAAATGAGAATCAGATCCCCTATGTTCAAAGCATCTAACAACTTCAAATTGCTGAGTGCTCTTTTCCCACAGGAGCGAGTGTACCAGGATTTCAATGCATATAAAGAATGCAACAAGCCAATTAAAATGAAGATATTAAATGAGAAATGGAATGGTTATTTCTAAGGTCTGTTTAGAGCCAATTTTTCTAAACAATGGGACTGATTAAGCCTGGCTGTTACAAACATGCCAACTTCATCTAAAGTTCAACCTTGCATGAAGCTTAGATATTTGCCACAGTACACGCAATGAGTTCTCCACATTGCTGGGGCAAGGAGGACTGCATTTCAGGGTTGTGCACAGGTCATCCTGAGTTCTCTGATGGTGAGCTGAGAGCCAGCAGTTATTAAGCAGCGATGTGCAACAGAATGGGTGAGGAGATCATGGTGAAAGAAACTTTGATAGAAATTTTATGTAACTGTAATTATCACAAATGCCAAAACAAACACTGGTACCTCCCTCCTTTTCCTGCTTCTGAAGTCAGGTGTTTTATTGCCTAAAGTCTTATAAAAAAAATTGTCAAAATGCCACATAATGACTACCAAGCTGGTCTGTACTTAAGGAAGGCATCTGGTGGCAAGGTGACTCTGAGTGGGCTACTTCAGCTTAGACAGAGGTGAGTCATCCCCATGTTGTTCTTACACTCCTGCTGTACCAGCCTGAATACCCACAGAGAAGCACTCTCACTTTGATGTGAAGTCCTTATTCCATCCCTCTTCTCCCCCATTTCTTTTGTTCTGCTGAAGACATTTCAGCAACCCACACACTAATGAAGAAGAGTTCTATTGTGGAAACCACAGGCACAAGACTAATTTACTAATACATTAATTTTTATTTGCCATAAGTACATTGTCTTCTGCACTCTGTTCACTGGCTCAGACTTAGAGATCTTGTTTGTAGTCCACTCTGACCAGCTGCTAATCAGCTGATTCCAACCTTACCTTCATCTTTCTGAAGAAATAGGTACCATCTTATATAAAGATTAGTGACTTTCTGTGGCTGCAAAAATACAAGTTGGTCATCTAACTTAGGGCTGTGTTAAAGCATGCATGTCGTAGCAGACATCCTTCATCTGCTCTATCAGCATTCTTAGGCAGTCTAGTATTATTGCAGTCCTTCTCATGCTAACTAGCTCTCCAGGCTGGAAAACTCATGCAGCTCTTTATGTGAAGGCTGTCTCTAGAAGAAGGAGAAATATTGCTGTTGCACTAAGAAACATCTGCAGGCTTTGCATCCATCTCAGTCTGGAGAAGAGAAGGCTGAGGGGGTGATCATATCAATGCTTATAAATATCTAATGGGTGGGAGTCAAGTGGATGGGGCCAGGCTCATTTTGGTGGCATCCAGCAACAGAATGAGGGGCACTGGGCACAAACTGGAACACACGAAGTTCCATCTGAACATGAGGAAAAACTTCTTTCTTGTGAGGGTGACAGAACACTGGAACAAGCTGCCCAGAGAGGTTGTGGATTCTCCTCTGGAGATACTGAAAATCCACCTGGATGCTTTCCTGTGTAACTTACTGTAGGGAACTTTCTTTAGTGGGGGAGTTGGACTTGATTTACACAGGTCCCTTCCAGCACTGTTACTCTGTGATTCTGTGATCTCAAGGTGACTTTAGCGCTGTTCTAAGGGAGATCTATATCTAAAATTATTTTCTAGTTGTTAATTGAAAGCTAAAAACAATCCTACTGCTCCTGTGCGAGTATACAACAGGCTTTATGGATGCTAATAAACAGAATCCTCTTCTTATTCTTTGGCACTGAAAATTGTGATTTCAACTGATGTAATTGAGAGTGGAATGTTTTCCTGTTTCCCAGTTCAGCTAAATCATTGTAAGTAGAAGAAATATTTCTGAGATGTTGCTTCTGCTGTTGTAACTGCTTGTTTTTGGTATAAGAAAACAAATCCTTATAAATGTTTTAGAGCAGAGTTGATCGTCCTATATTACTTAGGCATTTATGATTATTTTTGCATATATTAAAACAGTATAACATTATTTAATGTTGTGAATGCAGGATTTACTAGTGCCATCTATTGTTGAAAAATGTAGACTTGTTAATTTGCATATTCTATAGTAAAGTAGCATTAAAAATTTAACATTTTACTGAGTTTTATTGCAAAATAAAATAGTTTATGTAATTGCATGTTTGGAATGTTTTCACTTTGCATTCTTTGAAATGTGTTTATCTTCAGTGAGAATATACCTGGCTGTTATTTTCACTACAATCTGGCATTTGAAACAAAACTCTGTTTTACTTTCAGACCATTTAAAAAAGCTTGTAGTAATTTATTGTACAATAGCAGGGATACTAAAGTTTTGCTTGCAGGACACAGTTAATTTTTACTGTAAGAGTTTTCAAATGTGCACAGTACTTTGATCCTCAGTGCCGTATTCCAAAGCATTGCTGTGATGCAGAAGTCTCAGTTTCACTGCCAGAGAAACTTAGGGCAGGATTTAGAGTGCTTCTTTCATAGTTTGTAACTTTTAGAAAGTAAAGGCCTTCATTTACAGCAGAGTGACGTGAGGCATGCAAGATGTCTGTGCTGCCCATAAAGAGGTGGGTAGTTCCAAAAAGACCTCAGTAGGCCTAACCAAGGTTCCTGTCTTTCACCACTGATGCAAAAGGAAACCTCAGTGCCTCTGATGGGCAAAGTTGTGTTACTGACTAGATAAAATAGAAGTAAAGAGATTTTTCTCAGTCTCATCCTCCATAGGAGCTGTTGCAGTGGTTTATTTTTTCCTAAGAGAAATGTGAGAGCTGTTTCCTTCAGCCAGGAGAAGCAGAGAATCACAGAATAGAATCATAGAAACATTAAGGGTGGAAAAGATCACTAAGATCATCTAGTCCAGCCACGAAACCATCACCACCATGCCCACTAAACTGTGTCCCTAAGTGCCACATCTCCACATTTCCTGAAAACCGCCAGGGACAGTGACTCTACCACCTTCCTGGGCAGCCTGTTCCAGTGCACTCATTCTTTTTCCTAACAAGTATTTCCCCAGCATACCCAGAGCTCTCTGGTGTCAAAGACGCCAAACCAAGTGGAGAATCTTGATCATATTTGAACGTTCATGTCTCAGTGTTATTTTTCTGTATTGCAGATGTTTACTGTGGCTGCTGAACAGCCACACTACATAGAAAATATCTTTGGTAAAAGAATGATCAGTCCTACTCTAGTAGTGTTCATCTGCTTCAGTAACACACACAACTCATCATCTGGCTGTTCTGGGGCACTGCTGTTATTGTCCAACAAATCAGAAGAAGCTGCCTGCATCAACAGCTACATTTGAACAATGATGACATGATCAGAATAGAATAAATCCACTCTACATGTATCCTTTTTAAACCGGGCAAAAATTCAGCTATATTTCAGAAAGCAAACCTTTCTACCTTAGCTTAATTCTTCAGGCACTGAGTTTCTGGGGAGCACATTCCTAGCTGTCACTTTGTGTCCCACTACAATTCATATGCAGGCAGGCATTCACCTGAACACTTAAGTCTCCTAAATACACCCCAATTTTTAGACACGATCAACTTGTAACTAATGTACTAGTGTATAGACAGACATACAAGGATTATGTCAAAGAACATACTAGCAAAGACAAAAGTTTGTGATTAATACAATCATATCATATCATAGAATGGCTTGGTTGGATGGGAGCTTTGGAAGGGACCTTAAAGCCCTTCCAGTTCCACCCCTGCCATGGGAAGGGTCGCCACTCACCAGATCAAGCTACTCATGGCCTCATCCAGCCTGGCCTTGGGCACCTCCATGAATGGGGCATCCACAGCTTCTCAGGGCAACCCATTCCCGAGTGATCACCCAAGTGGAAATAAATCTCTAATCAGTCTCCTCAAAGACATATGCACTTTATATTAGACCATGTTAAATTTAAAATAGAGGCAACCCTGAGAGCAAGGAAGAAGGCTTTCTTGCCATGCTCTAGCAGAGTGCCCTGAACGCTTCATATTTTACCACTAGGAGTTTGTTTTTTGTTGTTTGCTTTTTTTTTTTTTTTTTAATGTTCACTTGATGAAAAGGGAAATGTAAACTTTGAAAAGTTGTAGTACTTATTTCCTTCTTACAGGAGTAATTTTAACAGTTGCAATTAATCATGTAAGAAGGAATAGATTTATCATTGAATAATCAAGATAATGTTAAATGAGAATTTATGCATGGAATAATGGCTTTCTTAGAACAAATCGGTATTGCTGTTTTGCCTGTGGCAAATCACTCTATAAGAAAAATACAGCATTTAAATACAGATCTATTTACTCTAAAGTTACAAACAGTATGCTTTGGCTTTAAATGAAATGCAAAATAATCCCTCACTGCCACACAAATAAATAGTTTTTCCTTCAATTTGTAACACAGAAGCCATAACATTTTGGAAACAGCACATTATTTTTTCTTACAAACATACAACAAGAATAAAAAACACACAATTCAGTGTACACGCATCTTGAAAAGTTAAGCAGTTTGGGAATTTTCAGATTGTTTTCCCCTAAAATTAATTTTGCATCAGATATGTCTGTGCTGCTATTCTGTTTGTTTTACAAAAATGTACCTTGAATCCTCTTTTCCTGAATGCAGTGGACAGTAAGAAATGGGAGAGTTTTTCTGCATATCTTTCACCTGATACCAGT
Organism: Numida meleagris; assembly: GCF_002078875.1. Classification (NCBI taxonomy): domain Eukaryota; kingdom Metazoa; phylum Chordata; class Aves; order Galliformes; family Numididae; genus Numida; species Numida meleagris. The sequence goes on along the minus strand of NC_034409.1, from coordinate 160,107,951 downwards.
TCCCTCCAAGTTCTCTGGTTTGGGTTGGTCTCCAACATGCAATAATTAATTCATTTGCTGTTTTCTTTTCTTTCAAATTTGTTCTTATTCCTTCTGGTGTACACATGCACATGCATAGTAATTTCAACTCAAGTCATGTACTAATGCTTAGTCTAACCTTTAAAAATGACTTTCCTTTGCTGTCTGCTGTTTATAAAACAATCAGAAATTTAACTGTTTCAGTGTTTGGATTGAATGTTTGGTGACATTAACCTCCTCAGCTGTTTAAAATCCATGATCCTCTATCAGTTAAAGGCAGACAGTTATAAGCCATTCAGCTTCCAACAGAATAGTGAATTGTGGGGAAAACAAAATAATAATAATTTAAACATTGCAGTGGATATATTTTCCTCCATACATTTTAATGCTGTTAGGGGCAATAGGAATGACAGACTTGAGTGTATACAATGTAGATTAATGATAATAATATTCTAGTTATGCCATACCATGTTTCATAAAGAAAAGGCTCTTAGAGGCAAAAATGAATTCTTAAGCTTGAAACAGTGCAAGCAGCGACAAGTAATCTGGGAGGAGTATAGGGATACTGCTGGGTTGTGTAGGGGAGGGGTCAGGAAGGCCAAGGCCCAGCTGGAAGTGAACTTGGGAAAGGTGCAAAGAAGGATGGGAAAGGCTTCTATAGGTACATCAACTGGAAAAAGAAAGTCCAGAAGAATGTATCCTCCCTACTGAGTGATACAGGCAGGCTAGTAGTAACATCAGACAAGGAGAAGGCTGAGGTACTCAACAACTTTTTTGCCTCAGTCTTCACTAGTGACTACTCTACACACACACAGCCCTCGAGCGGATGGTTTGGAAGGTGAGAAGTGGGAGACTAATGCCTCTCTAGCTGTAAGTGAAGATTACACTTGCCACCACCTGAGGAATGTGAATATCCATATGTCTATGGGTCTCAATGTGATGCTTCTCAGAGTTCTGAGAGAATTGACTGATACAGTCACCAATCCACTCTCAATGATATTTGAAAAGTCATAGCCATCATGTGAAATCCCTGGTGACTGGAAAAAAAGGCAACATCACCCTCATTTTTAAGAAGGATAGAAAGGATAACACAGGGAACTACTGACCTGTCAGCCTCAGCTCTGTGCTAGGGAAGGTCATGGAGCTGATCCTCCTGGAAGCTATGCTAAGGATTATGGAAGAGAGGGAGTTAATATGGGATAACCAGCATGGATTAACCAAGGACAGGTCCTGCATGATCAACCTTCTCCCTTTTTATGATGGTATAACTGCATCTGAGGACAGGGAAGAGACACTGATGTCATCTATCAGGACTTCAGTAAGACCTTTGGCAATGTCCTTCATAACATCCTTCTCTCCAAACTGGAAAGATGTGGATTTGACAGATGGACTGTTCAATGGATGAGAAACTGGTTACAAGATCATAGCCAGTAAGTGGTGATCAATAGTTCAATGTCTGGTTGAAGATCAGTGACAAGTGGTGTCCCTCAGGGGTCAGTACTGGGACTGGTGCTCTTTAATATTTACATCAATGACACTGACAGCGGGGTTGAGTGCACTCTCAGCAAGTTTGTGGATGATGCCAAGCTGTGTGGTGTAGTTAAGATGCCTGAGGGACGGGATGCCATTTGGAGAGACCTAGACAGATTTCAGCAGTGGGCCCAGGAGAACCTCATAAGGTTCAACAAATATAAGCTCACAAAAATAATCCAAGGGATGGAACACCTTCCCTATGAGGACAGGCTGAGAGCTGGGGCTGTTCAGTGTGGAGAAAAGAAGGCTCTGGGGATACCTGATAGTAGCCTTTCAATATCTAAATGGAGGCTATAAGAAAGAAGGGGACAGATTCTCCAGCAGGGCCTGCTGTGAGAGGACAAGGGGCAATGGTTTCAGACTAAAGGAGAGGAGAATTAGATTGAATATAAGGAAGAAATCTTTTACAGTAAGAGTGATGTAGCACTGGAAGAGATTGCCCATAGCTGTGGTGGATGCTCCATTTGGAGACATGCAAGGTCAGGCTGGACCAGGCTCTGAGCAACCTGACCTAGCTGTAGATGTCCCTGCTTATTGCAGGGAAGTTGGACTAGAAGACCTTTAAGGGTTTCTTCCATCTCAAATGATTCTATGATTTTATGAAATATAAAGATACAGTGAACGCTCAAATCCAAAAATCAGAACCTTTTTGAACAATCTCTGCAACAAACAGTAACTTGTTTTTTAACATCATGATGAACCTTTTGGCTTTAGTTATTTTCAATTTGTGAACCACTGTTATGCTGGGATGCATTAAAAAAACCATGGCCAGCAAGTCAAGGGAGGTGGTCTTCCCCCTGTACTCCGCCCTGGTAAAGCCCCATCTGGAGTAGCATCCAAGATCAAGAAAGTCAGGGAACTACTGGAGAGAGTACAGCAAAGGGCCACAAAGATGATGAGGGGCCTGGAGCATTCTCCTTATGAGGAAAGACAGAGAGACTTGGGACTCTTCCGCCTGGAGAAGAGAAGGCTGAGAGCAGATCTTATCAATAATTATAAATATCTAAAGGGCGGAATATCCAGAGGTCCCTTCCAATGCCTACAATTATGTGATTCTGTGATCCTTTAATACAGAATAACCATATTTCAGTAATATCTTAAAAACAGACACATGCAATTTCAAAAGTGTAAAACCCAACTTTTTAAATTAAAAAAGAAACTTGACTGACTTTCAGTTGCCCAATTTGTTTTATGTTATCCTGAAATTGGAGGAAAGTTTATTGGGAAATATTCTTCACTCCAGACTGTCTCATTCCAATTTACAGGAGGGAGAAGGGGTTCTTTTAATATATCCATACCCGATGGCAAGATTAAGACACAACGGGTCAAATGTTAGCCCGACCAGTTTATTACAAATCCTAGTAGCTTAGGGAGATGGGGAAGGGAAGGTGGGCGATAGTAAAGAGATAAAAAAAAGCAAGGAGTCTTTGTAGAAAGCAAGAGGGATAGTCACCACCGGGGGTCCAGTGCTGTTTGTAGTGCTGATGTTGATCTTCTTGGGCGATGGGTCATCAGGGCTTGTTGTTCGGTTGCCAACCGCTTTGGTTGATGACCGTTTTGGTCGACGACGCCTTTGGTCAACGACAACCTCCAACAGCAGTACGAACTTATTTATAAGTCCAAATTGGTCGAGTCAGCTCTCTTTGGAGTGACAGCTCAAATCCAAAGTGGTTCAGTCAGCTCTCTCTGGAGTGGCAGCTTCTGGCTTTGGGATCTCAGCAGAAAACTCCTTTGTTCCCATCTTCCGGGTCTTACCAGCAGATAAGAGGGAGCAGGGAGGTGCCCACCCGCATCCTGTTTTTCACAGGATACGATGGTATCATTCCGCAGTCTCCCATACCAAGCTGGCGCTACTTGGTCACAGGCCAGATCTTCCGCCAGTAAACACTCCTGAGCACTCTCTTCCTGGGGCAAACAGCCCTGAAGGAAATGCTTTCGAATGTTCACACGGGGATGTTGATTGCCACACGGCGACACCCACCATTTGCCTCCTTGGTAAGTCAGTTAGAGTCTTATCACAAAACATACCTCAGAAAGCAGGCTTTGAGCCAAAAGAAAAGAAGGGTTCAGACACAGATAAAACTAAAAATCTATTAAGTTGTTCTAGTTTTTGATTGCTGAAACTATTAGGTGTTGCTAATTGAAACACAGGTCGCATATAAGGTCAATAAGGAATCTGAATGTTACAGATGAAAAAGACTTTGTGTGGGAAAATGAAGACACAAAGTCTTGTGTGCTGTTTAATGGATAGGTGTCTGAGAAAGCAGTAACAGAGACAAAATTTAAAGGAATCATAGCTCCCACATTTTTGTCTTACAAAGATTTTATATACTTATCTATGCTCCATCTTGTTTCCAAGTCAGAAGGTCAAGGTGCAGCTATTTGGATCTTTTTCTGGTCACGAGGTTGTATCTGGTAAGAATGGAATAGAATGGAGATACAAAATTATGTTACAGTTGCTTTCAGAGCCTCAGACATCTAATAGAAGGGACTTTGAGATACGCCAGGTGTGAATCTGTCTTTGGAATACCAAAGGGCAGATAAGCAGTCACTTAGAAATTACTCAGACACACGGACAATCCACTTGACTGGACACTGCACGTGCCTCAGATCCATTAGAATCACTTCTAGATATATGTAGATATTTTTGAAGGGTTAAAAGATACCTAAGGTAGGTGTTGTTGAATTATCTAGTATAACTTGTGATATTGCTTGTGTTATCTTTTAGTGATACAGTTCATGCTAGTATCAAAGTTCAACCACATTGTCTCTTATATATTTGTTCCAAAGCTAAGAGCTATGTTTAAATTTATCACTATCTGATGTTTCGGATTGTCAGAAAGGTGGGTGAAGCTGTCTATGCAACCATGCTTGATTTGAGGTGATGATGGCAGGCTGCCTGAGCTGCAGAAAGCTACAGGATGCTACGGAACACTGCCTTAGCTCTGCTTAGCAAGTGTGAATCTCCAGCAAGATTTCAGGGACATATGGGCAACATATTACTGTCAGTGTGGTTATGTATTTACATCCTGATACGGGCTACCTTATGCATGTATCTTACAGACTGACCAAATGCTAAGAGCAAGAATTATTTTTCAAAAATTATTCAGGGCAGTGGGTCCCATTTCCACTCCAGTTCTGCAATGGAATATGAGAAATGAAGAAAAATACTGAAGATAACCTTTGTGAAATCAAAAAATTACTTGGTTTAGAGATAAGATGTATCTTTCAATGGAGTGTCCAGTTTTACAAAAGTGGCTAATGAAATCTTTCATGGACTTTGCTAGAGATCACAAATGTTCATGCACATATTTTTGATAACTTTGGCTTTTTCAATGAATTCATCTGATTAAAAAGTCTCCAGAAACAATACGCTGGTTAACCCTGACTGAGAGCCAACCTTCCACCCAAGCACTCTCTCCTCTCTCTGTGGGTCACAGGGGTAAAACAGGATGAAAAAAGCTCTGAGGCTGACAAACAGGGAGATCACTTACCAGTTATCTTCACAGGCAAAAGAAACTTGGCTTGGGGAAGACTAGTTCAATTTACTGCCAATTAGAATGGATTTGGATAGTGAGAAACAATAAGACAAACACTAAAGCAACACCTTTTCAGCTCACCACTTTCCCAGGCTCTGTTTCACCCCTCCACTCCTGTTATCCCCCTCAGCTGTGTAGAGAAATTAAGGGATGCGGGTTGCAGTCAGAGCATAACGGTTTCTTCTCTGCTGCTCCTTCCTTTATTTTCTTTTTCTCCAGTGTGATCGCTCTATGAGCTGCAGGGGAATCTCTGCTCCAGCGCCTGCAGCACCTCTTGCCATCCTTCTTTGAACTTGGTGTTCGCAGGATTGTCCCTTGTGCTTTTTTCCTCATTCCCTTCTTTTCCTCTGTGTTGCTTTTTCCTTTCTCAAGTACACTTTCCCTGTGGTGCTGCCATCTTGGCTGCTGGGCAGAAGCCACTGCAGTCCCCTTGCTGCTCACACCTTTGTACAGACAGACCATAAAATTGGCCGCAATCCTACCCACATAGACCAGCCAAAATAAATCATGATCCTATGTAAGCCCGTTAATTAAAAGCCCAGAGTCTACTTCTGCAAGAGTTTCAAAATAGAGCCTCTCATAGAGGGGAGATTTAGACAAGATATAAAGAAAAGATTTTTACAATAATGGTGGTGAAGCACTGAACAGTTTGACCAGAGAGGAGGTGAATGCCCCCTCCCTGTGAACATTCAAGGTCAGGCTGGATGGAGCTCTGAGCATCCTGATCTAGCTGTAGTTGTCCCTGTTCATTGCAAGGCAATTGGACTAGATGACCTTTAATTGTCCCTTCCAACTCAAATGATTCTATGATTCTGTGATTCTATATACCTTTTTAGGAGCAAGGCTACAAGATGGTAATGACATTTTGAGACCACCTCTGTGGTTCTAGTTGTTGAAAAGTTGATAAGTTAATGAGAGTGGGGGATTTAGAACATGTTGCTTCGTTGGTAACTGGCACTTGTAATATGGTTTATGGTTTTATTGACACGCATTAATTTTAGAAAAAAGGACATATTACAGGTAATGAGCAAGTGCCTGACTCTAGCCTAGGGCAGACTTACAACAGTTATGGGTGTTACTGGGAACCAAGAGGGCAGCTGTTTGTTCAAAAAGCTCTTGAACACTGACAGGCATGGGGCATCAAACAATTCCCTAGGAAGCCAGTTCCAGTGTTTCATCATCCCCACAGTAAAGAAAATTTTCCTAATAAATAGTTTCAGACTCCTCTGGTGTAGCTTTGTGCCATTCCCACACATCCTATGATGTGTGACCAGGGAGAAGAGACGGGCAAACCCTTGTCCATTTCCCATCTGCCAGAAGTGGTAGACAGCAATGAGGTCACCACCTTTCCTATGTTTCAGAATTTGCAGCAATAATGCTGCTCTTGCATGTGGCAATGGATTGTGCTATGGTTATATTCTACAGAACAGAAGATAAGATGATTTTAAATGTGGAAGCTATCTGCCAGGTCGTAGAATTTAATTTGCAAGACCAAACTTCCGCAATATTGTGTTTATGTTGCAGTGTCATTTACTGTTTAATAGAAACATTCAGAATGCCCTAGTTCCATCTGTTATAAATAGTGAAGGCTGATAAATACTATGCAAACACAAGATGCAGCTTTCTGGCAAATTATGTCTTGTACAGCCCCCAAACATAAAGCAAGATTTATAACATTTGTATCTCTCTCTCTCTTTTCTTTTTAAACTGTACAGTAATTACTCTAGAGCTTTGAGTAGATATATAAATAACACTCACAGTTTTATATTTAAATTGTTGTTTGAGAAGACAGGGACAAGTGTATATACACACAAAGAGACACACACACACATTTCATACCGTCAATTGTACTGCAGTTCCAAATCCTATTATGGCTGCAGACTTTTTTATACAACTACTTGTAAATGCATTTTTATCAGACAAACATTGTTGAAAGGCAAGCCCACATACTATTATGCATTGTATGAACAAAGCTTTCAGGTTTTGATTAAGAAAATGGAGATGAATCAGGCAAGTAGCAACAGACTTGCAAAAGGCACTTGGATGGAGAAACAAAGATGAAATTACTTCTGTTCCCTGTTCTCTAGAGAAAGAGAAATTTTTAGCAATAGGGCAAGTGAATCACAGAACAAGGCTGTTAGAAGCTGTGGGTGAGACGCGGTAGCAAAAGAAAGCTCCTGGTACTGTTGTTTGGGCACAATACTTCATCATCTGCCAAGACTCAAAGACTGAAAAAAAAACCACAAATATCCACAGCTAAAGTAAAACGGAGTTGTGGTTTGAAATAATGGAACATTCTACAGAGACACTTGAAAAGATGCAGTTTAAGTAAGTTTATGCCTTCTTTTGCTCAAGCTGGATGCCAGTGCATGAATCATGAATCCAATCAAGAAGTGTAAGGAAGATGTTTTTGTTTGTGCTATTTTTGAAGCAGATACATTTCAAAGGAATTAACTTCACAACCTCACTGCAGTCACTGCTGACAGTCAGTCAGGTTAATGAGTATTTCCTCTGTGGCAGAAAATATTTGTTTTTTCAGTTGACTTGCCTAACTTTAACAAAACCATACCCTTTCCAGAACATATCCACACCAATTAAATATTCTAAGTTATTTGAGCAGATCATGTTCTACCTTGGACTTTTGGAAAGCTAAGTTAAAACAGTTGGATCTGGAAAGAGAAAGTGTAAAACTACGTTCCTGAGTTTAATTTTGCACATTCAACTCCTCGTTTGTATTTGAACTTGGAGTAATTAGCAGAGGGAAACATATTCTTTAAAGCTAAAGGTATATTGTGGAAAACAACCACTTCCCAGGCTGTCACCCTGAGACAAAATGCTGTTCGTGTCTAGAGCTGAAGATGAGTAACCCACAGAATACATTCACAATTTCATCCTGATTGTTTTTTCCTAATGTCTTAAGTGTTGACTTCTCCTGTCAATATAAGGATGTGACTTCAATGTAAACCTCAGACTGGAGAGGAAAATAAAGAGGAAAATGTATATATTTAGAACAAAACAGGACATTTAGGTATGATTTCATCAGTAAACTGTTTATTTCTAACTTTTGCTGTAATACAGTATGCTTAGTCTGTGTGAAATAGACAGCAATTTAGGAATATTAAGTCATGGCATATAACAGAAGGTGACCATGTGGAATGCAGTAAAGTGTCAAGTAAAAAGATTTCTGTCAGAAAGAAAGAGAAATTCAAAGAAAACACAGGTCCCTTATCCCTCTAGCCATTATTTCCTTCTATTATGGAATTTTTAAATGTGTACTCTTCCCATTCTTTGTTTGTGACCTTTCTTGTAAGGACAGGCATTTCTTTATCTTTTTCTTCCTGGAGTCAAGTTAATTTAATTTACTGATCATATCAAAGGCCTAATTCTTATGTACGTGTATTTCACTGGATAAGTTTAACTGGGTGTAAAAGAATGTTAAGTAAAGATAATAGAAAGATTCGTTTGAACACAACAGGTACAAATTAAGTTGTTAACTGTATTATATTCATTGCGTTGCTTATCATGTCCGATAAGGAAGCTCAATAACATTTAGCTTTGGCACATCTTGTAGTTGCATGAAGACTATAACTGTTTTGTACCAATTTTTAGTAGCAATGAAAGCATAAAAGAAAGGTCAAAAAATTGTTTTTGCCAGTGCTTCCTTTCCATCTTAACTACCTCTCCTGCTGCAAGAAGGAGTAAATGCTTAATGCAGCAGCTTCTACTACGCTACTGGAAATTACAGCATGGTCTGCCTGAGGAACTTATACTGGTCTACTCTGAAAAACTGAAATAGTTGCTAGTTTACCATATCAGGTTGGGGTGCAAAGTGAAGTAGTATGGTTCAAGCAGAAGAGGTGGGGATGTGCACAAGGAATATGATGAGACAGATATTCATCTGTTGCCACAAAAATAGTAATTTGCTCGTGTGAATCAGCATCCTGATAAAAATTTATGTTCCTACTGTCATATATCACATAAGGTCTACAGAGAAAGGCCTACACTTCATGCCTAAATTACAACATCACTGCAGTTTCATCACTGAATTAAAACAGTAGAGAACATCAACTACTCAGCATTGGAGAGATTTAGACTAGAAGGAACCTCTCTCCCTCCAGAAGCCACCTGGTACAACCCGCCACTCAGAATAGCAATGGCAGGTTGTTCTGGGCCTCATCTAGTCGAGAGCATTCCTAAGAGTGCAAGTTCCCCAGCCTCTCTGGGCAACCTGTTCCCATTTCTGGCTACCCTCAGTGAGAGTAATCTTTTCTCCTAACATTTTATCGGAATGTCTTTGGCAGCACTTTGTGTCCACTGCATCTTGCCTTGTCACTGTGCACCCTCAAGATGAGTACAGATTCATCTTCCCTACACCCACACATCATTAGACATTTGTAGACAATAATTCCCCTCTAGCTTTCTCAAGACTGAACAAATCCAGTTCTTTTAAGCTTCTCCTCATAAGTCATGTGCTTCAGGTCTTAATCACCCAGGGCAGATAAACAGTTTATCAAAACTTGTACGTTAAACACTGTATAGTGTTTATCTCTTAGAATTCTCATTCTAGAAGTACAGCAAACTTATCTATGTGTTCAGGAGCCAAAGAAGCCAAATCAAATTACAAGATTTATCCCAGATGCATGTAAATTGGCAGGACAACCTAATATTTGAAATGTCTGAATTAATTGCTATGATCCTTAGATAAATTATCAAGAAAATTACCAAGGTCTATTTGTACGCTTATTTATGGCGTGATCGCAGATATGAGTAAGGAATCATGTTATTTTCTTTTGTCTATGCTTCAAAATTATGCAGCAAAACAGTACTTGCAGGTTTCTTCCGAATCTTTTTAATTGGACAGAGTTTGGAAAACATACCTTAAAGCCAGAAGCTAAGTTAATGATCTTCATTTAATAAGTTTAGCCAACAAGAAAGTCACTGATTTTTTATCATAGTCTATCAGGATGTATATTGGGAAGAGACCTAGATCAGAGAATATATGATTCAGTAAGATAACATATTGAGTGGTTGAAGAAAAACATGTAATTTCAAGATAAAATAATGTAGATAACATTAGCATGATGGAAATTTACAATAAAAACAACTTATTTTGGGAATTAATGAATTTACCACTATGTGGTCCCACTGTGTGTCTTTCTAAGAGGTGTCCTCCAGCCCATTCTGAAAGTATAGGTCATGAATTACTGAGTGAGGTATTGTGACCTCTATTATGCAAAAGCTCAGAATAAATTGTCAGTGTAGTTATTGCAGTTTTTAACTCTGTGGATCTATAAAGCAGAACCAAAGTGATGTGCTATAAAGTCAATCCTCAATGGCTGCCTGGAAGAAAACAGCTTATTTTGCATTAGGTATGCTCTCTGTTTTCCAAAATTCTGATCACTTGCATTCATTTTTGAAACACCTATGCCAAAAGACAACAGGAAAGGAAATATGTTAAACATATATCCTTTTTAGTTTGGAAATAGGTTAGCCTTACTTCCTTTTATGTTTGAAGTAATCTATGTCGTCCTTCCTATTGCAAATACCTAGTTTTTAGGGCTATTTCTCTCCACTTCTTAAGCATAATGAAAACAAAACTCATTAAATAATCTAGGTGAATAAAAATTCCTAATCACATTTTGCTTTTGGATCCTCAGAATTTATGTTTTATTTCTTGGATTTATTGCATATGCTATTTTATAAAACAAACAACAGCTCTCCCCCCTGCAAAGAAACAACCAACAACCACCTATGCATGTAACTTCAGAATAGAATGGAGAGAGGAAATCTTTCCAAACCTTTGAAATAATTTCTCTCTCTTCTTTTGGCTACATGTGGAAACAGAGGAAAATTTAAATCACCCAGTGAAGGCTATTACGATAATTATGAGATAAAATCTCTGCACTTCATCTTTATGTGATGCGCTTAGCTGGGGAAAAAAATAGTATTAGGCTTCAATTTTCTGAGATTTCCTTTCAAAAGCCCTCTCTTCTTCACTGGGATTCCTTGCGCTTTGCAGAACTGGGCTCTTGGTCCCTGGAGCTAGCTATTCCATCACTTCTGTAGTAGCATACCACGCACATCCCTCGGCCTGCTTACACAACAGATTGCAGTAAATCTTCAATTTAATATCCTAAAGCCTCTTTTATGAGGCATAGAAATAAGCTTTCCTTCAGTAAGTGATACTTCTTCAGCTTTCCAAAACTACAGCCTAACTTCAGAAATCTAAAATAAATTGTATGTGTGTTCTATAGAAATCTTCTAAACAAATAAAACGGAGAGACATTTTATAGCAGTAATAATTTCTTACTTGCAAGTGTTTCAAAAGACTCCCACAGCAGCAGGTGTTAAGGAAGTATCCATCTGTTCTTGTTTCTCTGCGCAGAAGTATATTGAATAGCTGGAGTTTCTAAACATTCAGGGTTGTCATTAAAATGGGTTAGCTGTGATCGTCACTTAAGGCATTCCTGATATTGAAATTAAAATGAAGACTGTCTCTGGTTCTGCTGCAAGTGGAGAATGCGATCAATGGTTCCCTGAAGAAACATCCTGTCAACTGGGTACTTTTTAAATTATCTTCTGAAAACCGCTTCAGTATTCCTCTGACGGATCTGGAAATGCTGCATCAGCAGCATTACTGTTCTCTGGAAATATGGATCAAACCCCAGCTGTTGCAGCTATGTTAATTGATGAATAAGGTTAAGAGATCTGAAGCATCCACACTACACTTGAAACTTATGTTTCTATTTACATATTGAAGGCTTTTCTGCTTTCTCCTCAATGGCAAAAAGTTCTTGGAGTTGCTTTTAGGTGACTTGAGACTTCAGAATCTCCAAACTTGAATGCAACGAGGACTGGAGGAATGAAGCTTCACTGATGCAGCATTGAAGTGAGTGTGGAAAAGGAGAGTTGCCAGCAAGTAGAGACATGCAACAGATCAGTGCTTTCTGAGGTGAAACAGAATCGTGTGGGTCAATAATACGAATGAATCTATGAGACATCTTCTACACACCTCAGGGTGATATACCTTAAGTACTTATATTTAAGCTATCACACTGTCACATATTCAGGTCAGAAATACATTTTGGCAGTGTGAAATTGTTAAGAATGAAAACTCTCTGTGCTCCTTAGCATTTTATCCCAATAAAAGCCAGGGAACTAAAAGATAAGCAACTTTTTGCATGTAGGTCATGAGCCAATTACAATATCTTTAGAATTACAGCTAAAATAACAGAGCTATTAAGGCTTTACATTAGGGCGTAATTTTCAATGGCTAGTAGCTTCCATATATAAACACTGCTAGCAGATTTTAGTCAAATGATGAAGTTTAATTTGTCCATTATATTTTCACTTTTATTTCTACATTCCTCCGATTCTTTGTTCTCTGACAAAGGCACATTGCTTCAAGCTCTATGGAACATTTTGCTATTTGCATGTGAAGGACTTGGTCCGAAGAGCTGATAGCCAAATATTCTCATTTTCATGATGCATAAATTCCGGTATCGTCAACCGCAACTTTCTACAGCTGAATCTATATGCAAAGTTTCAGGAACTTAGCTTTGAAACCATCAGTTAAAAAATAATATTTCAGAGTTTGTGTCTTCCAAATAATCCTCTCACACAAGTAAAAGCTTGCCAGCCTCCAGCTGGTGTGGAATCTTTTCAGATTTAAAATCCAGCCTTAACTGCAGTTATAAATACAAACCTTATATCGGGTTTTTGTGGGTTCTGAATGGCTTTTGGTGTTCTTGTTGACTTTACTGAGTTTTTTTTTAGATATACCAAAGTGAGAGTAAACTGTTTTTTAAGAAAATGGTTCATTACGAATTTTGCAATATGTAAGCGTTAAAACTACAAGAATTGCTGTTTTTCTTTCTTCCCAGAAAAACAAACAAACAAACAACAACAGAGCATGTGATACACTCATTCGCTTGATGGAAAAATAGAGACTGTGTACTAGGACTGCCTAGGTACCAGGCATTTTGATAAGCCACCTGCTAGGTTAAGACATTCTTATATTGTAACCATGGTAATACTGCTGGCGTAAATAGGAAAGAGTGATTTGTGCAGCCAGTAGGGATTGGGTACCTTAATGCATTAACTGCAACTGTTAGGAAATGTTTGGAAATAAATGTGTAAAATAGGTATAAAAGGTTCTTTTAGATTGTTTAGTGTTTCACTTCGGGCGATATTTCTTAACAGCAGGCTACCCTGTTTGTAGGACTAAGTGAATGTGGTTAAAAGCACTGGAACAGATAAAAAATTGCTGGTAGATTTTGCTCTGCTGCTTTGCTTTTTGTGCTTTGATGGGAAACAACTGTTTCAATTTTAGCAATAAAAGTATGGTAGCCCTATGCCCGCGTATCTGCTGATGTAAACCTGAGACCTGGAGCAGTAATTGCAGAAAATCTGAAAACAGACAAACATAGCAAAATTGGAAAGTTTTAATTAGGCTCTACAAAAATTGTCAGTGAGCTGGCCGAGGCGTTGATACCACATTTTAACCCTCTTCTCCCTGTTCCTCTGTTGTTTTCTGTACGCCTTTCCCCCCTACATTTCCTGTCCCTCTCACATTTGCCTTTCACATGCCCCTCAGTCATGTGTGCTCCTCACACCTCTAATTTGCAGCTGCACTGCTCCACAAATAACGGGTTTGTTTTCTCCAAAGAGGCCATGATCTGATGATCTAGTGTCTTCAGCATCAGTGCTGACTTAATTAATTTCTATCCCTATGTCAACACAAGTGGTTGCAGGACTGCAGTGTGAATCAGATCAGAAAAGCGATCCCCTTTAAAAGAAAAAACCTCAGCATCTTTTCTCATCTGTTCCCCTTTTTCCAGCCAGGCTCACATTGTAGCCCCACAAGCATACGCATTTGTAAGCGTAATTAAAGGAATATCGCAGTGAATTTTATAGAGGATGGAATTGAGTACTGATTATTTCTGACTTTGCAGGCAGATGAGGGAAAACGTAAACTTATAAAATTGGTCTTCACCCTCCGTGCCAAACAGCAATTTGTATGAGGAGAAAGAAGGGGGCCCTTAATGACCTATCTGTGTATTTGTATGTTGCGCTTATTTTGGTTTGGCTTACTAGCTGCATCATGTGACATATTATTGCTTCATGATAAGAGGTTGTTCTGATTCATTGCACCTTATTTTAGTGGACTGAATTCCCACTGACACACATAGTCCAAATCATTGCTCCAGGCTGCGGCCCAGTTATGGCCATCTTTTCTTTATTCTCTCAATTTTTATTGCCTTTCTCTAGAATTTTTTTGTTCTGGCCTCTCATTTCTCTCTTTTTTTTTATCCCTTCTTACTCATTTTTCATGGTGAATGCCAGTTCTCAATGGTTCACTAATTTGCCAGACAGCACTGTGCTTTCTGGAGCATACTTGTGTCCCCCAGGCTGTCATCTGTTGGATTCTGCATAAAGTAGTTGCTGAATTAGCACATGTATTTGCTTCTGAACCAAATCAGGGTTTTTCTGTAGGCTGAGAAAGAACTGAACTCTTGTACAGAATTACAGGGACTATGGCTTTTAAAACAATTGCAGCAGTGGGAACACACTTGCAGATTTGGGGCTATGCAGCTTTTTCTGCCACTGTAGCTCGTCCTTTCTCTCTTATCACCCTAATGTTGTATGGATTCCATATCTTAGGCAGTTGGGGTAAATATCCAAGGCAAGGAAGTTCAAAGAGTATCCTTGCAAAAAATGAGAAGTTGCTCAGGGCTCCAGCATTTCTGCTTCCTTTCATTCTTCACCTCTGAGAATAGCAGAATTTATCCTAAAAGTTATCTGAAACATATAGCTGGAAAAAGAATGTTTTGCTTTTGATAACCTAAAATATGTAAGACTGCTTTAAGGATGATTCCATCCCTCATAATTCCGCAGTCACTCACAATTTAGGGCACAGTTCTCTGTTGAAAGTAGATTAAAAAAATACTACGAAGATCTGCTGATTCTTTCAGATTCTCTTGGTTTCTTGTGTTTACTCAGGTGGGAAACAAGGAGCACTGACGGCAGAATAGTAACTAAAATCGACAGAGACAGAAAATATATATAAATAAAAGCAGAATAAGAAGAGAAAGGAATTGAATCATTCATAAGTGAAGGTCAGCAAACAGCATGCCTAGTTATTGCATTTGATTGTTATAAGTGTTGCAGAAGTTGGTTTTGCTGCTTCTTGAAAGCTGTTAAGAAATGTAGTTATTTTTCCAAACTGTGCTGGTTTGGGACTGCAGACTACAGGAGGAAAGCAGTGGTAAGCAAAAGGTTCCACATCTGAATAGGAAAGATACATGACCCAGTGTATTTTCACTGCCAGGAAATAATACAAAAACATTCCTGCCTGTTTAGTGTGTGTTCAATCAAGGATAGAAAGTCAACTGCTTAGCTGGAGCCTGACATAGATTTCCAATAACTTGCTTTTGCTCAAGCACAAACATATGACAGCACTTGAGGAAAACCACAGAGCAAATCTTTTGTGATCTGAACATAATCTTTTTTGATTTCTGTGAGAAAACAACATTTATTTATTTGGTCTTCTTCTCTCATCTTGCAATTAAGTCAAGGGCTGACACAGATTTCTGGATCATTTGTGCTGGAAACTGAACATAGCAAGATGATGTCTTCTCTGGCATTGTGGATATATAAAAATAAAATTTTACATTTTTAGTAGTAACAGTAACAAAACCAATACACAGAATTCATGCACAGCCATGTGTATTTCTGCATAATAGGTAGTCACTGTTTTGCTGTGTATCTGTAAATTACAATCTAATGTTAAAAATTAAGGTACTGCCACTGTGCTATGCAGGATGATGGTGCATATGCTGGCACTAGGTTGATCTGTGTGTATCCACCGCCTGCAGCATTTTGGGTTTTGCTGACCCTTAAAGGAATGGGCTTGGCTTTGACAGGTATCAGTGAAGGTGGATGGCCAACTCTAAGGTCTTCCATCCATGTACACATCACAGCTATTTCACATCACCCTGAGAGCTCCATGACATTGTGTGAGGCAGTTTCTTGCATGACACCTACCTACAAGGCCATTAGCATGCCTGGGATGGCACTCTGAGTACTTTCCTTAAGTTATCTGTTCCATACGCATACTGCGATTTCACCATGCAGTCCTTCATGAGTAGTTCTGCCCAGCAGCGCCTGTCAGTATCAGCTTCAGTTTCACTGAGACAAACTGTGACAAATTCAACTCAAATGGCAGGGGAAGCATGAAGAAAGCAGAAGTCCACAGAGACCACTAGGCATTCCCTACCTGCTCTCCTGCTTGAGGGCACTGATGCTGCTTTGCACATTGAGAAATTGTATAGACAGCAGTTGGCCTTCAGCAATGTCTCCACTATGACTGACTTTAGTACAGCCCACACACGTATCTACTTCAGACATTAACTGGCTGCCAGCAGGACACTAATTTCTTGATGCAACAGACCAAGTTCACAGCTCTGGGGTCCTAGCTTTCAGGAAGCAGCACACATGTTCTTCCCCACAAGGGAAAGCAAATTAGGAGCTGAGGGTGGACCCTCCAAGGGCACAATCCTGCAGCACCTCAGCAGGTACCATGCTGGTGAGGGGTTAGCCAAAATTCAAGACTACTAAACAGATCTTCAGTGATGAAGTGAGGGCATGGTCAAGCTGGGAAGTCAAATCATTGCTTTGGGATCAGCAGGGCACGTGACCAACCACAGGCATAGCTCAGGCTTGAGGATGAAGACCTTCAGTGCAGTTTGCATGCAAAGTGCAGGAGGACTCCATGCAGCTTCCCACAGCTCCTTCTCACACATCTCTCTTCCCAGCAGCCTGATCCAGGGCTACGGCTGAACCTTATCAGAGGTGTACTGGAGCACAGGCAGCCGGACCCTGAGGAGGGGAGGAAGAAGCTGCAGAGCCTCTGGGTGCATGCAGAGCCCTGACAGCAGCACACTTATTTCCAGATTTCCATCCAGTCCAGAAGGTATCACTCTCTTAAAAGTAATCTTGTTAGAGACGAGGCGCAGCTGTTCAGGGCTGGGATGTTTACTGCAGCCCGATGAAAGTCTGCGAAGCCATATGCTGTTTGATCCTCTGCTCCCTGGCTATTTATCAATTCAGTGTCCAGAGGACCAGTAGGTTGAGCTGTGCCAGCATCGCTGACAAACACAAGCCCTTCTGCTGGCCCTCTTAGGGGGCTTGCCAGTGTCATAATTATGTGAGATTGCATTCTGCTGTACTCAGTGATCCATTGTACCCTTGTAATCATTGCAGTGGTTTGTCTGTGCTAACGTTCAGATCAGAACTGTCCACGTTTTGACAAGCAGCCACGCATAGACTTAGCAATAGCATAATTATGTCATATATAAATGGCCTTATCCTGACAACCACAGTGCCTAAATTATTGTATTTTGAAACCAGTGATGCTGCATTTCAGACTAACATACTGCCAGCATGGACTATACCTTTAAAATCACCATAACCTGCATGCATTTAGTGATTTGCAGGTGAAAGTGGGGATTGTGTTCAAACTGAAAAGGTTCAGAATTCAGGCAGACAGATGACAAAATAAATTAGAGCAGCCTGACAAAAATGCTAGCTGTGGCCTTAGTGGTATTTATCTCTCCTTGTAATACCACCTTAGCTACACAGTCTGTGGCTACAGGTTGCATTATTATGTCCAAGATTTCATAATTCTTAACAATTTCCAGGCTTCAAGATGTGCCTACTGTTCATCTCATTCCTATTCTTTTCCAAGCCTCTCTCCTTCCTCTTCCCGATTAAGTATTCATTACTTCTGTAATTTTTCCTTCTTCTCTTTACTCTGTGAAAAGTTAACTCCTCCTCCAGTTGCAGAACACAGCACCTTGATTGTCCTGAGATAGACTGGTCAGGGTTGGCTCTTCATTCCCAATAACCATGCCCCATTTGCTCCTACAGTTTAGGGAAGTTAATGGCAGGAGAAGTATACGCATAAAGACTGAGTGCTGACTACCATCCTTCCCCTTCAAACAAAAAATGAGAAAACATTCACAAGCAGTCCTGCATATTTTGGTTGAAGTGTACCAACAATATGTGCAGCAAACCTGATCCTTCTGACTGCAGCCAAGTCAGATTAGACTGTCCCATCACAGGACACTGAGAGACAGTCACTTTTGTTTACCAAGGCCATCTAGAATGCCTCTAAGGCTAAATACACTTGCAAGCTCCCTTAAGCTATTGCCCATGGCAGTTTATTTTTTTTCAGAGAAAGGAAAAGAATAATAATAAAAAGGCTCATGAAAACAGTTGAGAAACAGCTCAGTAACCCCAGCACACTTCTAGAAATACAGCGACATACAGTGAAGGCTGTTTACCTTCAGGTACTTCGGGCTATAGGTCCAGCCCAGGGTAGGGATTTTCTCTTCCTACATAATGGAACCTGTTATCTTTAGATAATGTTATGTAGAAAGCTTACTGAGGAAATAAAAATTGAGATGAAAACAGCATTCTTGTCCTCATGGGACCCTCCCATTGAACATGGTGTTCAGATGCTCCAAGCCACTGCTGGTTTCAGCACATCGGGTTGAGGTGCATAATGTCAAACCCAGTGTTATTGCTTTCAGTTCTTGCCTATTTTTGGAGGTACAGTCATTATCTTCAGCTTCCCAGTTCTGTGAGCCCACTGTTGAACTGGAATGCAGGGCTGGAGCTGGCAGGAGGTGGAAATAGGATGAATCAAGCCATGGAAGGGAACCTGGGGGGTTGATGAAAAAACTGGCCATGCTGCCTTGCCTTTTGAGCTAGTTCTGTCTGTTCTCTGCCTTACCATTGCCTTAAAGGAGGTCCTCAAGCAGACTAAAAATTCATGGAGCATTGTAGAAATAACCTCTTTGTCACAGATTACGTTGCTCCAGGAGTCAGGAAGTACAGCATTTTAGGCACATCTACACATTCCTGACATTATCTGGTACTGAAAAAGGGGGGCTGTCTCCACCTATCACCAGATCATATGTTGCATGTGTTGTGGATTTGGGGAAGAAATCACAGGATCTAGTTTTTTTTCCTAAAATAAACAGAAGGTAGTTGATACCTAAATTCAGTTTCCCTTCTTAGCCTTTTATATTTCTAATAAGTAAGGCAGATAAATACAGGATATGCAAGCAAAAAGATAGTCACACAGCATTAAGCAGTAATACTTTAAACAGTGTTGGTTAATAATCTGAATGTAATACAAAAAAAAACCCAAACCACCAAAACAAATCGTACCGCATAATTAAACATAGTTCAGAGGCCAAGAACAGCACAGCTGAGGGGTCACTATTACTTTGGTCTTACATTACACTACTGGACATTGTTGCATACTTGCAGTTATATTAGATGTCATCTTTCTCCATTTACTCTCTCTACCTATTTAAATAGCCATGTCATACCTTGAGCATATATCATATCTAAAAGGTAAATTTAATAATATAAAACTTAATGAAACAATTGTATTAAGATCTTATTAAAATCTTATTAAAATATAAAAAACTTCACGTGTAGCACTTGCAAGCTATAAAGTACTTAATATATTTTACCTGTTTGATGAAGATAAATGCAGATAATTCTCCAGTTTTCTTCAAAAGCTGAAACCCCTTGTAAAAGATGTATCAGAAAAAGTTGTTAAATATCACACTCTGTTTTTGGATGATTCAGAATTCTTTTACTATTAAGTCTGTCTCTGCTTAAAACACTGAGATACACATTGTCAGAGATAAATCGCAGATAAATGAATATGCTGCTCATCCAACCTGCTCCCACATTAATATGGCTGCAGAACTGTCTAATTCTCAGGGCCTGGGGCACATTCTCCTTCTAGGAGTTCAGTTCAGTTGGTTTAACCAACTTAGACAGGAGTTTACCTGTCCAAGTCCAAAGTCACCTTTATGGTCAGAAAGAGCTGTTGTAAAGATGCTAGAAGCAAGGCCCTGTCCCTCTTTTCCCCTGGGGACTACTTTTAAGCTGGAGCTATACTGCCAGCCTCTATCTGGGCCACATCACAGCTGTGTTGCAGCAAGGTCTGTACTTGGGCCTGGACCTCCACTGTCTGGACCTGGACCCGACCCACCAGCTTGGCTTCCTGGCACAAGCTTGGACCTGCATGGTGGCCATGCTGGGTGCTCACTGGGCTGTGTCTGACCCTGGCTACCATCTCTGCATCATGTCCTGATCTGGACTTATTACTCCACATCTGGCTCTGCATGGTGAGGTTACTGCTCCTGCCTATCTTGTAATTGCTCTCCACTCCTGGTTTGCCTTCCCTTGAGAAGCAACCAACCCTTGCTGCTCCATGACACCTTGCTGTTTCAGTCTGAAAAGATCTGGTTGAGGCATTTCTTAGAATTTAACATAGCTGATTTACACACAAAGCATTCTTAAATAGGACTGTCAACTAGTCATGCATGTGGGTGCATTTGTGCAAGCCATCACAATAACTGAAAATTACCCTTTTTTCCTCTGCTACTGACATTTTTCAAAGGTACTATAAAAAGTTATTTTCTATCACAAATTATGAAGTTTTATGTGTAACTTTTACAATGTTAGTTATTCCTCACAGACCTTGTCTTTTAACTTCACAGCCTTCTATAGATAACACTTTGAGACAGATGCTTGGAAAGAGAAATAGGAATGAGCTTTTCAACTTCAGTGAAGTAATATCAAACCAGATTATGGTTTGGACACGAGAAGAACAATGAGAGAAAGCTACACAGACACAGAGCCCCTTACAGGTGTGCTGGAGTCTAGGCTCAGTCCCCGCTCAGCCTCGAGTACTCTGAAGCTCATTACCTTCAGCAAACTCATTTATTCTAAAGGCGATGGATACAGAGATCTGCTCTAAGAATGTTTTATCATGAACAGTTGGTGCAGAGGGTCTTATCCCTCCAATTTGCAGTTTTTTGACTGCCTGGCAGGCATTGTATCACCTTCTGTTTTACAGTGGACCTAATTATTTACCTCACATTGCAGCACAGCTGTCAGTAGCCAGAAACAGCAAAGATCCGTCAGTGCCCTCTGCTCATAAAGAGAAACATGCAGTAGTGGGAACTTATGTACAAAAAGTATGTGTGTTTATATATATACACATCTCAGCTTGTATATGACTTTGTTAGAACAGATGCCTGCAGACCTTTATAAAAGACAACACTGGTTACTACATTTACTTTACAGATGATGTTCTGCGCCATGAGATAACCATATGCTGGCTTAAATTGTCAGTATAATTGCCTGGTGATTTTGATGAAGATTTAAGCGAGCAAAAGTTTCCATGCCTTAAACTAACGTGAGGTAATGCATAAAGTCTGTAGTTCTCATTATGTTAGAATGACAGAATCACAGAATCATAGAATACACCGAGTTGCAAAGGACCCATAAAACCTGTTGAGGCCAGCTCCCGGCTTGACACAGGACCACCAAAAATTCAAACGCTATGTCTCAGAGCATTTTCCATACACTGAATGAACTCCAACAGGCTCGGTGCTGTGACCACTGCCCTGGGAGCCTGCTCCACTGCCCAGCCACCCTCTGGGGAATCTTTTCCTAATCCCCAACCTGACCCTCCCCCTGATGCAGCTCCATGCTGTTGCCTCAAGTTCTGTCACTGTCACCAGAGAGCAGAGATCAGCGCTGCCCCTCTGCTCCCCTCCTGCTCCCCTTGTGAGGAGCTGTAGTCGCCATGACGTATTCCCTCAGTCTCCTCTTTTCTGGGCTGAACAAACCAAGGGACCTCAGCAGCTCCTCATAATCTTGTCCTCCAGCCCTCTCACCATTTTCACAGCCCACCATTGGATGCCCTCTAATAATTTTATGGCCTTGTTACATTTGTAGTGCCCAGAGTGCTCAAGGTGATGTTGCACCAGTGCAAAGCAGAGTGGGACAGCCCCTTCCATTGTCCAGCTGGCAGTGTTGGGCCCAATGCACCTCAGGTATGGTTGTCCATTTTGGCTGCCAGAGCACACTGCTGACTCAGATTCAACTCAGAATGAACCAGAACCCCCAGATCCCTTTCCATGGGGATCCCTTTCTCCAGCCTCCTGTCCCCACATCTGTACATATATCCAGGGCTGTCCCGTCGTGGGTGCAGAATCCAGCACTTGCTCTTGTTAAGCTTTCTGTGGTTGGTGATTGCTCAGCCCTCTAGTTTGTCAAGATTTCTCTGCAAGGCTTGTCTTTCCTTGAGGGAGTCAGCAGCTTCTCCTAATTTCATTTTATTTGTAAACTTACTTACCTAGTATGCATTTGAGTCCTGCATGTATGCAGGATCTGTAAAATGGATCTGTAGATCATTTATGAAAATGTCCATGAGAACTATCACTACAGTGGAACCCTGCAGAACTCCACTAGTGACTGGCTGCCAGCCCGATATAACCCCATTTAATATAAACCTTTGAGCCTGGCCTGTCAGCCAATTGCTCACCCACCACATTATGTTTTTGTCTAGCTGTATGATGGACATTTTGTCCAGAAAGGTACTGTGAGAAACAGTATTGAAAGCTAGGTCATGCTCCATCCCTTACTAACTGGCACCTCTTTTTGAGCTACAACGATGTTTACAATCTCTTCTTGATCATGTAATGTGTAGCAAGGTCAGATTCTAAATGAAAGGCTTTTTTATTTCCATTTATTTTGCATAAGTGAATGAACTGGCTCTACAATTCAACCTATCTGCTCGTACTTTTCCATGTCAGCAGCTGCTACTGTTCAGTGTGCAACACTGCTGAAATGAAGGGTGTGACCCAGCCACTAATATTTCAGAGTGAATCTCTTACATTAGGAGACTAGTTTAATAACTTTGGTACATGTGTATTATTTTAGCACTTATTGGTTCTTCTTGGTATTATTCCCTTCAAAGCTCATTTTCATCTGGAGTCGTGCCATGATACAGGACTGTACAACCTTTAAAAATCCCCCAAAGTCATACAGTTATTCAATCCACAAACAATATGGCTGGTTGGGTTGGCTCAGTTTGCTAAAAACTATGTAGGTGGCTCTTGTGGTTGCTATGTACAACATACTTTCATCAAAAATGTGTAATTGCAGTTTCCTAATTAACATTTCCACTTTTTTTTTTTTTTTTATGATCAGCACGTGAATTAAACCTTCTGTGAGTGTGATGCTTGTTGCTTTGAGATTTTGCTGGAAGAGACAGCATATGTCCATCTACTTTAAGCAGAGATAGATTATTTGAGGGCTAGAGTATATTCTTGCTGTCAATGCTCCAGAGCAGAAAATCTTCAAGAGTTATTACACATACAATGTAATAAATTGCTCAGATTCATCTGAACAACATAGGTTTTATTTTCTTCTTCTGTGTCAAACTTGTTGCAATTTATTAAAAAAAAAAAGTGTAATTTCTTGAAAAACAGCAGCCATGCAGGACATCATATGCATTGGTGACAAAACTTTTGTCCAAGAGCGTGTATCTGTATGATAGTCAAGAAAATTCAATGTAGCATGAATGAGAGAGGTGTTGGTCAGTATAGCAGAAGTCACAGCGTGTCAGAAGTAAAACTTCTGGCTGATTTCTAGTAAGTAAGTACAGCAAAGCCAGGCTTTCAGGTAGATAAAAAGATAAATAGCAAGCTTTGACTTGGAGATGAAAATTAAAACATCCCAAGGATGAGAGTGACCCATGAAGTGCATTGGAGCTGGTAGCGAGGTTTTGAAACCTCTATGCAGTACCAGAGAACTAACATTTAGCACTGACTGGCTACAGAATTTCCTTGATATCACCAACTAATGTTAACCTCCAGTGTCTTTCAGAAGGTAGCTGCACTCACCTGCAGGAAGAACCCTTGAGCACCAAGACTAGAGTTGGCCCTCTCGTAACTCATGACTTGCTGATGTTGAAATTTTGGTTATTTCTTTGAATACAGGAAAGGAGAAAACAGTGCTCAATTGCTGTCAATTACTGAAGTAACCCAGATACTTACAACTGAGGTAACTAGATACCTTTAACAGCAGTAATGTATCACAGAATTGTAGGAGTTGGAAGGGACCTCTAGAGTTAATCAAATCCAACCCCTCTCCTAAAGCAGGTTCCCTTGAGTAGTTTGCACAGGTAGATGTCCAGATGTGTTGTTAATATCTCCAGAGAAGGAGACTCCACAACCTCTCTGGGCAGCCTGTTCCAGTGCTCTGGTCACTCTTGGCAGTAAATAAGTTCTTCCCTGTGTTAGTATGGAACTTACAGCGTACAGGTTTCTGCCCATTGCCCCTTGTTCTATTGTTTCTTGCCACCAAAAAGAGTCTGCTCCCATCAACTTGACTCCCACACTTTAGACCCTTTAGTTATGAGATCCCTTCTCAGTCTTCTTCTGACAGAAGAGTCCCAGATCTCTCAGCCTTTCCTCATACAGGAGATGCTCCAGGACCTTAATAATCTTAGTCACTCACTGCTGGACTCTTTCTAGGAGATCCCATTTTTTTTTTTTTTTCTGAACTGTGGGGCCTAGAACTGGACACAATACCAGATGCATCTTCACCAGGGCAGAGTGAAGGGGGAAGACCACCTCCCTTGACCAGCTGGCCAAGCTCTTTTTAATGCAGCTCAGGATATCATTGGCCTTCTTGGCCACAAGGACACACTGATGGCTCATGGCCAACCTGTTGTCTGTAACCATACTGCTCTAACAACCCACCGCTAAATCATGTCACTGAGCACCACATCCAAACGGTTTTTAAACACATTCAGGGAAGGTAACATGTACTGATGCAAGTGATTACGTCACATTTAAAAACAAAACAAAACAATTTCTGTTAAAAAGACATATCATAAGATTCCACATTCATTTCAGAACATGGCATTTTTGAGCAAAGCATTAAAAGAGATAGGAACACAGAAACAGCATTTTACTTCGTCACTCCAAGAGCTTTTCATCTCCAACACTCAGTCCGAGGACCTGGAGAAAGCTCTTTTCCCACATAAGTTCATTAGCAATGCTATTACTTTTACTTATTTATATTTATGCTGTTCTCTTCACAGTATAATTCTTCGTTCTAGAGAGAGAGCAGGTTGTTGGCCAGCACCGTCGTTTCTTGGTTGAAACCCCCATCAGGGATGCGTGGAGATGCCTCACTCTGCCTGGCTCCAGTGACCGAGAGACCCTGGGCCTAGGATAAGCCGATGCCATAGGCATGAAGCGTGTTTCACCCCCGCAGCACATCGGCCCGGCAGAACCTTCATCTCCCTCAGCCTTTCCCTTCTCCGTCATGGCGGCGGCGGCTTCCAGGCGGGCGAGCTCCCTCCTCTACGTCGCGGCCGCACGGGGGGAGGGAACGGGGCTGGCGCCGGTCGCGGGCATTGTTCGTCTCTGCGTGCGCCGCCTCCGCCCCTTCCCTGCGCCGGAGAGCTGGCCGGGCCGGGTGCCCGGAGAGGGCAGAGGGGTGGGGGAGAAGAACGGGCCCGTTTCTCTCCTCCAAGCGCCGGGCTCCCCGGGGCGCCCGGCCCCGCGCTCAGCGGGTGAGCGGCGGCGGGAGGCGCCATGGCCGACAGGGTGAGGGCGGCGCTCTCGGAGTCGGGCTGGTAAGTGCTGCGGCTGGGCCGACCGGGCCTCCCCGTCCCGATAGGCCTCAGCGGGCCCGGCACCATGCCGTGGGGCTGGGGCCGTTCTCCTGCGGGTGGTGGGCTGCCCCGGGCACGGCCGGCAGTTGTTGGTCTGTGTGGGGAGCCCAGGTCAGAGGCGCGGGGCTGTGAGGGGCGGTTCTCGTTTCTTTTGTTTGGTTGGTGACTCGCTTCTCAGAGCTCCTAGTTCTTTTCGGTGTGAAGCACTCAGAGTGACATTCCTTCTCCTTACAGCTTGAACGCAAGAGCCATGCCCCTCAGCGACGGAGCTTGCCTCCCCTTCCCCAGTGCTTGGGGTTTGTCAGGGAGCCATTTGTGCTCAGGGTGAGGGGGGAGGGCTTTTGGTGACCCCGCAGAGTGGGACCCCCCCGGGCAAAGCACCAGCCAGCCCCTCACGCTGCCCTCCTGCACTCCCGGGCACTGAAAGGTAAGTGCACGCCTAGGCCGGGCCTGCGGTGCCTGGGCCTCGTGCGGCCTAGGCTGGTCCTAGCTGTGGTGTGAGCACAACTCTGCCTTACTGTGGGTTGTAGGGCTCAGGCCCTGCTGGAATACACCTCTGTGGGCTGTATTTTGCTGAGATCTGTGTCGAGTTGGTGTCAGGATCCCAACTGAAATGCCAGGAGGGCTGGAGCTTTCTGATAACTTTATTACTTTTATTTGTTCTGTAGTCTTGGAACCCTTTTGGGAGGGAAGATAAGACTGAACAAGTGGAGTTAAAGTAGGCTGAGTACACACTTGAGGCTTGAATCCAGGTGTCCTTGTTTTCTAGTTAGTCCTAAGTTGGATGTTTTATCTGTTTTGGAGTTGTACTTTCCTAATGCTTGGTGCAATCTCTGCATCCTATTTGCTAGCCTGGAGGTGTTGTGGCATTGTTGACTGGAAGCGATTTATTTCTTCATTTATTTCATTGATCAATGTGATTCACTTACTTACCACTTTGTCTCCCTAACTACTTGCAAGTCTTTAGCAAAACAAAAGCTTATTGTTGACTGCCAAGGCACAAAACAGCTTACTTTGGCTATAATTGAGAAAAACTGTTTAAAGAGAAACATCATCATTTCCAATGGCATTTTCGGGATATTTTTACTGTGACGTTAAACTTAGTGTAATTTGCTGAATTGTGTTTTAATTTATGGCTAACATGTAAGGCATTAAAACAGGCATCAAGTGGTTTAGGTAGTTTCTACAGAGTTGCTTACTGGTAATACTAACCAGGCAGAGGAAATTTATTATCATCAGGCCTTCCTGGATGAGTGTCTCATGTTTCAAAAGTCATGTTCTAGAGTATACAGTCCTGTGATTCTCCTTGTTACTACTGAGTTGAAAGAATCAAAACTGTGCTAATTTTCATAACATTAGCTTTCTTAAAGGGAGTTGTTGGCTGTATTTTGACACTCATACCTCTTCTTTGCTGACTGAGCTCTAAAAAAGAGAAAGTTTCCATTAGAGTAATTTTATTTTTATTGTTTCTTTCCTTACTTTCTACTATATATCCAAAATTTTTACACAACTTTCAATTATTAGGTGTTTTACTACTTTGTCAGTTGAAAGAGTGCAGTTGGTAAACTGCTTTTAGGTATTGGCAGCCCAAATATGAGGTGCCTCTGAAACTCTGTTACTCCTCAGTGTTTGCCTGTATTCCCTGAGGCATGTTCAGTTGAATGGCAATAAACATTTGTTATTCTTGCAGCGCTGCCAGGTGTGAGCCAGACAGACTGAAATATGATCTGGCAAGTAGTGGGCTGATTATGGGGTCCTCTGGAGTTATGCCTTGACCTACTTGCAATGAGAAGAGGGGTATGAAGGAAGAGGAAATGAATGCATATATTTCTGAGGAACGTGAGGTGTAGTAAAAAAAAAAAAAGAGATAATGCTTCAGAAATATTCAGCTAAGTTCATGTACTTTTAAGAAATAACCGAATTGTCTGTGTGTTCAAATGTTCTGCTGCTGCTCTTATACTTAAGATGCATCTATCCTTGTACTATTATTAGATCTTAAATTCAATTAACACAACTATTACTAAGCCTTCAGTTGATACTTAGTTGTTTTGTTGTACATTTCTGTCTAAACTACACTGGTGGCTAGATCACCTTCCGTACCAAACTGGTTGCCACTGTTGCAATCACATCATGTCACAGTGCTACATTTTCTAGCACTAAAACAAAGCTGAACTTACAGAATCAATTCCGTACTCAGGTTTGAAACACAGAGTGGTGCTTCAGTAGTTTACAACTTAGGAAGCTATTGTTCTTCCAGAGTTGCAAATCTTCTGGTTTGTAAAATAGTGCTTTTTCCAACTGGATTTTACCACAACTTTCTTAGGTCTGTAAAGGTAGGAGTAGTTGATACAGACACACATTTGTCTTTGTTTCCACAATTAGTTTTTTATTATTTTACCTTCAAGTATGAGGTAAAGTTTTTTTTTTTTCAAATAAAAGTAGTAACATAATATAGTTAAAATAGTAAAATATGTGTGTATTTTTCAAATAGCTGTTGTTAAAGTGTCATCCATTGTAAAATGTCCTGCAAATTTGTACTGTTTGCCTCTTAAGTTTGCTTCGGTATATCAAGTATACGTTAAGCTTCTGAAAGATGAAGTTCCTTACATAGTGAATGTAGCAGTGGTACCTAAGGTAGGTAATGCTGCTTTAATAAAAAAAAATATATATTTTGTGATGACGGGTAAAGAGCCCTGTAGTGTGTGTGTGCAGAGTTGTCTTCCTTGAAGAGAGAGCCTAAAAAATGTGTATTTCTAAAGAAAGCTGCAAGAATGTTTCTTTTCTGTGTGCGGTGCCCTGGATGCTGCATCTCAGAATACGGTACTGGCTCCATCTGTACAGCTGAGATGTGTGTTTGCATTACTTTGCAATGGAAAATATAGTCTGTCTTGGTACAAAAGTTCTGTGTTAACTTTTTTTTTAATTACCAGATGTGCAGAGAGGATTGCCTTGTTGTAATGCTGTGGTTCTGTTCGTGATCTTTAGAACAAATTTTCCAGTATTCTCATTAAAATATAGGCCTCCATGGAAACTAGTAATTGGAATCCAGTTTTGTTAGAAGCCATGAAGTCAAAAAGAACTACAGAGTTATATATGTAAAACATGAATCACCCAGCATTTCTCAGGCTTGTAACAATGTTTTTCATTTGCTTTTGGAAGTCACCAAGGTGGCACTTCAGAAGAGAAAATGACAGCCCAGAACTTTTTCAGTGTACTAGATATTTGCAGAAGTTTAGAATTTATGACACAGAAATGCTTACATGTTTTTGAAAATAAACAATACATTGTGTCTTGCAATAGATTTAGCCTCTGGTCCCACTGACCTAATTTCTGGTGACTGATCTCCAATTGTGGGAAAGCGAGACATGCCAACTGGACAACTAAAGAATTTCTTAGTACATTGCAATGTACAAGGGAGTTCCTTGTTGGACAGTGCATGTTATTTTTATTGCAGTGTACAATGCCATAAAAACTAGCAACTCTGTAGCAAAAAAATACACAGTCTTGTAAAACTTCATATGCTTTCAAAATTATTTAAACAATATTTTGACTATGAAAAGTTATTTCCAGAGATGAAGAGGAATCAAAATTGTATTGGTTGTTTGGAAACAAATGAATAGCATTTAGCAGTCCATGAGAAAACTCTTTTATCAATGTAATTTTGGTTTTATGTATTTTGAAAATGAAAAGAGTATAGTTGGCATATACTGAACTATTTTAAATTGATTTTAATATATTTCAGCAAGTAATGCTTTGCTAATGTTAGATTTAAGATTAGTCCATTACAGTCCTTTCCTTGTAGGACCATCATGTGATGTGATTCACACTCTAAAGCAAAAGTAGGGAATGCTCAAAGAAGCAAATCCAACATCTGTTTCTAAGAGTGAAGCAGGAATTTGGGAAAGTAGTTGATTCAAGGATCCTGCATGATGATCCACTTTTCCTACGTATTCTTCTGCTGTTCTACTGAAACTTCTTTGACCTGCTTGGCTGAGTTTGTTCCCTGCATATGGTATAAGCTCAACCTGGGTAAAAGATGGCCCTTAAGCAAAGGGATAACCATGGTTCATAGGCGAGGTGCATCTCTGTTTTGGGTTACTTGACATTCCTGTAGTAGTGTACATATGCGTTTCATGAATTTTGGTTGGTACTGTGAAAGCTCAAAGTGCCAGTACACAGTGACATGCTGCAGCATGCGTTTTTGCCATTTTTGTTTTAATTGTTCATGCATATTCCTTTCTGGCTGGTGTGGTTGGTTTGATCAGGAGCAATGGGTAGACAGAAACTGAATTTTTTTTTATTTTCACTCTGGAGGAGCAGAAAAGGTTCAGTGTTGTACAAAGTGTTCTGCTAGAGGTAACAAGCCCAAGAAACTGCTACATGGTTTAAAAAAAAAAAAAAGGTATGTGACTAATGTGACTAATTAACTGTTAAAGGAAGCTGTTAGGAATTGTTCACAAAGAATGAAGTAATTGTGAGTTCATTAAGTATGTCAATAGCATATCCAAATTTGTAACAATTTACATTAGTGTAATCACCCCAGCTCAGCAAAGGTTTTGTAGATAGTGAGAAAGTGAATGAGAGGTGTGTAAGATTCTCAGTGCTGGGAAGATGGAAATCTTTATTCTGGAAAGCAGAATAATAAAGGGAGAGGTGATAGAGGTCTATAAGTAATCTCCAAAGCATACAGAAATGATGAATAGAAAGCAAGACAGCTATTTTTCTTAATACAAGAGTTAGGCCACTCAGTGAATTAAACCTGCTACTTGATGAAAACTGAAGTAGCTTCTCAAACAATGTGTAATTAAATCATGGATCTGAAGTGGAACATTATATTTTGCAGCAGAAAAGTATAAGTAGGCTAAAATATTAATCAGACTAAATCAGTTAGGAACTTTGAGGTAGAGTTTAGCTGCCAGCTCTAAGATAGCTGGATGCTAGGAATGATTTGTAAAACAGCACGTATTGAGAGGTGTTTTGTTTGTTACCTGAATCATCTGCTTCTGGCCACCCTTGGAGAAAGGAAACTGCTTTAGACCTCGACTGGATAAGCATAAGCACAGTTTCTGTTCTTATTTTTACTTTGCAGATAAGTAATTTTCACACCATAGATTTCTTGGTTGGAAGAGGGGAAGAAGGAGTGGGAATTTTGAGACAAATGAACATGACTTTCAGAAACAGGACAGAGAGAAGATAAAGCAAGTGTGACAGTCTGTTTGTACCTCACCACAGTTGTGATTTCCACTGTCTTACTGCAACTTAACCTCCAGGTTTTTATTAGTTGCTGACAGAGTGTCTCCTTTCACCTTCTTATGTCAGGTATCAAATCAATTTATACATTTTTTGGGGGGGAACATGGCCTTTATCTGCTGGTTTCGCTGACTAATCTGAGAAGAGACTGAGGCACTAGTAGATATCCTTGATTTATAGAATTGCTGCAGTTTAGGAGTTACTGCTGCTGTGAACCCTTTACTCAGCAAATGAAGGGAAAAAAAAAAAAACTTAAGCCTTTTCAGTGGCCTTGCTTTTCTTGGTATAGTGTTTTCCAGGTTGATTCTCTGCTGTGTATGTTCTGTACGAACATGTAGGTTTTTCATGGATTGTATCTTTTTTGAAGTCCTTGGACATTTTGGGAGTATTTAATGTTGTTTCAGAAGCTATTTACATAGTCTTGTAGCTTATAGGCTTCGCCATCTTTTTGAGATGCAAATGCTTTTTTAGGCCAATGCCACTTACTGTATTTGACTCAATGAAGTAGTATTTTCCTTCTTTCTGCCTCTTTTTGTCCACATGCTCTTGGACCTTTTATTAAATAGTGCATGTTATCTCTGAGAAAATGTCTGAAGTTTTAAAATATTTTTTAATTAGTTTGTCTATTGATGAACTTATTTATATTAGTACTTAAACAGAATAAACGGATGGAACTTGTTACCCAGTGACCGCTGTGGGATGACTTAACTCTTCCTTCCCACAAGTCTGAGTTCTAAGTGGAACATGTAAAGAGGTAATTTTGAAAGGGAATTGACAGAAAGACTGGGCAGGATGGAATACCAGCATAGTTAGTTATTTTTTGCTACAAACCCAAACAAAATTCCTCATAGAACAATCAATTAATGAAAGCGTGTTTAGGATGTCAGCATTTTCATGATGGTCAGTATCTCTTGCAATCCAGGCATAAGTAAAGGCAGGAGTGTTTTAAAATTACGTGGTGCTGAAGATGAAAGTTATTAGTCAGAAAGCCTCCACCTTCAAGAGAGTGGAAATTGGATTAATCTGGACTAAATGTTGGATATAAATGAACAAGGTCTCAGGAGAAAGCCTTTTGAAAAGGATCTGCTTTCTGAGATCGTGTTCTTCCCAATCTAAGGATTCTCTGATTCTATTCCATGGTTCTGAGACTCTTGAGTCTGTTGATTTTGCTTTATCCAGCTTCTGTGTGCTCACACTTCCCAGATGCTGGCCCCCTGAGCAGCTAGCTGCTGGTGTAGCTGTCAATTTTGGGGCAGGCTGTTGTTCCCATTCATGCTAGTAACAAACTGATGTTCAGTAGGTTTTCAGGTTTGCATGCTTTTCATAATTGTCACTCCTGGGTAAAATATGGCTGAATATAACAATGCATGTAGGAGTACATAAAGATGTGAAGCTCTGCTGAAACTTAATTTAGCAAGTGGAATTATGCTCAGAAACATTGGCTTTTAAATATCCTATGCAATTAATTCATATTCTGTGGACTTCGTAATCTGTGGTAGTTGTAAAAATATAATCAAAATAAATTTAAGGCTAATTCTTCAAGCTCTTCAAATTAGGAAGCTGACTGCTGAAACTGCATCTTTGACAGTGGGCGCTGTCTGGGGAGTATGGTCAACATCAGGTTTTTCTTTCCTGTTGTTTGCCTCATACAGTGCTCCAGGATAGTTAGGAGCTTCTCATGTAGTGACTTGTCTGGAAAAAAGCTGTTGAGGAAAGCCAGAAGAGAAAAAGCTATGTCTGTTCAGACAGTTTCAAGATATTCTCAGTGCAGTGGCAGCTAAGTCTTTGGCATGGGCCCAGCCTTAGAATGTTTGTGCTCAGTTTAATGCTTCAGGGCAGCTGCCAACATTTTCCTGAGGAAATATGAGTGAGAAGCAGTATTTGCTGCTGTTTCTCAGCAAAAAAAGGAAAAAAAAAAAAAAAAAGTAAAATAATGGATTTCACTAGATGAAGAAAGACAACGCTCTTTACCCTGTGTCTTTTGTAGTCAAATTGCTGTGGCTTGTTACAAGTTATGGAGTGTCAGATCTTCTCAAGGAGCAGAGCGTGCAAGATTTCTTGTCCAGCGCATTCTGATTGCAGGGGCTGTTCCTTGCATCCACCACACGACAGCACTGCCACTTGCTAAAAGATTATCTTATCTTACTGAGGTTTGGAGTTAGTGAGCTTATCTGGGGAACGTCTCTGAATGTTACTTGGTAAAATCTCTAGATTTAATCTGAAGATTTAGTCTTGACATTTTTGCATCACCTCTTTTTCTTCCAGGTAACTATGTGTGTACTTACCGCTAAATCTCTCCTCAATTTAGTAGTTGTATTGACTCATGTTAACATTTTTGGAATCTGCTGAAGTTTCACTTTTTTAAATATTATTTTACTGTTGTAAAATACAATACGTAGTTATCTCAAATTTTAAATAATTTAATGGATATAAATCAGTTATGTCTTTAAAACACTGGCTAGAAGTATGTACTGTCTAAGGATCCCCAGGGGCATTAACAATGTTATTTCCATGTTTTATGAAAATAGAAAATCACTTTTTTAACTCTGATGGCAGTATACTGCATGGGGAATTCAGCAGCTATATTATCTTCTTATGTATTACTGCTTCTTAGAAAAACAGAAATTGAAACACCATTTATTATGGAAGCACATTTACACTTTTTGGTTGATGCTAAAATAGTTACTGTTAGAGTCATTGTACAGTGGGGGTGGGGAAGGCTTTGAAGGCATCAGGGTGGGTTAAGTTTACTGGCAGGTTCCAAGAACATACCTTTTTTATTTGTTACATTGTGATCCCGTATCTAAGCTTGTTTTAAAAACAAGGCAGAGGTGTTAAACTCTTAATTACTTTTTAGAATGGTAATACTAATGAAGAGTTGCATTTTTCAACTTCTTAGAACGCTTTCTTTTTCATAGGTGAAAGTACTTGAAATTGCTTAGGTCTTCCTTTAGCTTTTATTTGGAGGAGAGAGAGGAAATAGTCATTGAAGGAACTGAAGAGAAGGTGGGTGGTTTCCGAGGGTCTGGTTCTGGCTTTGTACAGAGTACTGCTTTCTGAATGAGGCATATTTTGTGTAGAAGTGATGAGCTGCTGAGAGGATGCTTATGTAAAAAATGTGATCCATCAAACTACTGCTTCTTGAAAACAGAATGTATAATGACAGCCATGATTCTTGGTTTCAAAAACTTGTTCAGTGGTTTGGTTTTTAATTCAGATGTAACATACGTATAATATATGGGTAGAAATCTGTGTAATACATCATTACTGATAGACTTGAGATTTGCATTTCAGCTAGTGTAAGAAACAGCTTGAAACTCTGTCTTGAGACAAGTACTTCCCAAATTCCTTTTTTCACTTAAGTGCTGTCTATGGTGTTTTTCCTATTTTTTTTGGTACAAAATATTTTTTTAAATAACTATGTAAATTAGATTAAGTGAAGGAAGCAGACATATCAATGTACTTAGTATTTTACATGATATTCAAAAGCCAAACCAGTTTGAGCTTGTTTAATAGTTAAGTGTTCTTGAATAAGGAACGTATAATGATATCAAAGCATTTGTGCTTTGTAAATAAAGTTGGGTATGTAAAATCTTTTTTTTTTTTTCTTTTTTTAAAATGGCTAGTGAGGACTCTTGTTGTCTAATTGGCCCTGAAACATTTGTTGCATATTCTTCAGAGTTTGCTGTTGAAGGATTAGATAAACTGGAGAAAAATCCCTGTGGGATGAGGAAATGAGAACTTGGAGTGTTTTTTTTTTTTTTTTTTATGCTTGAGGTGCTTAGGTTTTGTTAATCCACCAAGTTTTCAATTTTGATCAGACACTTATTACATAAATTCATGGCTGAGGCTTATTATGATTTTGGATTCTCCTAAGGGCAAAAAAAAATTCTGTTGCATCGTTTTTGAGGTGGAGGAAATTGCCTTGGAAAATACTGATAGAGTTTACGAGCACATCACTTCCTCCAAGTTTGGCAATGGGAGGAAAAGGGAAGAAGAAAGTTCTTTCTAATTACTTCATTACTCACTGTCTTTTCTATTTTCTTAGGTTACATTTTGATTCCTAACCTGACTGTTGCCATATGGTGAAAACATGAATAAATGGAAAGATCGTAATTCATCTAGAATAGTAATTGCTGGCGTTGCTCCTACCTGTGAGCAACTTTATATTGCTTTCCTGTTATGTGTCTGCTGGCTGGCAGGTTAGATGTATTTCTTTAATGTTTCAATGTGGAATATAAATCTGGCTAAAATACTAAATTGAGACTATTCATTCAAGCCAAATAGTTTAAGATCTTTTTGAATAACTGATTTTTACCTGTTATTACAAAGGATGTTTAAGTAAATCATACAAAAGTGAGCATCGTTTCTTTTCTTCCTTGTTTTTAAGAGTAGCAGTGAAATACAATGCAGTTTTCTTGTGTGAAAACTGGTCTTGCAATTATTAACTTTGAAAAAGTGTTTAGTAAAAATTTGCTCCTAGAGCTACAAACTTTTTAATTATAAAAAATGCTACTGGTGAGGAAAACTATGCATCTATATATTTGTTCAAACTGAAATTATGAGTATTTCGTTTCTGCAGTAATTTGGCTGATCTTTTACAGATCTGTATTTGTCTATAGGTCAGTGGTTAAATGAGGCTGCTCCATAGCTCATGCAGCTGATAAGCTGCAACATGGGAATAATTTTTTCGAAATTCTTCAATGGACGCAGTAGTGTTCTTTCAGTTCTAGACTTAATTGGCTACAGCTACAGAGGTTCATGTTTGTTCTTTCAGTCATTGCAAGGAAGGCTGCAGTTACTAATCTACTGGCACTCTTCAAGCTTTCCAATTAGTTGATTGGAAACAATCTTAGTTTTTGTGTGTGTTCTTTTATAGTGCTCAGGTATACATGTCTATATGTATCTTGAGTGATATTTCATGAATGTACTATAAATTTAGTTTTGAAGGTCTATAGAAATGCCTACTTTTAGCATAAAATAGAATAGAAAGAAACTTGTCACTGGTGCATGATTGAAAATGTACCTGTATGCAGAAGTACTTGATATTTTGAGTTAAAATTATATAGTTACTTGTAATAGATTTGTATTTTAAGCATTGATGACCACAGCAGTGGGAGAAATTATTTTCTGCTTCATAATTCCAGTTATAACGTGTGCTTATTATGAGTACTCACCTTTCATCCCTTTCTTTGCAGCAGATTGTAGTATCACTTTGTGTGTGTGTGTGGTGTGTGTGTGTGTGTGTGTGTGTCAGTTTTGGTGTTTAGGAGGGAAGGATGTGGTCAGGGTGTCCTCAAAAGTTACAGATTTCGTTAGTGCACTAGAACCAGTGTTGGTGATAAAATTCTGTTTTGAATATTTCAAGTACAACTGAAGGCTTTTGCTTAGCAACTTGCCTCGTGAGTCAGCAGGCACTGGGGATGTTAAGCTTCTATTATTTCTGAAATTAATATGAAGTGTCTTGACACAGAAGTAGTCCAGGTCTTTGACAATGATATGGAAAACATGCTTTAATAACAAAATACCAATTAATAGTGTTTCCAAGTTTCATTTTGTAGTTTTACGGTTCAGTGCTGTTTTTGTGCGGTAATAAAGTGAGATTTTTATAGCTTGAATTGAGAAATGTTAATTGTTTCCTTCATGAGTACAGTTGATAAGCTAAATTAGGTGATTAAAAATGATTTAAATTATATTTGAACTACTAAAAATATAGCCTTTTGTTACTCATGTACATGAATATTCTAAATTACTTATTCCAGTATCCGTAAACAAACTGTTAAGTATCATTACTGGAAAAAATACACAAAATGTTGCTTTTGGAGAAGGTATTTTGGGGAGTTACTTCTTGGGAAGATGCTGAGTTTTACTTTCTTTTGAGATACTCAAATTATTAAACAAACAAACAAAAAAACTAATCAAGTAACCAACTTCACTTGGAAGAAGCTTCTGGATAGGTCCCATTTGGTACTCAAGGCAGACTAACTCCCAAGCTGGATCAGCTTGCTAAAGGCCTTCTCCATTCAAGCTTTCGGTATTGGCAGGGTGGCCTGCTTCTTTGCTTAGCCACGGTGGGAACATTCTTTTTCTCCCTTAAGGCCAGTGGGAATTTCACTTGTTTCTATATGTCTCTCTTGTACTTTATCATTTCACTCCATGCATTGTCTCTTTAAACCATTTTCAGATAGCGGGAGAGAAAAAGTCGATCTTCCTTTGTCCTTCTCTTCTCCGAGCTGAACAAACCCATCAACCTCTCAGCTTCTCCTCTTATGACATGTGGTCCAGAGCCCAGAGTATCTCTGTTCTATTTTCAGGTTGTGAGTCTTCTCTCATAATGGAGACTCCTGAAACTAGGTGCAAAATTTGAAAGTCCTTTGTGCTGGGAAGATGGAAACAGTAGCATCTCTCGGTTTGCTGGCTACTATCTTAATAATGTACCCCAGTATGTTGTTAGTCTTTTATCAATGTATGGAAACACTGATTTATATTTGAATTGTTGAATACCCGTTTTTTTCCTTGCTTAGTTTCTAAGCAGTGTCATCTTTAATTAATGATTTTGCACTGTCCTTTGCTGTTTTCATCCAAGTTTTTCTCCCAGTGTTGTATCTCCAGTCATGTCCCATAAATGATGCCTATATTGAAGCCTGAGAGTATGACAGATATGCACAGATAATTCCTCGGAACGTTTTCCCAGCTTTTAACTATTGGCTGTTAAGGAATTTCCTTGTAGGAGCATTTCCTTTCTCTTAAATAGATTTGATGGATTTCTTCTGCACAAATCTGTGCAGTTGTTTTTTGAACCTATATAAAATTTTAGTAGCCACAGAATATTGAATAATAACTTCATCTGTTGTATTAACAACTCTTTTCCTAAGTTTGCTGAATTTCCTACTTGTGAATTTTGAGATGGTGAATAAGCAATATCTTTAATATTGCTTGTGACCATACAGTTATGCTAAACCCTTTTTCCAGTCTTTTTCACAGTGAAGAATCCTATTCTTTGAGGTAAATCTTCAAAAGAAAGATGATTTGTACGTTTGACCTGCTTTGTATCTGTCAAATAAAGAAAGGTAGACAGAAAACAGAGAATCCTGAAAGGAGGGAGAATTTAAGAAAATAAGTGATCTGAAGAAGTTGGAGAGAAAGAAAAAAATTAAGGCAGGTACATTGCAGATAGGTATAATTCAATCTGTCATTATAGATGAAAGTATAAAAAAATGAAAATGTGTGAAAATATGACGTGATACAGAAGTGATGCTTTTCCTTCCTTCTTCTCCCTCTCCCCCAGGAAAGTTAATTTAGAGCTTACTAAGCATGATAAATTACATCCAGGTGTCAAGATTGCTAGTGTGTGGCCTTCGATAGTATGGTTCCTTTTAGCCCCTCAAGTAAAGAAGTGTGGGTGCAGCCCTGTGGGTAGTCATTTGCAATTGCAGGAGACAGGGCTTAGCTTATACAGGCTTTTGTGAGACTTGGTGACTGGATGTGGGTATGTTCATAGGTCATTAAACAGGCAGAGTAGAAGATGTAGCTTTGTCATGCTACTTCTGCCTGTGAAGACCACATACTTGTTCTGTTGCTCAGCACCTGAAGAGTGGGATCAGTTGTTTTTTCTCAGCTGAGAGCTGATTTTTGAGATGCCTTATCTCAGTTCTTGTGTGTCTGTCCACATCCATTGGAGTCCTGACCCATCTTACAATGTGACTTATATTTTTCTGTAGACTACAATTGGGTATTTTGCAATCTACTGCTCCAATTTTGAGTCAGAGATTGATATGGGGGTAGCAGGGCCCTACAGAGAGATCTGGACAGGCTGGGTCTCTGGGCTGAAGCCAATGGGATGAGGTTCAACAAGACCAGGTGCCAGGTCCTGCACTTTGGCCACAACAACCCTGGGCAACGCTACAGGCTTGGGGCAGAGTGGCTGGAAGACTGTGTAGAGGAAATGGACCTGGGAGTGTTGGTCGATGCTTGGCTGACCATGAGCCAGCAGTGTGCCCAGGTGGCCAAGAAGGCCAATGGCATCCTGGCTTGTATCAGAAATAGTGTTGCCAGTAGCAGTAGGGAAGTCATTCTCCCTCTGTACTCAGCCCTAGTGAGGCCCCACCTCGAGTACCGTGTCCAGTTTTGGGCCCCTCACTGCAAGGAAGACATTGAGGCCCAGGAGCATGTTCAGAGGAGGTTAGCGAAGCTGGTGAGGGGTCTGGAGCACAGGCCTTATGAGGAGCGGCTGAGGGAGCTGGGATTGTTCAGTCTGGAGAAGAGGAGGCTCAGGGGAGACCTCATCACTCTCTATGAGTACTTGAAGGGAGGTTGTAATGAGCTGGGAGTCGGCCTCTTCTCTCTTGTAACTAGTGACAGGACAAGGGCGAATGACCTCAAGTTGCACGGGGGGGATTTAGGCTGGACATTAGGAAGTACTACTTTTCTGAAAGAGTGGTCAGGCGCTGGAATGGGCTGCCCAGGGAGGTGGTTGAGTCACTGTCCCTGGAAGCATTCAAGAAGCATTTAGACGTTATGTCTACTTGACTTTCTAAAACTAAACACATTATTGTGAACTTTCTCTTCTCACCCCCATGACTACCTAGTACAATGCCCTTGGTGCTCTCCAGTGCCAATGTGCTATCATCTCTTCTACTCCTTGTCTCCTGTTCTACCCTATGGTGTTTGTCTTCTTATGTTGCTCTCTGGCAAGCATCAGCGTGAGTTATGGCTGGTTTGGAGCTAAGCAAGTTCTTCATTTGATTAGCTTGTTGCTGATAATCAGATAACCGAGAGCCAAGTTTTATTTCCTTTCTCCACAGTGCAACTGCTAATTTGTATGTCTTACTTCTATCTAGCATCTGATTTGTGTGAAGTTTGAGGAAATTTGGTGTCTTTAGGACCTCTGTTTCTCTGTGAAATTTAGCTGAAATCTACCTGCCTGATTGGGATCTGTTAATGTGCCATGGCTGCTGGACACACTATCAATATATAACCAGTGTTTTCCATAAAAAAAAATTGATTCAAATGCATTTTAAAAACTTTTCGGACTGTTCACTTAAAAACAAAGAAACCAGACTTCATGTGAAAAGTTTTGTCTGTGTTTTTTTTTTTTTTTCAGAGCGCTGAATACAAAGGGATGGAGGAGAAATATGGCAAAAGTATTTGTTTCTTCCTTACACTCATTAGTTCAGCAGTGTTTCTCTCACCTATTCTCAGAGTAGGTGAAATGGGTACCAGCTCAGGCCCTGGGGATTTCAACTATGTATTCTTTCTCCTGTGAGAGAGTGTTCTACTGTTCTGGAAGTGGTCTCTGTTCTTTGATGGCATTCCACTTTTTGAAAGTAAGCAAACTTCCTTACTTCCTTGAGGTTTTCCTCAGCATCTCAAGTTAGTTAGTCTGTCTGTTTTTTTTTTTTTTTTTTCTTTCCCTTTGTCTCTGTGTATTTTTTAACTCTTGGAGCAACTCAGCAGAAGAAACCATCAAAGGCTCAGATACCTAGCAGTGAAACAGTGGGGAGGTGCTAGTGTTCATGCAGGGAATCTGAAAGCAGAAGTTAGGAACTTAAATATTCTCTTTATCGTCCTCCATTAGATTTTCTTGCTAGTACTCCTCTCTTACGTGGCAGAGATCAAGAGCAGGTGTATGCTATGGTGTTTTGCTTTTAACACTTTGGATGGAAGTAGATTGGAATTTAACTGTCTGTAAAACTTGTATGAAAAGCAGAATCTGAAGTAGGTGATGGTGAGATTCAAAAGGAAGAATTGCAAGTTTCATTTATTGTGCAGTACACTGAAAAGATAACAGGAACATGGGTTCCCTGACACCATTTTTTTTTTTTTTTTTGCAAGTATATTAACTCCGATCAAGTACCTCTAAAACAGAGAGGAAAAACATAAAAAGGAGAAGAGGAGAGAAAAACATTTAACAACAAAAAAAAAGGGGCAAGAAGTTATCTGACAAAATGACTATTTACCATCTTACCACAATAAAGACTTAAGTGTTTCTCCATTCTTTCTGGATATACTTTCTGAATACTATTGAAAGAACATTGAGCTTCAGAAAAAATCTGAATGGCCTTTGTTGAAATGATATCAGGAAAAAGTAGAGAAAAATGTACTTATTTTACTAATTTCTTCTAGCATTGCTTTTCATCCTTGTATGTCACTTCTCTGTGCCAAAGCTTGCAGTGTTCTGTTGTAAGAGTATTTTAAAGAGATTTTTTTGGATAAAGGAAAGCTGCGGTTATTAAGTGCTACTGGTGGCCGGAGCTGGGCATCTCAAGTGTTAATCCTTGTACAGTGCCTCACACCCTGTGGCTTGCTCACATCTGACCTCACCTGAAGAGAAAAGGTGGAGCTGTGAGTACGCTCATTCTTAATGTTATATAAGTTTTAGTTATATATTGTCATGTTGCTGCTAGAAGAGTTGAAGTTAATCTGTTAAAATTTTCAGTCATAAGAGCAGCATGCGTTCATTCTGTTCATACCAAAAATACTTTTTATATGTGTTACTGTACAGCTAATTGTAAGGTGAGACTTCACACTGAAGTTTGTGACTGCAGTTATTAACAAGGACATAATCATGCAAATGCAGCAATTAAATTTAGAGGCAGATACAGGTTTATGATAGGCGCGTGAAATTAGGGAAGATACTTACAATCATAGAATATCCTAAGTTGGAAGGAACCCATAAGGATTGTCAAGTCCACTCCTGGCTTGACACAGGACCGCCCAAAATTCAAACCCTGTGTCTCAGAGCATTGTCCAAACACTTAATGAACTTCAGCAGGCTCGGTGCTGTGACCACTACCCTGGAGAGCCTGTTCCACTGCCCAGCCACCTTCTGGGGAAGAATCTTTTCCTAATCCCCAACCTGACCCTCCCCTGATACAACTCCATGCTGTGTCCTTGAGTTCTGTTGCTGTCACCAGAGAGTAGAGATCAGTGCTGCCCCTCCACACCCCTCATGAGGAAGCTGTAGGCCGTCATGAGGTCTTCCCTCAGTCTTGTCTTCTCTGGGCTGAACAACCAAGGAATCTCAGCTTC
This sequence comes from Numida meleagris, assembly GCF_002078875.1. NCBI lineage: Eukaryota > Metazoa > Chordata > Aves > Galliformes > Numididae > Numida > Numida meleagris. Next base: position 160,066,008 of record NC_034409.1, on the reverse strand, counting down.
TCCCCATACCTCTGAACCCTTCACCATCTTCATAGCTGTCCTTTGAATGGTCTCTAATAGTAATGTCTGTGCTGTTTGTGGAAAAACATGATGATACCTAGTTCAGCAAAGAGTGAGTAAAAATGGACAAAGGAAGTTTGAGATCAGTGCTCTTTGTGATGTGGCTCTTTGAGCAGTCTTAAAGACCTGAAAGCCATATTTTTTGTTGTCAAGGCATTAACTTCTAACGTCTTAGCAGTAAATAATGTAACGACCTTGTGCTGGAAGTGACTTCTGTTCTTTCAAACAGTTATCTATAATGTCAAGAGATGGGGACAGTCCTGTTTGTGGAGAAGGATGTGAAAATGCTCTCATGAGGAATGTATTCCTTTATTTTTGAGGAGAAATTGGGTAAAAAAAACCTCTCAATAAAACCTGTGAAGACAAATAGTTGAGTATTAAGAGTAAGCACGGTCTGTGCATACTGGAAGACAGAATCCCTTACTGTGTTACGTGGGTAAGCATTTGCAGCTTGTTAGTGAAGTTCAGAGAGGGGAAAAGAGAAGTCTCTTATATCTAATTTTTCAATTTGTTATATTTAAGGAAAATAAGGATATTTTCCTGTTTGGTGTGAATTGAAGAACTCTGGTGTATAGAAAATATTTTTGAGCCTTTAAGGTTCAGAGGAAATTTCATAGCATGGGATGTTATGAATTTAATAAAATACATGTTGCCAAAATAAAAAATGACAAGCCAGATGGGATGCCAAGTTGTGTTCTCTGGAGGTATTTAGGTAAATACTCTTCATGTGCCTCCCACTATTATTGAGGCTTTGACATTATCCTTAATTGTGGACAGTGATTGAGAGAAGACTGCATCAATGCAGCAGGCTGAGTGAGAAATGAAAGGGTGGCAGTTCTGTGTAGGGATGGGTACAAGCAGGGCTGTAGGGAGAACTAGAGCCTGAATTTCCAGATGTGTGGTGCTTGTGACTATTGTGCACTCAGTGCATACTTAAAAATTCATAGAAGAGTACAAACTCCTCAGAAAAAGAAACCATGTGGTTATTTCAAGCAGAACATTCAAATCTCATGTTTCTTTTTAATACTTTTAGCCAAAATCTAGCTGCATTTAATTCTGTATTGTAAAAGGAAAGTAACGTCATCTCACCTTACAGAAGCACTTGAAGGCGGGTTTAATTATTTCATATTTCAGTCACATTCTCTGGATCCCTAATAGTAATAATAATAATAATAAAAGCTTAGGGGGAGCATAATTTTGTATTTATTGTGGAGTATAAATAGCAGCTGTTGAAAATAAGAGTGCATATTATGGTGCTGCCTTTGCCTGAAGTGAAATGTGTTTGAGATCCTGTGGAAATGTTGCTATGTCACGAAAGACTAAACCATAAATTCATAATGAAATGACTTCCAATTTGATCTTAATGTTTTTATTTTCTCTCTCTTCTGGTATTGTCTTTGAAACCTTAGTGCACCTTTAATACACTTTTAATGTAGTAGTAGTTTTGAAAGCGACCTATAGATTTTCAGTACATCCCCAGTGGTAATTTATTAAGAACCTCATTTTTCTATCTGTGAATTTTCTATCTAAGTGTGAAAGTACAGTTACAAGGTTGACTTGAGAAAATTATAAGAGGCTTTGCATTATTGCCGTTGTTAGCTGGCTGCATACCATTTGCTGCAGATTTGAGTTAAGCAAAATAGAAATTTATGTTGGTATCTCTTCAATGAAAAAATAGTAGGATTTTTGCTGAAAACAAACACCTGCATTAGTAGAAGTCTAGAGGCATTACAATTATGTTCATTAGTCAGTTGTTATGAATTTATTTCTCTAATAGTTTTCTGTTCCAAGGCAGTCATTCAGTGAAGTCTCATTTGTTTGAGGAGTGATTATAATTTTTTTTTCAAATTTGTGAGTTTTTTCTGTTCTGTGTTTTTTGTAGTGTGGTTTTTTTTTTTTTGGGGGGGGGGGGGGGTTAGGGGGGAAGTTTGCTTATTTCTTTTATTAGGATTGCTCTGGAAGCAGCATAGCAGCAAAACCAGTCTCCTACAGGAAAACTAAGATTTGGAGATACAGGTAACAAGTTGACTAGTTGTGCGAGTAATATTTTTGAAGTTCCTCAATTTTCAAGGTAACAGTGTAAAATATGTATATGCTTCTCCACATTTAACAGAAAAAGATATACTTTGATTTACTCCAACTGTGCATTTTTTACAGATAAGGGACATTGTCCAAAACTATAATCCTCTCAATATGCAATTAAAATTCCAAGAAAAAAAAATCATACAATTGATTGGTCCTTGAACTTAAAAGTTCAATAGTGACCTGAAGTTTTAGGTTGTTTCAAAATGGCAGGTGAGACATTTCATGATATTTCATGTTCTTTTATGCATTTTTGGAAGCAAGAAACAGAAAACATAAACCTTAACAATAGATGATAGACTCTCAAGAATGTGTGCTCTGTTTGTAATAGCTACGGATACATTTTTTTGGACAATGTTTTTTGGAGCTGGAATTGTCTGGATAAATCCATATCATCCTTGTGAGGCAACAAGTTCAGTTATCAAAGGGTAGGACAATAAAATTATTCATTACCTTCTTGGACTTGTCTTCTACAAGACTGTCTGTGGAGTAGCACTTTCCATCATAGGAGAAAAGAATAGTGAAGAAAAGCATAGGTCCATCTAAAAGAAGGAATGTATCTTTGTTATTTAGAAGACTGTGGGAGATTTCTTGGAATACTTAGGTGATCTATATACACTTTAAACATTGTTATTTCTGGGCAAAAAAATTCCTTTTTCCTTGCGCTATGATTCTGCCCATTTTATAGACTGCATCTTATTTTCTGACTGCTGAAAGGGTCTTTTGCAGTTGCCTTCAAATATGGTGTAAATCTTAGCCTGGGCTTCGAAACGCATAGCTCTTACCTTGATGCCTGTTGTAAAGAACGTGCAGTTAGGAGTTATGCTCCAGCAGCGAACATAAAGTTTAATCCTCTGTCCAAATTTAGTTGTCTAAAAATTTGGCTCCCATATTGAGCTAGTTACTCTTAAGTCTCCATTAAATTTACAGAAATAATTACCTCCAGAAGGCCATTCATCTCTGTGTAAAGTAGGTGTCCAAGATAAGAAAGATAAATTGCTGTGGTGACTGCAAACAGAGCAGTGAGTGACTGGTTCAGATTCAAATAGCTGGCTTGGCCCCTGCAGCTTAGGTCACTGGATCGAGTCAGAATTGTTTGGATGGCACTGGTGTGGCTGCAGGTTGCTGTTTTCTGTTTCTAGCTGTGGAGATGCATCTTTTTTTTTTTTTTTTTTCCAAAATGGAAGTTAGCCCTTGCTGAGTTCTGTGGAGGCTCTGCAGTTTTGGATGAGTTACTGCAGTTTGATTCACCCTGTGGTTCTGAGGGCCTAGTTCAGAGGGCTAGTGGTGATTCATAAAGTGTTCCTTTTCACCAGATCTGTTTTTAAAGGCATGCTTGTTTTCTGATTTGTTTAGACTATAGCTAAGATGGATGTATAACACAGTCCAGTGATTTTACTAATTTATTTTTTGATCACAGTAGACAACTTGAATTGTTTTTGATTTTTAGTTATGTTTTTAATTATAGCGGCGGGCTTAATCACTATATAAAATAAGTTTTCTTTTTCTTCTGCCTTGGAGGATGTAGGAGAATATGTGTTTTTTGCATGTTTGATCTTTGCAGTACTCATGCATGTGAGCCATAATAACCATGTTGCTTTAAATGTTCAGGTATGGGTTAGAAAGATTACAGATTTACTCATTAAAACATACACCTTCTGCTTCTAAATGTTTCCCACTTCAAATTCAGTATCTCCTTCAGCATCTTTGTGAGGTAAAGTTTTTTACCGCTCTTCTCTAGATGTCATTTGTGACAGAAGCTCAGCTTTTCATCTGTAATCTCATAGGGCAGCGTGCCCACATGAGCCAAGTGCCAAGTCCCGTAGGCTCAAGGGCTGCATGGTGTTATGGATGCGTGGGTGCCTAATGCTGGTCTGGGTGTCTGGGGCTACCTGAGGCCAAGAGCTGGCAGGTCTGGCACATACCTTGTGGGAGTCTGGCACAGATCCAAACTAGGAGCTGCTGGTGTCTCAGATGGTGCTGGATTCTCTAATAGGGAGCTCTTTAAGTTGGCCAAATGAAGATTTCATGATCCTTGTTACTGGTTACCTTAGTTTTTGATGTGTTCATGTAGCATTTGAATGCCTTGGTTCCCTGGGGGAAATAAAATCTTCAGCCTGAACTAAATGCACTATTTCTTTTTAATAGGAAATCCCTAAAACAGAAGCATTTATTTATTATGAAAAAAAGTTTTTCTCCTGTGTAAAAGCCATATAACTTACGCTGTTAAAATCCTGGCACATTTTGACTTAAAGTATAATGGCTTAGTGCTGAAGTTTTTGTAGCTCACTATGTTATGAGTTGGCACAATTGATGTTTCTGAGTTTTATAATAGCAGAAATGAAGGAAAAAACAATTGTAAGTAAAGTAAATAATTGTTTTAATGCATCTCAGTTCACTTTCACGTCTTAGATTTTGATTTTTTTAGTTTTTCTTCTGTACTTACATAAGACAATTTAAGATGAATCTAAATGTGAAAGTTTCACTTATTAAGGTGGCATATTTGAAGTGGTGAACCTTCTGGATGTGTAGTTTGTAGAGGAAGGGTATGCTGTGGGTGTGATTACCTAAGAAAATGATGAGAATGCTTGTGAAATTAGGAATAATTCTACAAGATTGTGACTTCTTAAATCTGGAGAAATTGTAAGTTGTCTGGATTGTATTGGGGAAAACACTTTTGACAGTGTAGGACCTATTTCCACTTCTGTATGTAGAAATGCGAAAGTGATGCCAAAATTTCAGGATGCCACCTGAACGGGGTTATGACAGATTGAATTAGGGTCCCAATAACCAGCAATTTTTTTTTTTTAGTAAATCCTGTAATAATTCAGAATATTGGTTGAAAAAGATCTTGACTACCTTCATAAAATTGATCTGGATTTCATACTGAATAGTAGACGTGGAGCTGAAAGATATGTTTAGTAGTCTTAAAATGCCAGAGAAGTATTAGAGTCTGAAAAATGTAGTATTTATGGGGGGTTTCAAATGCTGCTGAGGTTGTGGGACACCTGTTCGTCTCATTTTAGCATACCTAGAATATTTCCAGGGGAACTCACAGTTGACTTGAATTAAATTTCCAAACATACTTTGATTTGTTGCTGAGAAATACCTAAACATTATATGTTATGAGGCATCAAATTTGTTGTATACTATCCATTCCTTCTCAAAGAAAGGATTGCTTCGTATGAACTGTTAGTGGGGCTTTTTTGCTTTATCTTGTGGTTTGTTTGTTTTTTTTTCCTTTGTTTTGAATACTCAGAAACTTTGTATTTTGTCTTTACTCTTTTACCTATATTAAGAGCAGATATCATATGTGTATTTTCTCATCAAGATGCATGCATCATGGAAAGAAATGAAAATCTAATGGAGTGTGTTACTGTAAAGGATTGTTGCTCTTTGTGGCTTTGGCTTCCAATTCTGGGATCAGCACACTGCTGTCAACATGAAGATTTTTTTGCAAATTATGAAAGAAGCTACTGGCTTTTAAATCACCTTGTTCCTTTATTTGCAATGAACTGTTTGCTGTTGATTCACTATTAGCATCCATAGTATGGATCTAGAGTATGAAACAAAGCTGTTATAGGAGGACAAAGGTAATGTGCATTTAAAAGTATTGTGAAAATATTTCAGGAAACAGATGATCAGTGCAAAAGCAAATCCTAGAGTGTATGCCTAGCTTTTTCCAAGAGTCACTTTGATAGTGAATTATTTTTATCTAGAGTGATGTTACTGTTACTGTAGATGGGCCAAGGGCAAAGAAAGGAGTTTATAAAAGTTTATAGAAAGAGATAATGAATTTGGAAAAAGTAAACAATCTTTTGGCCTCTGAATCCTTTCATTAGGTTTTAGCAATGAGCAAAATCTGGGTAAACACAGATGATTGTAGGTACAGTTTTTCTGGATCAGCAGCCAAGCTTTTATGCTTCAGGACTTCTGAGAGAAGAGAATTTAGCACCTGGGGGACAGAGGGAGAGAAACATGGGAGCAGGGGCAGTCTTTCTTTGAAGATCGTGCCTGAGACTTTGAGGTAGCTGATTTATGGAAAAGATTCTCCTTGGTGTCTGGGAGTTTTTGTTATTGATTGCTTGAATTCTTCCTGTGGTGCAGTAGTTTAGTTTCATCTGTAAAGTTTTTCCTCAATATGGTGAACCTCTCAAATGTGAATATACCATTGCTTTGTGTGTCTTGGTTTCAGGAATCAGATAAATAATGAACACTGCATCTGCATGAAAAAATCGGGAAGTTGTGTTCTGAAGTGTTTTGCGATGGCATCATCCTAGCACAGGGAGATAAACATCACTATACAGGTGCAGAACTCCACCAATGCAAAGCAATGCAATTGTTACCGTATGCTGAAAATTAACTTGCTTTGGTCTACTCCCTTTGTGTTTTAGTAAGATAAGTAGTAGCTTTTCAATGCAGCTCAGGCTAACGAATGAGCATTTCTCTTCTTGGGCTCTAGGAACAAGTTTGAGCCAGCATATTTAATTCACCTTGATACAAAGCTTGACCAATGCCCTTTAAGAAGTACGTGGAAGTTCTGATCTTCCAGTAAAAGTCATTAGCTCCAGGGAGTTTGTAGGGATGGGACTTGGGGAAACATACTGAATTGCCTAACGAGCTTACAAAAGTGCTTTTACAAGCTGAGATACTTTATAGGACAAATACACTGCTTTCTTAAGTGTAGGAAGGGAATGAATTTACCTTTTGGAGCAAAAGGCTGTTGTAGCTGCTTGAACGTAACAGTAAGCTGCTCTTTGATGGCAAACCATGCTATGTCTCCATAGAAAGGATTGGAGCTGCCGCTGAGAGGTTCCAAATAATCTTGGCCCGAATTTCACTACTACAGATAAGCGTAGTGTCATTTTCTTTTTTCTTTTTTTTTTTTCCCCCCCCTCTGGGGAAAGACACATTCATTTTTCTCTATTGTACTGGCTCAGCCACCTGAATTTGTCATAGCAATAATTTTGTTGTAAGATGCTGCCAGCAGCTACTTGGCTGTCATCCTGCAACAAGAATAGCCTGCATCCGAGTTCTGATGCTAACTCCTGTGTAGGTTAACCTCTGTAACCCACCTCAAATAAGCATGCGCTGCCTGCGTGGAACAAATCTGGCCTATTTATAGGAATATTCTGCCTGTATTAGGTAGCTTGCATGCAAGCTATGTAGTTAATGTGCCTAGCAGCTGTTGCTGAGAAGCTTCCCCACTTTGAGATAATGTCACTGAGAAACTACCCTTTGAGAAAGTAAATCCTCTTTTTGTCATGTGCATTAGCAAGTAACTGTTACGTCAGTTCACTTTCATCTCACATATGGCATGATAACTAGCAGCCTTTAAGTGCAGGATGTTATGACCTGTGATCCAGGATGTCATGGGAGAACTGGAAACACTGCAAAGCATAGTGTAAGCTATCATCAAGTTAAACGTAGGATGCTGTACTTGAAAGCTAGCTCTCAAGGTAGTCCAGTAATCTTGTATAGGGAAAATTCAACTGAGCATTCTTCAAAATGTGAGCTGTTGACTAACCTTTTAGGAGAAACGTCAGAAAGTTAGGAAATTATTGTTTGCTTGTTTCCTCACATCTAAATCCACTGTAATAGGGAGAAATAGTCTTTTTTTTTTTTTTCCTTTTTCCCCATGGAGTGTTTCATTATGTCACCCAGATAATGAAGAAGTATCACAAGGAACGTGGTAAAGTAGGGGTCTTACTGTATGAAGTGCTTCACCTTTCTCATTTAATGTCTTTGATTTATCTGTCTGGATTATCTTCATGTTAAAAATTCTTGGCCAGAGGTTTGACAATATTACCTCTAAAATGCCTTATTTTCACTATATGTAAAGCCAAATGTTTTATACTTCATGCTTTTGTGAATTGGGTGGTAGGAAAGATTCATAGGCTTTAGTCATTGTTACTGCCTCCTTAGATTTTTTCCATGTGAAAATGAGAATCTTAAAACAGACAACATTATGTTCTGTAAACAGTTTGATAATTTTTCTGTGCTTTTACAAATGCAATTGAATGACAAGCAACAGCAAACACAAATTCAAGAACGAGGCATGACAAGTTGTGACAAGGAAGGAGCACAGTTTTGTCTTGTATGTTTAATAAAGCTTTTGTTTTTTTTTAGGTGCTTAAGAGCAAGGGTGGCTTATATACAGCAGGCACAGTTGTTTGTAAGATAGGGGAGTATGTACAGCAAGAGACAAAATCAAACCTGGAACATTGCAAGCACTTGGAGGATTTAAAATGCACTTCAGGATTTAAAATGAACTTTGAAAAGGATACAGAATGGAAGGGAAACAAAGGGAATATATTTGAGTAGGTGTATTGCAGATTATTATATGTGTGTATGTAGGATAATCAGGTGCCTAACAAGATTCATAAACAGCAGTCCTGCAGAAAAATATTGAGTTTTTTTTCTCCATTATATATTGCACACCTTACGCAGTATGATGTAGTATTATGCAGTTGAATGGGGTATAAAAAGCAGCTGTTCTGGTTGTTAATTGGTTATGTTGTTGATAGATACCTGAAAATGTTCTTTCATTCTGGTCAGTGCTGTAAGACGTTGGTTGGAGTTAGTTTGGGTTCAGTACTCTAGGAAAGGTATATGGGTAAGAAGGGGAAGAGAGAAAACAGACTGAGCAGGGAATGAAAAAACAGTGTGACCTTTTAGGGAAAGGTTAAGAGTTGGGGCTGTATAGTGAAAAAAGGGAAGCATAAGAAATTCAAGTCTCCAAATAGTTAAAACTCTCATAGCTGTCAAATACTTCAAGGGTAGTGATAGTCAAGGAGAGGTCGAGGAACATACACCTGACATTTAAAACTACTTCTACGAAGTATATCTGGGTAATATGATTTTGCTTTTAGAATTAATGAGTGACATGAGAGGCAAATATTATTCAAAATTATGTTGAAAATATTTGGTACTGAATTCATGTTTGTATTTCTTTTGGAGCTGCTTTTGTCTTGTCCAGGTTTTGGTATGGCTAGTGGAATTTAAGTCCCACTGTTGTGTTTCATGATCAAGTTTTTAAATGTTCCATTTGTTTTGGCAGAGAACAGATTGTTGTGTGATGGTAGACTTGGCTTTTCTAGGCAGTGGAATGCCAGAAGCATTACAGCCTCACTTTGTACCTTGCAATAATAATTTAGCATAAACACTGTAATTGCTGTATTTACCTTCATTTCATAATCTAGAAAAACATCGTTATAAATTATATAAATTTAGAAGGCTGTAACATCAGGAGTGCAGGAGGAAAAGAAAAATGGTACTAAATTGATTTTAAAACAAACAAAAATAACCAAGGTGCTTCTCATCCTCATTCACATTTTCACTTTCTGCTTTGCCTAGGTTGAATAGGAATGATTTCGGTGGGTGAAGGGTTCTTAGCTTTAATGTCTGGTCAGCTTTTTCAAGTAAAGCCACCTGAGAGGGTGATTTTGGGGGTGCTCTGTGTTGCCAAACTACAGACTTCTATAATGTAGGCAACCTGTCAATGGTTTACGGGCGTTTGGCCCGGTTCCGTGACAAAGGGGATGGGGGATCCACGGGACCACGCCCCGGGAAAAGGGGAAAGGGGAAAAGGGTAAGGAGATGGCCCTGAGAGCAAAGAACAGCGGCAACAATCTGAGGAGAAACAAACTAATTTACTAAATAAAATATCGGAATGCAAAACAACACACTATAATACAATATAATTACAATTTAAGCTGATAAATCCAATACAGAGAGAGAGAACATTCCAAAATCAAGGTAGGCCTTACTCTACTATTGACGATAAGACGGCTGGAGAGCGAGGTGCTGCCAAGACGAGAGACGGCGGAAAAAGGGACGAGGTCTCGTGATCTGCAAGTTTTTATACTGCGAGCTTTTATCTTTTCCCTCTGGCTGGAAAATGGTAACAGAGGAGCAAAGTACTGTGGGGAATGTAGTAGTCCTCTTCTGAGAACCAGGTACATTCACTACATGATGTTATGATGTGGGATACCAACAACCGAAAATCACAAAACCATGACACAACCAAATAATGGTGTGATCTTAGCTTTTAATGCCTGATAATGTTGGTAGATTGGAATGAGTTGGTATATTCCTATCTGTTATTGAGGAAAAGTACCTTAAAAAGACAGCCAAACAAAAATTCTAAGTATAGATTACGAAATTGCATTTGGTTTCTTAAGAGTGGTTATATAGCATTTAGAAGCTGTAGTTGTGACCGATTTAAAAAAAAATAAAATAAAATCAATATCAGTAACACGAAGATTCAATTGCCTACATTTATCTGTGTGATAGTTTCTTGCAGGTCTGTTTCAGTACTGGAACCATTATTGATTCTCAATTCCTTCCCAAGTCATTAGTTGATGAAAATACATACTAAGTTCCTGTACAGTAAATTACCACTTGATTAGTTCTATTGTACAAGCTGAGAACTGGTCCTATTTAATTCTTGTCTGGCTTTTTATAGAACGGTGAGTTCTGTAATGGGTCATACAATCAGCTTGGTTGCACAAAGGCCGCATATGTCTTGACTGTTTGCTGTACGTCTCACAAATGTCAGTAAAGCGGGTCACTAGGTTGCAACCCTTTTATAATTTTGGAAGACATATGCCTTGAACCTCTGCTGAGGCAGCAATATCAAATAAAGCACTTCTTGCTCTCAGGGAAAAGATGGAAAACCTACCAAACAAAAGTATTAGATGTGTTCTGAATGGAGATTTAGTATCTTCATCTCTTTTCTACCAGTGTCAGCAACTGACTTTTACTTTCTCTTGTACTTAAATGTAAAGTGTATATGTTAATTACTTGTTAAAGGATTTCCAAATCAACCTAAAGAAGCTTAATTGCTTTTGCTCTAAGGTGTGAAAGAAAAAGCAAAAAAAAATTCACTGACCTAAATGGCTGACATCAACGTCTGTGAAATTGTACCATATTTCCAGTTGAATTTTAAACTGTGAAAATAAAAGCAAATATATAATAAAATGAAATATACACTGAAATACGAATAAAGTACATTAACTGAAGGTGCATAATTTTAAATTATTTAATATTAGTATTAGAATAGTTCATCTGGGAGGGCCCTAGAGAGTTCTGGTCCGACTTTTTGACCTCATCAGAGTTAGCTAAAAGTTAATTGCATTGAGGCCATTGTCCAAAAGACTCTGGAACACTGGCGGGTTTGGGGCATCGAACACTTGACTGGTTAGCCTGTTTCAGTGTTTGGCCACCCTCGTGGTAAATAAGCTTTTCCTAATGTCCAGTCTGAACCTCCTATGGTGCAGCTTTGTGCCATTCCCATTTGAAGTCAAGACTACACTTGCATATTCAAATAGAATGCAAATGCAAAATACATTTCCAAATTGGATTAAAATAATAGATTGATTGGAAGAGATCTTTCTAATTATCTTCATTCAAGCTTTTGCTCTGAGTAGGACTCTAGAACAGAGTGGCTCTAAATTTACCCAGCTGTGTGTTGAGGAACATCCTGTGCCCAAGGCTGGAGGTCCCACTCTGGGGAACTTGCACTTCATAACCTGTAGTGGCATTTTGTATTGAAAATTAAACAGCTCATAATTTCCTTTGACATTTATAACTGAATGTTATGTACAGCTGCACTGCTACTGTACAATTCTGATTTGATTTGTCTGGTTTTATATTGCCGTGTCTTGTGTTGTTTTGAAAATAGATCCTAGTATTCTTTGTGTATTTTGGACTGCTATTGAGGCATGAGTTAGTGTCCAGAAAATAACAACAGGACTGCATGTTTTTCATGAATGATTACTAAGGTAGAACTCAGTACTGAGCTCTGCAGTGTTGTAGTTTTTTCTTCTCCATGTGCAATACTTTGGATTTATTGATGTTGAAATGCACCTGACATCTCATTGTATAGTCACAGAGAGCAGTAAGCTTTTAGATTTTGGTATATTCTGGAACTCTGTAAAATCATCACCAGCTGTCACCTTGCTGTCTGGTCCTTTTTCTTAATGCTTGTGGCACACAGTGCAGACCTATGTGATGTATCTGCTGTTAATTAATCCTCTAGAGTAGTGCCCGTTCCATTCATATCCTTCCCTTCCTTTATTTTATGTGATGACAAAGGCTTCTTTCTTCTTCTGGCTTAACTGTTCAATTTCTGCAAGAGCCATTGGTGAAGGATCTTGTCAAAAGCTGTTCACCAGTCTTTCCTTTCCCTCTCTCTGCCTCCTTGTTCTCCTGCTCATTTTCTTCGTCCTGAAAAGAAGTCTAATGTCTGCATGAGGGACATCTTCCATCTGCAAGAAATGTGTCTTCAGCCAAGTGCTCCCAAGCCCACAAATTACAATCTTCCATTTTGCCTATGTAATATGGTTTGCGTGTAAGGGTCTTTAATTTCTAGAATTAAATGTGATGGCTGCTTTAAAAATACTTATGTGATGTTTTAGTATTTTCCTGTCTGTTGGCAAAGGTGTTGATTTAACGTGGGTCAGCAGTTTTGTATTTGCGCTTTAGTTGAGCTCTTGGGCAAACAGTTTTGTGACTGCTGTTGTTATTCTAAGCCCTTTCCTAATGTAATATTAGTTTAAGAAACTTGCTTAGATGCATTTTTCAACAATAACGTTAGTTTGGAAACCTTCCAAATCACAGTTGTAGAGGTTTAGTCTAGAAATAGAAACATTTAACTTGTGTATTACAGCTCTTGCTTTCTTGATTGTTCCTTTTGCATGTCAATCATTTATCAACCTTGTCATCTGTCAGGCTTCTTGCATCTGCTTTGAAAATTTTAATTTGTTGTTACCTGTTATCAAATTAATCCTCCAAAATATTTTCTTGATCAGTCTTTCTGCTGACTACTTTTTGTTTGGTTGGTATGATTAATCTCCCTTTTTCTTTTAAAGCATGTCAGGTTTTGCTTTTTAAATGTATAATTTGCTAACACTTCACTGCTGGCTTGGGCAAAATGATAACAGTGGTATAGGAATGAAGTTCTTTGGGAAACCACAAAAACAGTAAATACATTTTTCATCAGGAAATGTTTATTTTCCACTGCTAATAATTTTTGATAATTTGTTAAGTGTTGTCATTCTTGAGCTTTTGTCTGTTTCTTGAAATTGATAGAAACTCGTTTTCTGTATCTGTGAGATTCTGTTTGTGACAGAAAATGTATATAGCTCTTCACCTTGTTGTCTTCACAATAAAAAGATGCAGCCATTGGAGCGGAACGGAGTTCTCAGTGTGACTCAGATGCTCCTAGTCTTACATACGTGGTCATGAAATAAGTGATTTCTTTGTCTGTGTTTTGCTGTGATTGATGATTACGTCTGGGTTATGGCACTTGGGTTGTTACCTCCAGTGAAGGCACAAAGCATAACTTCCTCCTGTGGTCGTGAGGGACTGAAAAAATGGGTATACAGCCATGTCAGAGAGGTAAAAGCTCCTAGACTGATGCTGAGCAGCTGCTGACTGCAGTGCTTCATTTGGGGAAAAAAATTTGGTCGGGGGAAGAATTCAGTTGTTTTTCATCCTTTCAAACCACTTATTTCTCTAAATCCTGATAAATACTTCAGATTTTGACATCTTTAATATGAGAAGTTTATATGTTGTTGGATAATTTTTAGTGTAAACCGATTGTCAAAGTATTGATCAGTAACTTCTGCTATAAAACTCAAAATATCTGTTTGATCTGTCTGCTTACATTTATGTAAGCCTTGAGAGTAGTTCCCTTTGCATATACTAAAAGTGCTGTTCATGCAATTTAGAAGTATGTCACAAAACACCTCCAATACGCAGCTGTACAATTTATTAAAAGCTACCACATGCAGATCTGACAACTTTGTAGTTTTTGTCCTGTCCTTCAGTGATTTCCTAGCCATTCAATATTTCCCATGTTTACAAGTGTCAGCTAAGAGACTGGCATTACAGCATTCAATGAATGTCTACTTTGTGCTTTCTGAAAGCATGAGTAAATTCAGCAGTGGTGCAGCTCTTTCAGAGAGGATCCTGCTTGGTAGTCTCCTGTTGATGTGAAGCTTCACCCTGTGCGTTTCCCCATTTCCCTGCAGCTCCTTGGAGAATGATGGGGCATCCTGAGACCAGCCTCTTGTAGAGCTGTTTGATGAGATGTACCAATTCCCAGGATTTCTTTCTTGCTCAGGGCTTTACAAGTGATCATTTTCTGTTCTGTTGGAAATGGAAATTTTAAAAAAAGAGAGTTGATTTGGGTTTTCAAGTTTTACTTCCACAGTTTGTCTGAAACATGGCATGTGAAATAGATTAGGTTTGGGAAAGAGAAAATGTAGAATCTGTGTTTTTTTGATAACTGTGCTATGGTGTTGCTTAGTTTTACATTTTGTTTAACCACGAAGTTAAGTTCCTCTCTCTGCTGTAAAATACTTAGTAGCCTGGTTGGACATTTTTCATAATATAGTTTTGAGCCCTTCCTTGTCTTAAGAAATAAAAAGTATTCTCAAGAGTAGGAATTTCATATGAGAAAACTTGCAAAAACCATAACATAACTTTAGACAGAACACTATGGGATGTACTGTTATAAATACTCGGTTAATGCAAGTGTTAAAATGTCTTGTCTGTTTTGAAAAACTTGGAAGTGTGCTGAAAAGTTGTTTTTCATACTTCATTTCTGGAACAGAGTAATTTTAGGGAGGCTATGGATAGAAATGTGCCAATAATTAAAAAGAGAGGAGTTGTGTGTGGGTCTGGGAAGATGTGAGAGGGAGTCAGGCTAGCCTAATAATAGCCTAATAGTTCTGTTTGCATGTCAATCTTATTAGAGAATAATTCTGAATCTATCACTGGTTAATAGAGGTTTTGTATAAAAATAGTCCTTCTCTTTGGAAATGACAGTAAAGCTGACTAAAAGTGATGGCATAAATAATGCAGACTTTGAAGCACTTGACATTGCAGGCAGTGCTAGGGTGCTCTGTCTCTGCTGACCCCTAGCAGGGGTCTCCTTATCACCAAATCCCATCTCGGGTATAAGGCAGCTTTTCTCTCCTCTCATATTGTAGAAGAGGGAAAAAAAAAGCTGTTCATCAGGGCCAGTGGTGGCTTCCAGACCATGCCCCTCTTTCGTGTTGGTGGGGGGAAGGCAGTGAGTCTGCAGAAAGAGGAGGTGGGAGTAGAGGTGGCTGAAGGAGCAGCTCAGTGGGTATCACTCATGCGGTGAAATAATTTTTGTGGTGTCTGGTATTCTGTATGTTTAGGACCACAACTCTGAAGTTATTGGTCTTTGTCTGTTTTTACTGAAAGTTTTAGGCAGGAGTAACCTAGGATGAAGCTACTGCATTGATTTTGCTTAAAGCACTTCAGGCTTTATTTCTTTTTCCCCTTTTCCTAGGCTCTAAGCATTTGCTATGCTTTCTTTAGGTCATGGTTTCACTGACAAAATAGACTTTACTCCAGGATAATTAACTTGTGCTTGCTTCCCAACATGGGGGGGGGAGAAGGAGGAATCAACAACAAATGACTTGCTTTTACTAGATAATATTTATATATAAATACACTTTTCAATTTTTAAGTTCTAAAAATACATTGGCTTTCTTAGGTGGTGTTTTTACTGAAAGTCAAAAGTTACAGACACCTGAAGGAGGTTAAGGCCTTAAAGTTTGTCAGCTAAAACTGTGAGAATTGGAGCTTGGGAATGCATTTTTCATGCGTGCTGTGCTGGGGTTTCAGCTTGACCTGGGTTAGAGGCAGCACTTAGTGTTGTTGTATGTCCAGGAGTGAAAAGTTGAGGAGCTAGGATACAAGTTTAGCTGCCCAGGGAGCCCAGGTGCTATACTGTCTGAGCAGCAGCAGTTCTGTGAATGTCTGTAATGTTTTAAGAATAGAATTGGTGTCCATGCACCTAAATAGCAACCTAATTGTGACTACAGTGTTTCTGGTTTTTTTTTGTTTTTTGTTGTTGTTGTTGTTTTTTTTTTAAATAGGGATATAATACAGTGCAGACTGTTACATGATTTCCTTTTTCTTTTTCTTTTTTTTTCTCTTTTCTTTTTTCTTTTTTTCTCCTCAGCATTGAGGAGTAAAATAGGGAAACAATTTAGATTAAGCTCCTGTACTGCAGTTATACAACTGGTTGGATCATACTAGACAGAATGGCCGTGGAAGGCTCACTGACAGAATGCGAGGCATCTTCTAGGTCAGGCTTTATTTGATACTCCCATTAAGCACCTGAATGGTGAAGCATGAAGCTCTGGGCTTAAACACAAGATAAAGCTCTTTAGGAATGCGGAGCTGTTAGTGAGCGGCATTAGGATTCCAAGTAAAATTAACAAACTGGAGAAGTGATGGGAGAACAAAAATACGCCTGGCTAGCGATGAGCATCTGTGTAAGCACAGAGAGTAAGGCTTTGTGACTGCAGAAAGGAAAGGCACAGACTCTTCCCCACAGATGCAGAGAAAACAAGAAGCAACAGGAGGCAATGCGGCAAGGCTAGACGTTAGGAAAAAAAAATCCCCTTACTGGATGTCAGGATGGTAGTAGTAAAATCCCCAAGAATGCTACTGAAAACGACAGTGGAGGTTATTTGTCATTACTGACAGATGTTTGCCTTGCAGATGAAGAAGTGTTCAGCCCTCATTTTGTCAGGACTTAGGAATCCTTTCTATAACTCCTCTGTTCTTCTTCACCTTCAAGTTCTGTTTTATTTTCTCCAGTCGTCTGCATAATACTACATCATCCTTTCAGTGTCTGAGCTTTTATTTTAAAACAGAGCAATGTCAGTTGCCTACCCAGCATTACGCAGGTTATAGGGCATGAAGAAGCCTTATTTTTAAACCTGATTTCCATGTTTAGCATAATAATGTTTTCAAGTGTGTTTTGTATTTTTTTTTTTAAAAACAGCTTTAATGATAGTGCCTCAATAAAATTTGTACTTCTGCGGTATAATTCCTTTATACAACTGTAATTCGGCAGAACGTTTTGAAACCCTATCAAAAGACTTCGCTACAAGTTTAAAATACCTAATGTGAAGGATAGGGCACTTCTGTGGCGGAGCAATACTGGCACCCACTGGTGGCTTCGTACTACTGCGTGAGGCTGCGCTCAGTTAAAATTGTTCTCCCCGTTCGTGGTGTTACCAAGTATCAGAAATGCGAATGCTCTCTACAAAGGTTACTCTTTGTGTGGCATGACTGTATAAATCTGTTTTCTTCGGGAGGCAATGGAAAGAACATTTTGATTTCTGCACACACACATTGAAATTAGCCACATAAAATTTACTTTAAAACTCCAGAGCTGTTTCATGTGGCTGCCAGAATTACAAGAAATACTGTTAAGGCAGCTTGCATTTTTGGTTAGTTTCAGTGTTTCTGGGAAGAGATGTGAACATTAAAAAATAACAATTTTATTTAGCACATTTATTAATACTATTTTTCCTTATTTATTTATTTTTCCTTAAAGATTCCCCTGTAAAAGAGAATGAAATAGTAGAGATGAGAGGAGGAAATTGTTGAGGATAGCAAAGAGGATTGAAGGTTGCTGAAGATTTTTGTTCGAACACAAACTGTTAATTGCAAATAGCAAAAACAGACTTCAAGAAAGCTGCTGGAGGAAAAAATATCATTAGGAAGGTAGTTTACCAGGTGGATTTAATTCTACAGAGAAGCTTTTAATTTAAACGTAAAATTTCTGCATGCACACATGCTCATTCGCTTGCACATGAAATACTTGATCCAGCAGCGTAGTGCAGGCAAGCACAAATATGCATCTATCTTTGGTAGCAGGATTTCTTTAGTGCTTCAGATGCAGGTGGTTATAGTGTGGCAGTAACAAATCTGTCTGATTAGGGCATGTCAGGTGTAATCTGTTCCTGATGAGGTAAAGCAGAAGGTAAAATGAAATGGCTAGGGACTCAGTTGAGACTGGTACTACAGAATTACAGCCCCCAACAATGGGAAATATCAAAAAGGAGAATGTGGGTGTCTGCGGGTAACATTCAAAAGCGGGCTATTAGGTTGATGTCACAGCTGATACAAAGGAGCAGTAAGAAAACAGCTTTCAGTGTCACCACTCTAATACGTTTTGTTAGGAGGAATTACCAAAATTTGTTTTTCGTAGGAGCTAATAGTGAACATTTTGACAGAAAAATTACAGATTTGGATTTATGTGTGAATGGTTCACACAAAATGCTGATTCGTTACTAGTGACTTTCTCCTAATAATACTACCATTGCAGTGTCTCATTCAGAAATGAAAGAACAGGTGCTTTCTGTTTAAAGAGGAGTTGCTGTTCTGACAAAAGCTGTTGCTAAGAGGATTGTGCTGCTACATTTCTCAGATGAGTGAAGCTGGATGTGTAGGGGAGGAATAGATGAGACAAATATCCCTCGGATTCCAGCAAATATAATGTGGAAGAATTGCAGGAGAAGCATTTATTTTCCTTTCTCTTCTGGTCTACTCTCCCAAGAGAATGATCCGCAGATAAACATCTCAACCTTATGAGGCAGCTCGGAGCCCATTTGGTTGTAAACTGATTTTATTTCTTATTTTTTAATTTGTATTAATGTTCCAAGACTGCAAAATCCCTGTGTGACTCACAGAGCATTACTTGGTATAATTCCTTTGGAATCGATACAGTTGTCTGATTACTTCAGTTTATAACCTCTGAGATTGTTCAACTCTAGTGAGTATTTTTTTTTTTTTCCTTAGAAACCAAAAGTTCTTGCAGTTAATGCTGTTATAGTTACCAGCTTTTAGAAGTTCAGTGACTTACATGCACACACGTGCTGTTTCCTTAAAAACAACATAAAAGTCATAGAATGGCTTAGGCTGGAAGAGGCTTAAGGTCTCTTCCAACCCTGTGCTGTGGGCATAGTTGCCACCCACCAGCTCAGGCTGCCCAAGCTTGGGATGGAGGTGTGCAGAGCAAGATCTGGCCAGGGCACTGAGTCTGTACAGTGCTGCCAGGTATGTCTTGGGGATTCTGAGTTATGAGCAGGTTCCAGCAGTGTAATCTAGTTCATGGACAGCTTAGGAGTGCTTTCCACCCCTTGGCGGTAGGAATCATGTTGGATTAGTGTAATAGGATCACTTTGTAGTTCACCTTTCATTATCTAGGGTTGCGGTAGGTCATGGTATCTTACAAAATGTGCAGAACAGTTAATGTAGATGCTGTGAGGCACTTGAATGATGGTAATGCAGGTGCTGAGCTCCAGGGCTCCTCCTGAGGAAATTTTCTTTGGTTTTGGTTCAGGGTCAGATTTTCTTCTTTTACATAATAAAGGGGAAAAAAATTATGAAGTGGTCTTTTGCTATGTGCTGTACCTACAGCAAGCACATCACATACCCTTATTAAGAACAGAAAGAAGGGACTTTCAGCTTAGCAAAGGAATTTCAGGCCTTATGCCAACTAAAGAGCTAATTTGGCCTATCGTAACTCCCATTTCATGCTTGAAAAGTGTTTTCTTTGTACAAGTGCATTTATTTTAAAAGAAATTTCTTAGAATTACTGGCTTTTTTTTTTTTTTTCTTAAATGTTTTGTGGACCTGTAGCAGGAAATATTCAGAACTAAAACTTAGATAGTTCTTACAGGAGACAGTATAGACAGTAAGGAGAACAAATTCACTTATTTTAAAGAACTTTCTGCAAAGTTTTAAAGAAAATCTATGAATGTGTTAGGAGTACTACCTGTATAAAGCAGTCTGTGTAAGAGAGCTAGATGGTTAAAACATCAAGTTAGCTTGACATGTGCTTGTTCCAGGCTTCTGTCTGGGTAGCAGATACGTGTGTTTTGGTTCCTTCTGGGTGTACAGCCTTTTCTAATTGCAGTTCTTCACCGAGCTCCTGACCATTTCTGATGATTACTTCACTTGTCCCGTTGCATAGAAGCACCACTTGAGAAGTTATTGGAAAGCTCTGTTTTGTTTTGGTTGGGTGTTTTTTTTTTTTTTAAATTTATTTTAATTTGAAGACTACTTTAAAACCTGGTAATTGTTTTTTTGCTGGAAAGCTGTAGTGTTTGCTTAAATCAAACCAACAGATGTCCTCAAATGGCCTTTCATTATTGTCACCTCTGCAACATGGATGGAAATTTCAGTCAGGTGTGCAGTGTTTCTCTTAAGTGCTGTTGCTTAAATTAATTGACTTTATTAATATAAATCAGAAAAAAACCTTTTTCAGTATGTGTGTGTGTGTTCATCATTTTGTCTCAAGCCCTCTGAAGTAATGAGACAAATGGAACTGCAAAGTTCTAACGTGGAAATTTGGGCTAAAGCAGAGTAGGATTTTATCAACTGTGTTTCAGTCTTCACTTTAAAGTGAGAAATTGAAACATGACTCAGCAGTGAGTTTTATGGTAGCAGAAGTAATCGATTTTATCCTATCTAGGGAAAATTTAATTCTGGACCAGATTGTTGTTTACTCACTCTCTAAAAATATTTTTTTCTTGCTGATAAATGTTAGTGCTTGCATCTCAATACTACACTGTGTAGCTCATAATGGAATTGCAGTTCTGCTAGTTTCAGCAGAACTGAAGAATTACTTAATTTGCACAAGAGGAGGAATGTTTCCACAACTTGTCTAAAATTCAGCTTGTGGGGTTTGTATTCCACCCACTCCTGATACAACTGATACTCAACTTTGTACTGAAGATTACAGGAGGTACACTTGCAGATTTTATTACATTTCTCTTTCTAGAAACCCTACTGGTGTAATTAAACCTCAGCTGAGGCCCCAGATGTGTAGTCCTGCCTATGGGACATACCTGTTCTCCTTTCCTCTAGTAGGGAGCGGGAATTCTGTTCTACTTTACATTCTGATTCCAGCTAACGAGTCTGTCTGAGAATTCCAGGTGGGAATTACCACCTTGAATCTTCACAGGTGGTGATATCCGAGCTCAAAGACACTCAGCTAAGAAATCTGCATTCCTATGTAGTCTAACAAATCCTGCCAC
Source organism: Numida meleagris (assembly GCF_002078875.1). NCBI lineage: Eukaryota > Metazoa > Chordata > Aves > Galliformes > Numididae > Numida > Numida meleagris. The sequence goes on along the minus strand of NC_034409.1, from coordinate 160,044,979 downwards.
CTTATTCTCAAGTGTGTACGCTCCATATGAAAAAAATAGGATTGTTTCTTTCACATTATAAACCCTTTTTTCTTCCTTGAGTACTTTTTTTTTTTTGGTGGAGTTCTGATCCCTCAGGATTTGCTAGAAGTCAGTGTCTGACTTGAACAGATACATGCTATCAAGTGTCTGGGTTAGAGCACAACTGGGATCATTAATTAGTCTGGCAACACTGTCAGGGCAATGTTCATGTTAGCTGAGGTAGAATTAAGAAGGTGTATCGAGTCTGCTTTCCTTCAAATCTTTATATGATTTTATTTTACACTTGGATATTATTTTCTCTAAATATTTCTTCAAGTACTCTGGAATACCTAAACTTTAATCATTACCATTTTTTTAAAAATGTTAATTATTTGAGGAATAGTGGTTTCTCATTAGGTAGTTAGTGCAGGACTGTTATTCGGGTAAGTTCTGTGTTTCAGATTCAATATCTGGCAATTATCACTGTAATGATTGCTGTTGATGTTTTTAAAGAAAACACAGAACTGTGCAGATAAAGCAGATTGCCAGCTACGTGGGAATGAAAACTGAGGCTTGGAGTGAGAAATAGGAGGCAAGTGGAATAACAAATGTCACAGTCTCTAACTACTCAAGTAAAAATTACATTCTCCCTAAGTGTTTTTGAAGGTTAGAATGTGTCAGCCCTTTTAAAATGATTATGCACATCCTTTCAATGGATTATCTTCTTTGATTGTCAGATGAACACATTTATTGCTTGCTTACAGCATTTTGGCAGGAAGGTGGTGATCCTGGTCTGCCACTGTGACGATCTCCAATGTTGTTCCCACAGATGTTTGTTCTATTTCTGAAGTTTTTCACCACATTTGTCTGTTGGGATGGGTGGTGATACAAATCCACTTTTATAAGTTACTTTGTAGCTTAGGCAAGCAAGAAGAAATTTTGTAGCATGGCAATATAATATTGCACCTCCTAAAAGTGCTTGAGTGCATCCACTCGCTCTTTAGGAACTGGTGTGGTTGTTTGTTTTTTTTTTTTTCCTGTATACTTCACAAATGTAGAAAACACAAACTAAAAATGATCTTTACATACAGAAAAGATATTCACCTATTACATAAATAATGTGATATTCTAATATGTCTATGTTTTTTTCTTTAACAGGTATCTTTCAGATGAAGGAATTGAAGCTTGTATAAGTTCATCTGAAAAAGTCAATACGAATGACATTATCCTAGTTGCACTTAATGTAAGTTATGATTGTGAACTTTTTTTCTGACATCACACTAAAAACAATATTTCTAATGGCTCAGGTGGAAGTCTACAAAGCTAATTAAACACACTGTTGTCTGTGTGATTTACATAAAGGACAAAGCACCTTCCTCCTTCCCAGCATGTGTGAATTATTTCTGAATTTTATTTGGAAATGACACCTATTCCAACCTGAAGCCTGGCGGGGAGAAAAATGAGTGTAATTTGCAGTAGGAAGATATTCCTGTGTTTAGGAAATGTAAATCTAAAGTTGAAGTATAAGCAATACTGATAATAAAATCCGAAGTGCTGTGTATGGATGTGAGTATGAAATTATAGTGCAAAATATTAGCTTGCTAGGATGAGTGAAACATCCTTATTTAAACTGACTTCTGGGCATGCTATTCTTTAAAGCCTATTCAAGCAAATGGTAAGTTTCCTACGATATGTACTTATTTATCTAACTACAAGCAGTTGCTTGAATTACTGTAGATATCTGGACTTAGTAATTATTTTCTGCCAAGAAGTAAATAAACAAATATGTGTGTTTTATTTCCAGCTTGTCTGATAGATAATCAAAATAAACCAGAAAAGTTATGCAAGTACTCAAAGCCAACCTTAACGGATTATCAATATTTCTGTCATTAAGTCAGTTGTTGTTTTAATGCCCAGGAAATTAAGTTTCCTGTTCGATAAATAGGGAATAGCAGTGTGGTTTGAAAGGCAGGATAAAAGTGAGTTTAGATTCCATTTCTTAAAAATTCACGCCTCTCACTGACTGTTAAAAGTCAAAAGAAACCAAGAAGCCAACTGATGTTTTTTTGTGAATTGCTTAAATAGGAATGAAATAGACGTAAACATGCCTTCAGTCCTTCAAATGCTTTTATTTTGTATAAGGTCTTGCAAAGGGTTTGTAAAAGTTCTGTCTCCTTCCTTGTTGCTGTGGTTGCAAAACATCTTTCTGGAGACTTGTCAAATTCTGTATGGATATGGATTATTGCAGGGACAGTTCAAAGGAGTTTGTGTGCTGTTCAGAGGTAAATAACAAGCAAGTGACAGATTGGTTTCCTTGGGTGGGCTCAGATTGAAAACCAAATGTACTTTCTTATCAGTCTGTGGCTACATTATGCAATAGAAAGTAATTTGAACATCTATCCGCTCTTTTGCTGTATTCACTCTGAATATCTGTAGAGTATCCTTACAATTCTTTCTACAGTCTGTAGGGTTGTGATGTTACTCACAGAGAAAATAAATGAAACACTTGTTTACAGTGTTATTTATGCTAAAATATAGGTGCTCTTCAGTTCTAGATTGGGATGGTAGCACAATAGTTCATTGACATGTGTTACTCTAAAGTTAGTATATGAATGTAAGTAGTAATTATAATTAGCCCTTTTTCTTTTGAAAGTGTTTTTGTCTTTAATAAGTAAGGAGAGTTTTAGCTTCCATAAAGGAATCTACACCAGAGTTTTCTATGGGGGAAAAAAACAAACAAACAAACAAAAAAAACCCACAGGTTTATTTCAAGCCATGGAGTTTAGAAAACCTAGGTGTTCTAGGCTGCACTACTGTGCTGTGTATTTTGTTTTTGTTTTAACAAGCAAATAAATGCACCAAAAACCTGATGTGTAAATTTTGATTTTTTTTTTTTAATCCTCTTTCTTATTTTAATGTGCTGCACTTAGAAGCCATCCGGTCCATCCCCTTGTCCTTCATCACCCTGACTGATACATTTTTACAGACTATGGTTAGAGAAAGAAAGTGTTTTTGTGGAGAGTTATTCCTTTGAATTCTTTAGTTATGTATATACTCAGCAACTATGCAGTGCAATCATTGAGAAATGTCATGTAGCTGTTTACTTTGCTTCTGAAAGAATCAGACAGACATTTAAGTTGAAAAGCATTTAATAGAAATGTGATATAGACTTCCACTCTAGGTTTCATTGCAAAAATGTTCCCAACCTTTCATGAAGAATTTGTATATCTAAAAAAACAAACCACCACAAACTACTTTTTCTCTTAAGTGCCAAATGGAGAGGGAAGAATTTTGCCTGTGCTAAATACTGGAGTTAAATAAGCATTTCTTTGCAACTATTAAAAGCGTTTTAATAATCTTTGAAAATGTGTTTGACAAGATCATTTTAAAAGCAAAAGGATTTCTTTGGTAAATTTCTTTAATTTTATTCATCAACTGCAGTTAAAGATACTTTTTTCATAGAACCTGTTGGCATTATAGAAGAAATGCCCTTCTTTTTCCTGTTTTACGATAGTTTCCTTTGAAATAGGATATTTTAGATTAATATTCTGTTGTCTTCTCTATTAATTTCAGACAGATTTAAGAACGATTGGCAAGAAATTCCTCCCCAGTGACATCAATGGTGGAAAGGTGGAAAAGGTAGATGGTGCTAACTTCACTTTTCGTGTTGTGATTTGATTTCTTCGTGGTGACAGTTATCTGTGCTGCATTAGTGTCTTTTTGGCATTATTTTGCATGCAAAAGAAGCCAATATTTGAGGATAACTGTGTTAACATATTAGTTTGCCCACTAGACTGTATAGAGGAGTCATCTTTATTTCTAAACTTTGAAGTACTTAAACAAACATGACTGATCCTAGCAGCTTCTTTTATCACTCAGAAACAGTTTAACCTGTTGGATCTTGACATATTATCAAAAGTGACTTGTTCTTTTTTTTACCTTATTTACTCCTGTGAGGACAACAAAGCATGTTAGCCATAAAGCAAAATAGCTGTATGATTATGATACGTAACAATATATGTTGATATTGTCTTGAACTACCCACTGATATACATGATTAAGGCTATAAACTTTGTTGTTGTGTATCCAATGGTCTGTATGGACAATCCATGTCAGATGATACAGTGCTTTATAATCTATATAATATTTTTGTATTCTAAACTTCCATGTGCCAGATTTTTGACATATAATATATGTTTAGGTCCTTTTTAAGTTTTGACCTCACCGGTGTGCTCTTCCTGTGTTCTTCCTAAAATTCAGTTAACAGATAGGGTAAATCAAGGACTGTTATTTTGGAGGCAGTGATAATTCTCAGTTCCAGTAATTATTCCTAACTTCCAAATACTGATGGCCTATATTGGTGATGTGAAATTTCTTGAGAAACATATTTCACTACTGTTGAAATTGAGTATAGCAATAAATCAAAGCAGAATTCCTTTAAGAAAACGAGATTGATGAGTGAGGCTGTTAAGATCTGTCCAGGTTTATTTTTTCTGCTGATACTGTTGTCTGAACGGAGCGGTGACTGATGTAGCTCTAGCTTCTGTAACAACAACAATGAGAGAACATCATTGTCAGCTATGAAAAACTCACTCGAAAGATACCATACAGCGGGATAGATGATAGCGTTCAGTCAGACAGCAGTCTGTGCATCAAACTCATTATTAAACTAACTTAGTGGGAAAAGTTTTATTATATTTCTTACTGTGTCAGAGTACATGTTTTTGCATTGTTTATTTCTCAGGTGCTTGAGTTTTACTGAATTTTGCATGATAGATCATTTAATACTGACAAATTCTAAATGTATTTGCTTAAGTACTTCAAAAAGGCCAAGCGCAAGTTCCTGCACCTGGGTTGGGGCAATCCCAAGCACAAATGCAAGCTGGGCAGTGAACAGATAGAGAGCAACCCTGAGGATAGGGACTGGAGATTGTTAGTGGATGGAAAGCTCAATATGAGCCAGCAGTGTGCATGGACAGCCCAGGCAGCCAGCTATATCCTGCACTGCAATCTGAAGAAGCATGGCCAACAGGTTGAGGGAGGTGATTGTCCCCCTCTGCACCACTCATGAGATCCCTACCTACAGTACTGTTTTCAGTGCTGGGGCCTCTTGCACAAAGAAGGCCGTGGAGCTGGTGGAATCCAGAGGAGGTTCAAGAGGATGACCAGATGGATGCAGCACCTCTCCTATAAAGACAGGCTGGGGGAGCTGGAGTTGTTCAGCCTGGAGGTACTGCAGTGACTATGTGTGAAGGCTGCAGTTGTTAGTGCTTTGATGTATCTGTGAGACGGCAGTCAACCATTCACAGGAAAAAACTTCTGCATGCTTACTTGCAAAAGTATCATTATAATTTGTAGAACTGTACGCTGAAGAAATGAGTGATGACCTAGTGAAAATATGAAAACTAGATTCTAATGTAATTTCTAAGGATCTCTTGAACTTGCTGCTCTCCTTCAATATGTGTTCTGCAGTGTGTTGCCATGGATTCTCTTGAGTATTTTCAGTTTTGTTATTCTGAAAATGGTAACAGTTTATGTGTAACATTGACAACATTTTCAAAAGACTGATGGAACAACTTGCTTTAAACAGTCCACTGGCCTTTTTTTATTTGTGTACGTTGTGTTTCAATGTGCTCACCTTTACTGTTTTGTTTTTCATGTAGTACTAAGCTAATCTGATTTTATCAAGATGGGGTTTTACAGTTTCATAGAGTTTGAGTATATCTTGCTTGACAGCTAACCAGTTGTTCATAAAACATAATAGAAGTATGAATCAAATCAGAAGATGGAAGAAGTACATTAGAGTTTACAAAGGAGGTTTAAGTTCTGAACTGTCTTCATTTTTATTTCTTGCAAACATTAGGAAATGGAAAACCTGAATTCAAGTTGTAGTCTTATATATGGCTGTGCTACTGAAAACGCTGAGTTTTTCCCCTGTAATAAAAACATCAGTTACACTGAAGTCTTTTTTTTATTATTATTATTTTGGAGAAATGTAAAAACAAGCTCCAAGAAACCAGTGCCATTTAATTGATTACTAACAGAAAAAAAAAAGGCTTTGTAATAGTTTATTGTGAAATTACTTCAGTGTGACTGTTCAAGATAGATAGGAAATGTGTTTTGTGTCTTGTAGTCATAGGACCAGTCAAAACAGTTTTAAAGTTCACTTACTTACATACATTGTCCAGAGCTCCAGATGTTGGATGCTGCATTGATAAATGGTCTGTTCACCTAATGTTACTCCTTTAGAATTCCTGTATTAGAATGAACTTCTTTTGATGAGCAGTTTTGACTAAGCAAACAATTCTAAGTATGTTGCAGGCATGGAAAATACTGGAAATGATGTTTTTTTTTTTAATCTATGTTTTACAGAGCTTCAGGTCAGAAAAGATAAAAAGCAAGTCACTGCATTTGGATTACAGGACTAATGTGCTGTTGTTGCAAAACCCATTGGAAATTATGACTTTTCATTAGATTTTAGGGAAGACTTCTACGCTTGGAAATGTTGATTTTTGAAACACTATGCTTTAAAAGATGAGTTAAAAAATATGATTTCTGTTGACTTAACTTGAGCTGGAGGATAAGCAACTACTTTATGAATCAGCAGGCTTGTAATTGAAGGTTGCCTAATGTATGTTCGGAACTGAAGTTGTCTAGTTATAAAGGAAATGTGTGATAGATTGGGGGGGGGTTTAATGAGGTGATTTAAATGAAATCAGACATAATGGAGAGATTATTATCTACTTCTGTTCCTATCTTGATACTTCTCCTCCATTCTCAATATGGATATAATACTGACATCCGTGGCATGATAAGAAAGTGTGTATGAAAGTTGTGATTATTGTATTTAAATTCAGTGCAGCCAAATGAGATCTTCATCTTGAATTCTGAAAGCTGGCCTGTGAAACCCCAGGTTTGATAGCAGATAGTTGGTCCTTGGGATTATTTTGAAAGAAGATGCATCTTAATTAAAACAAAGCAACAATAAAAAGGAGGAAAATATACAATAAAAGAAAGCTGCATCATTAAGAAACAGATAACGGATTAGCCCGGTGCTTTGTTTTTCATAAGTTGATTACATGTCTGATTCAGGAGTTATGTGTTTCCTTGAGCTGGGAAATCTGAAAATGCCTGATGCAGTGCTTCCAAGGAAGTTCTGTGCAATGACGGGGGCAAGGGATGACTACTAGACTCTTGAGACAAGTTAAATAACTTGTTTAAAATAACCTGATTAAAAAGTGCTGTTGATTTTAATGACAGATAACTAGTAGGGCTAAGAAAATTACTAGACTTTCTTGTCTTGGAACCGTTATTGTGTCTTACTTCTAATATCGCTAAAATATGTAAATAAAATTTATGAATCCTACAAAATTAAGGTGTTATTTCCCATACAAAATTAGCTTGGTAGATACTACAGAAAGAATTAGGTGATCTTAAAATGTACATGGATAAAACATGAAATTGCATATTTGGGACTGATAGCCATGCTGTAGACTTGGAACTCTCTCAGTTGGGAAGGAATGCAGAGGAGAGAAATTTGGTTATAGAAGCTGTTGAATGTAAACAGTGCAATGTTGCCTGCGAAAAGGAAGATGGATTAAGATGTATTCTGAGGCGCTGCTGAGAGTGTTGCAACTGTTGATTGCATATTTCTGTTAATTATTCTTGAGGAAGGTAAGATTCAGATTTTGTGAGTACAAGAGAATATTACTAGGGGAAATGTGAGGTGGAAAGGAATATATGTTTCCAGGCAGTAAAATTGGAATCAAGGAGGAGATACATAGTTTGTAAGCACATCAGAAAGGAGAAAATTATGAAAGGGGAATAAGATTAGTTTAAATTAGAGAATAGTTGTCTGTAGAGAAACTGATTTAAACTAGTTGTCAAGAAATCTGGATTAAAAACTGAGGAAAGAAGTACTTGATAAGTACCAGAGCAATAATATCCTCTAATGTCTTTTCCCTGTAGCAATTGTTAAGATTTAAAAAAATCGATTGATGGAGATGAAGGACTAGATAACAGGACTGAATGCTGTAGGAATCCAGTTCAAACTTGTAAAAAGAAAGTTTGCTTGATTCAAGGTACTTCTATATCCCAGTTTTTCAGGTAATTAAGACAGATCAGTGCTTATATATGGCTTTCAATTTCAGTAGTAAAAAGTAAAAATAAAAACAGTAGGAAGGAGCTTTTTTTTATTTTGAAGATGACTCATGACAACAGTGGCAGGAATTTTGAGAAGTTGCAGGAAAGGAGAAAGTGGAAGATTGTGTTGCCTAATCATCGTTGTTTTACTCTTTGTTAAATCCTGAAGACTTGTATGCTTCTATCAATACTATTAAGAAGACAGTCCTTCTGACTTGTGAACTTTCAGTAAAATTTAGTTTGGTCAGTCAACCATTCAGTCAACCATTTTTGTTTGAATCATTGATCTTAAGACAGTTACTCAAGAAAAAATATTCTGCAAACCATTTGCCAGAGGAAAGAAATAATAACTGCAAAGTAAAAGCGGAGTCCAGAAACTGCCCCCTGTCAGATCAGAGCCAGCTCCAGCCTTCTCTGAAAGGGACCCAATACTGGCCAGAGCTGAGCCAGTGAAGTAAGCTGGTTGTGCTTTTGTAAGAGCAGATTTAAGAAAGGGAACAATTTGCTGCACAATAGCAGCTGAGAGAGAGTAGAGATAAAGTAAGAGACATAGCCCTGTAGCCACCACAGTGAGTGAAGGAGGGCAGGAAGTGCTCCAGATGAGGAGCAGAAGTCTACAGTAGTCCACAAGGAGGCTCATGGTAGGGCATACTGTCCTGCAGCAGCTCATGGACAACGTATGGAGTAAATAATAGAATCATTTGAGTTGGGAGGGACTCTTAGAGGTCATCTAATCCAACTCACCTGCAATGAACAGGGACATTTACAGCTAGATTAGGTTGCTTAGAGTCCTGTTTAGCCTGACCTTGAATGTCTCTAGGGATGGGGCATCTACCACATCTCTGGGCAACCTGTCCCAGTGTTCCACTATCCTTACTGTAAAATACTTTTTTTTTCTTCTATCCAGTCAAAGACTGTTTCCCCTTGTCCTATCACAACAGACCGTACTAAAGAATCTGTCTCCTTTCTCATAGCCTCTCTTTAGATATTGAAATGTCACTATCAGATCTCCCCAGAGCCTTCTGTTCTCCAGGCTTAACAGCTCAAACTCACTCAGCCCCTCCTCAAAGGGGAGATGTTCTACCCCTTGGGTCATTTTTGTGGCCCTCCTCTGGATGCTATTCAGCAGGTCCATGTCTCTCCTGTACTGAGAACTCCGCATCTGGACATGGTACTCCAGGTGAGGTCTTAACCAGCACAGAGTAGATGGGCAGGATCACCTCTCTCGACCTGCTGGCCACACTTGTTTTGATGCAACCCAGGATACAGTTGGCTTTCTGGGCTGTGAGGGCACACTACTGCTTCATGTCCAGTTTGCCATCCACCAGTACCCCAAATCCTTTTTGGCAGAGCTATGCTCAATCCTTTCATTCCCCAGCTTGTATTGATAGTGGGAATTACCATGACCCAGGTGCTAGACCTTGTACTTATATTTGTTGAGCCTCATGAGGTTCTCTGGGCCCGCTACTTGTGCCTGTCTAGGTCTCTCTGAATGGCATCCCATCCCTCAGGTTTATCAACTGCACTCCACAGCTTGGTGTCATCCACAAACTTTCTGATGGTCCCACTGTTGAAGTAATTCATGAAGATATTGAAGAGCATCAGTCCCAGTATTGACCCCTGAGGGGTACCAGTTGTCACCGATGTCTATCCAGACATTGAGCCATTGATCACCACTCTGGGTACAATCTTGCAACCAGTTCCTCATCCATCAAACAGTCCACCAATCAAATTCATATAATTCCAATTTGGAGAGAAGGATGTTATGGGGGACCAAGTCAGAAGCCTTACTGGAGTTCCGATAAATGACATCAGTGGCTCTTCCCTTGTCTTCAGTCACAGTTACACCATCGTAAAAAGCAAGAAGGTTGGTCAGGCATGCCCTTGGTGAATACACACCTGTACTTATATTCTATAACACCTCCCTCTCTTCCATGTGCCTTAGCATAGCTTCCAGGAGGATCTGCTCCATGACCTTCCCCAGTGCAGAGGTGAGGCTTCCACATCATAGAATCATAGAATGTCTTGGCTTGGAAGGGACCTCAAAGGTCATCTAGTTCCAAACCCACCTCGTAGGCTGAGTCGCCAACTGCTAGATCTAGCACTAGACCAGATTGCCCAGAGCCCCATGTAGTCTGACTTTGAACATCTCTGACATCAACAGCCTCTGGGCAGCCTGTTCCAGCACCTCACTTGTTCTCTAGGTCATCTTTTCTACCCTTCTTAAAAATGGGTGCTATGTTGTCTTTTTTCCAGTCACCAGATGCTTTGCCTGACTGATGTGACTTTTCAAATATCATTGAGAGAGGCTTGGCGATTACATCAACCAATTTGCTCATGACTCTAGGATGCATCTCATCAATCCATAAAACTATGGATGTTCAGGTTCCTCAGGTGATTGCCAACCTGATCTTCACTTACAGTGCAAGGGTCATTGCTCCCCAGTCCCCACCTTCCAACCCACACACTTGAGAAGTGTGTGAAGAGCAGTTGCCAGTGAAGACTGAGGCAAAAAAGTTAAGTACCTCAGCCTTCTCTTGTCCATTGTTACCAGCGTGCCTGTATCCCTCATTAGTGAGGATGTGCCCTCTTGGACTTTCCTTTCCTGGGTGATGAACCTGTAAAAGCCTTTCTTGTCCTTATTTGCATCCACTGCTAAGTCTAGTTCTAGTTGGGCCTTGGCCTTCCTGACCTCATTCTTATACAGCCTGGCACCATCCCTGTACTCTTCACAGGGTACCTGTTCCTGCTTCCACTGCCTGTGTATTTTCTTCTTGCTTTTCAGTTTGACCAGCAAGTCCAGGTTCAGCTATGCTGGTCTTTTGCCTTCCTTTCCTGACTTCCTACACCTGGGGATGGAGAGCTCTTGTGCCCTAAGGAAAGCTTCCCTGAAGATATGTCAGCTCTGCTCTGCTCCCTTGTCCCTGGGGACAGATTCCCAAGGGGTTTTGTTGACTATCTCCCTGAAGAGCTGGAAGTTGGCTTTCCTAAATTTAGACATCCTGATTTTACTCTGTCTTTCTCATGTCCTTCAGGAATGTGAACTCCACCATTACATGATCACTATAGCCCAGACAGCCTCCCATTGTGATGTCACATGTTCATTTGTACTGGTGAGCAACAGGTCCAGCATTACATCCCCTTGGTGAGGCTGTCTGTTGGCTCAAGAAGTTGTCCTCAAAGCATTCCAGGAACCTCCTGGACTGCATACAGCTCATTGTGCTACTTTTCCAGTAGATATGAGAGGGTTGAAGTCCCCCTGTAAAATGAGAGCCTGCAGTTGAGATAGCTCCTGTAGCTGGAAGAAGAAGCCTTCATCAACTGACTCCACTTGATCAAGCAGCCTGTAGTAGACACTATCCATAAGGCTCCCTTTGTTGCCTCATTCACTAACTCTCACCCATGGGCTTTCAACTTCTTGTGTCCATTCTTCAGGGACAGCTCTTCACATTCTATTCCTTCCTTGATGTAGAGGGCAACACCTCCTCCCCTCCTTCCTCACCTGTCCCTTCTGAACAGCTTGTAGCTGTTGATAGCCACACTCCAGTTGTGGGAATCATCCCACCAGGTTTTAGTAATGGCAGCTGCGTCATGGCTTTCTAGTACAGTGGTGGCTTGGTTTTGACAGGAGTGACTAGTTCATATAATCTGTCAGTAGAAGGTAGTATTTTGTGGTTCAGAAAAGCTTCAGAAATTACATGCTACATTTATTACGCTGATCCCAAACCTTTATCAGCACTATGTATCTGCATCTGTGCAGATCTATTTTATCTATTCTGTGCAGACTGTGCGATCTATTTTCCATCTTGCATGGAAAGTAACTTTATTTTGTAGTATAAATGCAATAGGCAAATATTTTCAGAAAATGCACGGATACTTGACCATTATAGGTGATTGTCATTAATACACAAAAATATTTTATCGCTCACTTATAAATGTTTTGTACAGCTTAAAAAAGAAATCCATATTACCAGCACTAGCCACAAGATGGCCACATTTGCATAGGATTTTGAAAAGCTGAACACTCTCATTTCCATCCAAATGACTGCATGCCATGAATATTTGTGAAGTATTTGAAGTGGAATAAAGGTGCAAGGAGGACTTATAAAAAGTTAGAACATGTCATTTAGCAATGATGCTACATTTACTTCATTTTCTTTTAAGTATATGCGTTCCATTACAATTTAAGCATTAGTTCCTCAAGAGTTCAGAAAGAAAGCAGTTCTTTGATCTTAGAAGTGAAATCCTGAGTACTGATAAGTTGATGGTAAGCAGTTAAAACATAACTTGCCAGCTATTCTAATTATTCTTTGAAGTTGCTCATATGCTTCCTTGTTTGTGTCGGTACATTAGTGTAACTAACAGTGCTTAGTTGCCTTCTGCCATCCCTTTGATTGTGGATGTCTGTTGGTTTCCTACAGCCTTTTTTATTGTAAGGTATGATTGGATTTGTTATTTCAGTTACAACTGATCTGCATTAAGTTCTAGTCTTGAGTTGCTTGTATTTACTTTCCAGGGCTACATCAGATGTCCTGCTATTTGAAGCTGTGTATGTAAAAATTATTCTACTTTTTTTTTTTCCAGTTGGGATGATTTTGACAAGGCTTAGTTCTGTCAATGCATGCGGCAATGCTGATGGATCAAACTGAGTAGTAGTCATTTTAGAGCTGTTTGTCAGCTTTAGATATGCTCTTGTCCTCAAACTCTCCTGATGCCTGTTTCAGGAACTTTAAAGAGTCATGTTTCCACTCATATTCTTGAGGAAATAGTGTATAGTGCTACATATAATAGGTTAAACCTTTCTAAAAGGTTGAGTTTTTTTGTTTTCAGATCATGTTGAGTGAGTCGAAGCAATGCCTCTAGGAAAGCAGTGTCTTAAAAACAGTAGAATACTATCTAGTTGCTATATTGTTATAAATCATTAGGTAGTTATTGGTCATTGTTTCAAATGTTACCACAATAACTTTGAGATCAGAAGGGACTGATTTATTAGAAGATTGTATTCTACTACAATCACAGTACTTTGGCAAGTCAGTATGCTACTGGGTATTTTGTTGCCCTATCTTGATCTGGAACATCTATTTTTTTTCTGAGGGATTAAGCCATTATTGCCATGCTATTTGTGTGCATTAGTATTTTGACTGGCCCTGTGGCCAGTGTAAGCATTTTTCAAAGACAACTGGTATTAAATACTTACTATAAGGATTTGCTGGAAATGTTATTGGTTTGTTCTATGTAGTATTTCCAACCATTGATGAAGTAGCCCCCTTCGGTCAGTGTGTAGATTTTTTCCTGAACATGATGTGAAGTCCTTATGCTTACTCATGTTGAATAAACCTCTCAACTCACTATAAGTGAGTGAATAATATTTTAATTTAAGTAAATTGTGTCCAGTAAGTCTTGAGTACATTTTATCACTGTGGATATTTGTTTACTCTGTTTATTTGTTTATTTTTCTGCACAAGAGTCATGTATGTTCTTGAATTAGCATTGTTGGGTTTTGTGGATAAAGAGGAAGAAGTGGTATGTGTTGATGTTTTGTACCACATGTCTATGAATGTAAGCTGGGGAAATCTAGGCTTTGTCTAATCATGGTTTGCTTGATAAATGGCTCTCTAAATAAATAGATACACAGTGATGAAGGTATTGCAGGGTAGTCTGAAGTCTACTTCTGTGTGTGATTTTGGCAAATATTTTGCTTAAGGTCTCAATAGAATGAAAAAAAATTACTGAATTTAGTCAGTAACATCAAAGAGAAGGGCAATGCACTGAAATGGGGAAGCTGATATGCTGTTAAAAAAAAAAAACAACAACAAAAAAAACCCCACAAAACAAACGAAAAACCTCACCACCACCAGGAAACGGGATCCTGTCATCTTTGCGCATTCCGAATCACTGGTACTTGATTTTAATACAGTCTGTTGTAGAAAACAGTAGCTTACTCTTGAAATTCATTATTACTTGTGTTAATATACATGCCTTATTTCTGCAATTCAATTCAATTTCAAATTGAGTTGATTAAACCATAACTTCCAGATGTTTCTTTGTCTCTTTCTCCTGTTTCATGTGTTCTGTCTTACCTAGTAGTTTTCACATAAATAATATTAAACATATAGTATGTATATTGTAATGGCATTATATAGTACAATACCGTATATAGTATAAGATGCTATTATATTTTTCATCTTGAAAAACTAAGCAGATTATTCATAATGGGATTAATAATGTCTAAAGCCAGTCCTCATTCCTCAGCTAATTTTACTTATGTTTTGTACTCTTGACCTATTTGCATCCTTTAGATTTAGCCATTGAAAGCTGCTTATACAACTAGTGCTATGGCATTAAAAATGCAATTTCTTTATGTTTATACTTATTTCTCTTGATTTTAATATGAGAACATCTGAACTGAGAATGTTGTTCCTTGTCCAGTCAGTAAATGCTTTTGAAGTGAATGTTGTCTTGTACTGAATCCCATATTATTTAGGTGATATCTTCATTTTTACGTTCCAGATAGTACAGTTTAGTTTGCTGTTTCTTTGGAATTTTAGAAAATTATTTTATGAGAATTGTATAATTTTCATCTCTACGTTAGAAATTAGTGGAAGTGCTAGAGAGAAGAGAGAATCTGTGGCTTGAAGGAGCACAGCAGAGTGGTCTAGAGAGCTTTTAGCTTTGGGTTGATCAATTCTCTTGAATGTAGAAATGGTACCTTCAGAATCTAGCTATTATTTGGTTTGGTGAGACTCTTTAACGCACTCAGCAAGACCCAGCTACTTGGAAATTTAAGTATTAATATAACCTTTCTGTGTAATTTTAACTTGTCCAAGTTAAAAGGATTTTTACAGGGTAAAAATGTTTCTTTAAGGTAGTCTCCAAGGTGACCTAGTGTAGGTTGATGATCAGAGTGCTGAAGTATCTCTCCTACAAAGACAGCTGAGGGAGCTGGGCTTGTTCAACCTGGAGAAGAGAAGGCTCTGGGGAGACTTCATTATGGCCTTCCAATACTTAGAGAGCTTATAAGGAGGAGGTAAATCAATGTCTTGCATGGGTAAACAGTGATAGGACAAGGGGGAATGGTTTTAAACTAAAAGAGGGGAGATCTAGATTAGATGTCAGATGTAAATATTTCACTGAGAGAGTGTTGAGGTGCTTTAACAGGCTGCACTTAGAGGTTGTGGAATCCTCCTCCCTGGAGATGTTCAAGGCTGGGCTGGGTGAGACCCTGGGCAAGCTGGTCTAGTACCCGATTTAATGACTGTCAACCCTGCTCACCGCAGAGGGATTGGCAGTGGATGATGTTTGAGGTTCCTTGTAGCCCAAGCCATTCTATGATTCTGGATTCACCTACAGTCTTGTGACAATGTTTCTTGTTCTGCAGGTAGATTGGCTTTGTTTTCTGCCATCATTATATGATCTCATATGATTATGTGAGAGCTGAACTATAAACTGAGCTGAACTGATACTGGAAAATGCGGAAGCTCTAAAATCCAGCTAAAGTCCATAAAAATAGTTTTGCTGTTAATATAGGATGTGTTTAAGAAAACCATATGCTTCTATTCTTCTTTTGCACCTGTTTTTTTGAAATAACATGATTTTCTTTGTTAAAGAAGCAGACACCATTGTCTATGCTCAACAAATGTGCAGCTGTGCTTTACTGTAATGCATGCCTGACACAGTAGATAAGAAAACCTGGATTTATTTGCATATATATTCATAGTTAGCCTAGCATTCATTTCTTTACACTCCAGATTTCTAATGAGACTATCAAACAGTTGTTAAAAACAAAACCAAGCATCCAGAACTAAAATTTTCTTTTTCCTGTTTGTATGATTTCATGCTTTAACAGTATTCCAATGTAGTTTTCCTTTCTTGTCTGTGCATCCTATATAAAGTTCCTGTTTCCTCATCTTCTAACTTCTTTTTTTCTAGCATTACTGCTACTATTTTTTTTTGTGTGTGTATTCTCTTTCTTAAAAGGAAAGAATTGAAGAATTGTGCATTTCTTGTCTTTTCTGCTCTCTCTTTGGTGCTAGAGCAACAGATTTTTTTCAGTTTTATTTTTGAGAGGAATCAGAGGTACCCTACTTCCTTACAAAGTGAAGAAAAAAAAAATCATGATTATATACTCAGCTGTAACCCAAATGAGAGAAAGTAGTTTATTTCCTTTTTTGTTGGTTACATAAGATATGTCATATACAGAAGTGTACACTGCATTTTCTGGTAACCAAGAGTTTCTGATGTTGTTTGAAGTTGTTGTTTCTAGTTGGTGTTTACAAAATGGTTGTACTATAAATGTAGTCCCATTGCAGTTAGTCTTCAGAGCTGGTTGTTTTTTAATTTAGAACACTTTGTCTATGAAAACTGGTAGTGCAGCACATGAATTCTTGCCTAGACTCCATAGCACGTAGAAGAGACGATATTTGCTTGCTCTTGTTGTTTTGTTTTGCTCTTTATTTTTTTGTCCCTTCCCCCACCAAAGTCTTTAATTATTTTCCATAGTTAGTATCGCAGAGATATATGAAACATTGCAGCTGTTTCTCAGAAAAAAAGCCATTTTTGTCATGTTTTTCAACATGCACTATGAGTGATAAAAACTGTATGTGACTGTCTGATAAAATTGTACTTCCCTTTGCCTGGGGGCATCTGTTAGTATGTCTTGATATGGTAGTATGTTTGCTTCATGGTGTTAATGTTTTCGTCTTTTCTGTTTTGCATATGTAGTTGGAAGGGCCGTGTGTTCTGCAAATACAGAAGATACGCAATGTTTCTGCACCAAAGGATAATGAAGAATCTCAGGCTGCACCCAGAATGTTACGTTTACAGATGACCGATGGACATACAAGCTGCACAGCTATAGAATACAATAGCATGTCAAAAATAAGGTGAGCAGCTTTCTTTTCAAAGTTTTGCTTTCAAACTTAAATGCCGTAAAAACAATGGAATTAGAAATATATGTGGAAAAAACCCATTTGTTTTTTTTTTACGGAAAAGCGGAACTGCAAAATATTTAATTTGATTATATTGTCTTGTCTATCTCTCTTGTTCTTTTCTTTACTGTTTTCTTCTAATTTAATGTAGTTAAAACTAAACTACTAATGTAGTAGTTTATGTAGTTAATGAAACTAATGTAGTTTCGCCAGCCATCCTCTGTGTTAACAGAAAACTTGCATGTTCTGCCTTACCTGTTGCATTTGAAACCATTAATGAAAAAAAGTCTAAGGTTAAGTTTTAGCACATCAGTAGAGTACCACCTTTATATATTAAATAAGTAAAATGGAAGCAAAGCAACACCCCATTCACTTCCGTGCACCCCAGCTTTTCAATGAGATACTGATTTGTCCTCCAGCTCTACTCATGTGTCTAAAAAATCTATGTTGATAAGTAACTCGCAGAGTAAAGGAACATCAAGCAAAGTTAACTCTTTTGAGATAAAATCTAGTGGAGATGCATGAAACAAATGAATACTTCAGGCAGTCATAGTTTTTGGTTTCCTTCTCAGTTTTTTTTTTATGTACAGGAGAACCTTAAATGTAGTACGTGAAGGTGTATAGGAATGGAATTTACAATACAGTTTATGCTGAAATACCTAGTGCGAGAAAGAGAATTTTTGCAGCTGTCTGCTGACTCAGACTTCAGAAGGCAAGCAGGCTTTTCAGAGTGTGAGAACCTGAGCCAAATTTCCATTTTTAGCAGATATTTTGTCTGACTTGGTAATGAGCATGTCACAGACCTGATTCACCTAACTTCATGCAGCTAGTAGTGCTTTTCCCTGATCAAGACTTTAACTTGGACTGCTTTTCTAAGTATTTTTTCAGTTAAAAATGAAGGGCAAGACAGCTGAGTTTGGGAATTTCTTGGTGTTTGTCATTAGGATGTTGAAAACAATCTCCAGTATGTAGTCTCTGGAGTTATGGTCTACTTTACTCTTAATTCCAGATTAATTTGGTTTAAAAACATCTTCCTGTGTCTTTTTCTGCTAGACAGACTTCTTATACTTTGTTTTTAAATATCTCCTTTTGCTGTTAAACTGCTCCTTCTGAGTATGAGCCAACTTGCAATTTAGAGTAATGTTGTTTTAAAAGTCAAGCACTTAATAATACTTCAATTTTAGCTTGAGCAATCACAACTTAGAATATCCTATTCCAATGAAAGTAAAAAGAGCAGAAAAGGAAGGCAAACACTCCTGTGTAAGTAGATTCTAGATCACACAATGCATAAACAGCCAGTCAAAGACCTAATCTGAAAGCTTTTAGATATGATCTCCAAAGCATCACAACTCATCACTTTGTGTAGTACTGATATAAGCTTTTCAAATTCCTTCTCCTATATTTTTTATTTTCTTTGCTTTTGTCAGAACAATACAGAAAATCCATTAGTATTGCTAAGGTTGAAGTCACTAGAACTAAAATTGGCTGACTCCGCTATGAGTGTTCCTAAGTGTGTGGCACTGTTCTGTGATTCCGGTGATAGCTTTATGATATATTGAAGAGGTTGTTGTCTCTTATTTGAAAGATTCTGTCTCTGTCCTCTTTTGTATCTTGAAATAAAACTCATTCTTTCCAGATTTTGCTGCTTGTCCTGTCTTTCAATTATGAGATGGAAATGAGTGATTCTTTTATGCATCTGGTGTTGTTGTTACAGGGTAGATTCAAATGAAAAGATGATAGGCACCTGCTTGTGGGAGCTGTCCACAGAGAACATCCATCTGTTTTTAAATCAGAGAGTAATGAGAAAAGCAGCACTGCAAGGTGCATAGTCTATATTTATTCTGGAACGGTCCTGGCTGTTAGTAGTGTATAGAAGGCATCTTTTCTAACTACTTTTTGTTTTCTCCTAAGTTAAATGTCTAAAACAAATGAGTTGATTAAGCGTCTAGAAATCCTCTGTTTATCTACTTTAAATGAGTACTAGGATGAAGAACTTAGACATCTGACTTTGAGGCATCTTTTGTTAGGCGAGGCAAATCACATCCTTAGTTTGGTACTGTTAAATTGCATTTTAACCAAACAGATAATTTGCAAAGATTCATCTCTGTTAGAATGTAATTTGCAGTATGGCATCGTTGTATAATGAATGGGAAGTGTTCCAGAAAAGCTATTGAAAACTGCTGTGCGTACTGAAGGAATTATTGTGAAGGTTTTTGATGCTAATCACTTATTATGAAGTACGACAATGCTGAAAGTATAATGGGAGTATAGTTTTCTGTGCTTTTGATGGCAGAATATTAATTAACATTTTTGAAATACTTGGTTTCGTTTCTGCTTCTAGCTTGAACACTCCACCTGGAACAAAAATTAAACTTTCTGGAATTATTGAAGTAAGAAATGGATTCTTGCTGTTGGATGATAGTAACACTGCAGTTCTTGGAGGTGAAGTGGAGCATCTTATAGAAAAGTGGGAATTGCAAAGGGTGAGGTAACACTGCTGGAAATGCTTCTTTTACAGGATGCAAATTACATTTAATGACATAAAGCATAACATGTTGGCTGTGAACTTCTCTGTTACGAGCATTTAGACTTTACTGTCGAAATATTTGTAGGAATTAAGCCAAATATGCGTCTAATGTATAATGTTGCTGATGAAATTTTAAGTTATCTTTGCATGAGAACTGATTCCTTTAGTAACGTGCAGGGGCTGAAAACATTTGTCAACCATCTGACTTCATTTTAGTGCAGTAATGGTTAGTCGTTTCCCTAAACAGTGTTTCTTATACAAAAATATTAAAGAATTAGGCCTTTTACAATTGTGGTCTACAGACTGTATAATTTTTGAGGCAAAAAATACAGGAATTTTATAGAAAGAGTTGAAGTTAGTAACTTCAGGTTACTACCTTAAGAAATTAGTATCAATTTAAGGATTCTTTACTGCTAATTTCATCAGTGCTTTAGGTAAGTTGTGATTAGAAAGTGGAATTGTAGGCTTTAAAGTCTTTCAGAAAGCCACAAATATTTGAAAGGTCCTTTAATTGTTTTCGCATAGCTACTATCTCAGTAGAACAAAAGTTGCTGCAGGAAAATGACTTGTTGAATTTCCTCACAAATGAGTGGAAGTGCCAAGGACATGAAGTTGTGACTAGTACAAATGGAGATACGTGTCTATACTTTGTCTGTGTCTCTGAAGCAAAGAGTAGGTACTTATGAAGATGATGGTTGTTTCTGTGTGAAGCACTTTTTTGCCAATATTAAGTTTGACAGGTTTATTTGTCGTTATGGCCTAGCCTTCTTTGGTGGTGTTTTGCGTTTTATAGATTTGAGCAAACTTGGCCAAAACTGGTAGAATATTTGAATTACAGAATCAGCCAGAATGGATAGAGTGCTTGGCATTTTTTTTTTCCAGTCATTTCTAGTTTTAAATGAAACTGATTAGAATAAAAGTTCTGGGATCAGCAACAGAACCATCTCATCTTGTCATTTTTATTCATATTTAGTATAACTCTTTGAATTCTCTCTCCAGATTAAAAAAAAAAAAAACAACAAAAAAACAAACAAACAAAACATTGACTTTTAAAGTTGATGAGTAGGAGAAAAGGGGCACACTGAACTAATACATTCTTAAGAATGCCAACTAATTGGAAAGAGAAGAGTAAATAGCATCAGCTGGTTTTATTAGCTATTTTTTAAACAGTCTGTTTCCATGTTTGTTTTGCTAGTGACATTTTGGAAAGTCTGTTTTCATATTCATTCTACCTGTGTTTCCACAAAGAAATATTGTACTGTAAATACTAATTTGTTTTTGAGGTGAATGTCAAGAAATAACAATGGAATGCTTTCTGTTTACAAGAAAGCAAACCATTTTATAACCATGCTGCTGACTAAAGCAAATTTTTCAGTATTTGCTATTGCATAAAGCCAGTATAATTGGCTATGTCTAAAAGAGTTTGTTTTTACTGATTGTTGTTGTTGTTATTAGATACAATGCAGTAATTTAGTTATTGCCTATTTCTATCCCTTGAGTTCTCTGGTTTCATTTTGCAGTTCAAAGGGAATAGTTGGAAGGGACTTACCAAGAACAAGCAGTCCAACTGCCTGGACTACTTCAGGGCTAAACAAAAGTTAAAGCATATTGTTGAGGGCATTGTCCAAATGTCTCTTGAACACTGGCAGGCATGGGGCATCAACCACCTCACTAGGAGGGGAAGCCTATTACAGTGTTTGACCACCCCTATGGTGAATAAATTTTTCCTAATATCCAGTGTGAACCTCCCTGGTGCAACTTTGTGCCATTCTCAAAGGTCATGGCAGCAGTTCCCAGACTGGCACCGCCATCTCTCTTCAGGGAGCTGTAGAGAGTTTGCCGGAGTTTCTCTTTATTTTTCTAGCTAAACAACTCATGGCACATGAACAGTGAGTGAGTAGCAGGGATAATGTGACCGTATCAGCAACAAAACTGTGGGCAACAAGAAATCGGTTTAGACAGGTGAACCATTGCCACTGGAGGTCTTAGTTCCAGGTCTGCATCCGGACAGACAACTAGACAGGTCTGAAACAAGTCCATAGAAGCCAGATGCTACTTCGATAGCAGTTTACACATGAGCTTGATGTTTCCTGTTCTGAAAGCTTTACAAAAAAAGAATGACTGACAAATAGCAAGACTGTCAGCTCTCAAAGATATCTGAATAAGGACATCGCCAGTCCTAATCATACCAGTCAAGACTGAGTGAAATACTGAATCATGTTTGAATGGAAAGTCAGAAAGCTATTGCAAATTACTTGTTTTGAAGCTATTCTTTCTCTCCAGTATGTTTGATGAGTGTTAATTGGTCTTCTTGTGTACAAGATGGAATAAGTTGGTTTTATACTTCTTTTAAAAATTAGTGCTATTAAGTCAAATAATCTTGCACATTAGGATTAAAGTTACTTGTCCAAAATTAAATTATTGCCCTGGTGCCTGTCTGTCAGCCTCTAGATGTGCAGATGAATTACTGTTTTGTGTAATTCGATATGACACTGGAAATTGCTCTGGGGAGGAATCAGGTTTTAGTAGTAGAAGACTTACACTATAAATATAGCATACATGGAATTAATGCAGTGTTATCACACAATAAAATGCACTTCAAGTGGAAGAAGTGTGATATTCTTTTCAGCATTCAAATTTATTGTAAGGTAGTTCTTGCCTAGAAATTTAATTTAAAAGTGTTGCTTTTTAAGTGACAGTGAATAAATGAGTGAGGAATTGCTAGTACGTAAGCCTTTTGATTATTTGGAAATATAAGACAATATGCCATGGACATATTGCAATGAGAATGCAATTCCAATAATCTCCCAGTGTTCTGGTTATGATGTTTGTCTGTTTTTTGTTCTCATTTTTTTTTTCTCCTTTAGTATTGCTTTGGCACCGGTGGCTTCAGGGATTAACATACTTTCTGTAGAGCCAGGCTTTGGGTGGCTTATGCTGTAAGGATAGCGTTCATGAGGCTAACCTCAGATGAGGTCTGTAATGTGTCTATTGGATTTAGACTCATTTTACAGTCCGTAGGGAGGAACAAGTAGGTTTTAAGATGTGATGTATGTGAGGAGTGACATAATCCCATAGAAGTTCCCATTTGGCTTCTTCACTTCTAAAAAGAACCTGATGTCACTAACTCAAGTATAGACATTTACGATTTAGATGCTGTGAAAAAAGCTGGGTGAAATGAATCCTCCCTGAAATTCTGGGTGTGTGCTCAGGCACATGAGCAGGAGCTTGGCTGTAAAGGCTCTTTTTTAGCCTTACCTTCGCCATGAAATGGCTGTTGTACTGTGCTGCTTTAGTTAATAGCAACAGGAGTGTTCTGCAGTCATCAGCCATTGGTGTGCTTGTAATTCAAAGAGGGCACTTTAAGTGAACCAATTGGTGCTAAAGCATTAGGATTTTATGAATTCTGCACTTGTAAGTGCTTTCTTTTGAATAATTCATTGAATATTTTATCAAGTTTTTTCTTCTTTTTTTTTGCTCCAGGACAAAAAATAAAGAGGAAAAGATTTTTATTATTTTATTTTTTGACTTGGATGCAATAAATGATCATAGACAATTTAGAAAATGTAGTTTGCTTCTGGAATAAAAGTAGCTTACTTCAAAAGACTCATAGAATCATAGAATGGCCTGGGTTCGAAAGGGCCTCAAAGATCATCTAGTTTCAACGCCCTTGCCATGGGCAGGGTCGCCAACCACTAGACCAGGCTGCCCAGAGCCACATCCAGCCTGGCCTTGAATGCCTCCGGGGATGGAGTATCCACAGCCTCCTTAGGCAACCTGTTCCAGTGCGTCACCACCCTCTGCATGAAAGACTTCCTCCTAATATCTAACCTAAATCTCCCCTGTCTCAGTTTAAAACCATTCCCCTTTGTACTATCACTATCAACCCATGTAAACAGTCGTACTTCCTCCTGTCTATATACTCCCTTCAAGTACTGGAAGGCCACAATGAGGTCTCCCCAGAGCCTTCTCTTCTCCAAACTAAACAAGCTCAGTTCCCTCAACCTTTCCTCATAGGAGAGGTGCTCCAGCCCTTTGATCATCTTGGTAGCGCTCCTCTGAACTCGTTCGAACAGCTCTGCGTCTTTCTTGTGCTGGAGGCCCCAGGCCTGGACGCAGCACTCCAGATGGGGCCTCACAAGAGCAGAGTAGAGGCAGACAATCACCTCCCTCTCCCTGCTGGCCACTTCTCTTTTAATGCAGCCCAGAACATAGTTGGCCTTCTGGGCTGCCAGCGCACACTGCTGGCTCATGTCCAGCTTCTCATCCACCAGGACCCCCAAGTCCCTCTCTGCAGTGCTGCTCTCGAGGAGTTCTTCCCCCAGTTTGTATAAATACCTGGGATTGTCCTGGCCCAACTGCAGCACCCTGCATTTGGCCTTGTTGAACCTCATTAGGTTCACATGGGCCTACATCTCCAGTCTGCCCAGAATGGCTTCCCTTCCCTCCAATGTATCGACTGCACCACCCAGCTTGGTGTAATCTGCAAACTTGCTGAGAGTGCACTTGATTCCATTGTCTGTGTCACTGACAAAGAGTGGATCAAAAGCCTGAGCTTAGTACAACCTTAGCTGAAATAATATTTTAAATGTTTTAAGAAATTCCCTGTATAGTATAATGTTATACTAGTATAATGTATAGCATAATGGCTTAAAATATTTTAACGTTCATACTGCACTTCTCACATGATGGAGACTTTCTTAATGAAAGTCTCTGCCAGTGCGGAGTATTAAGTGATCTATGTAATCACGCACGACTGTTCCCGTGTTTAAAAACAAAACGAAACAGAAGTAAAAAACAAAAACAAAAACAAAAAAAACCAC
Source organism: Numida meleagris (assembly GCF_002078875.1). NCBI lineage: Eukaryota > Metazoa > Chordata > Aves > Galliformes > Numididae > Numida > Numida meleagris. The sequence continues at coordinate 160,020,560 of NC_034409.1, read as the reverse complement.
CCAAACATTAAGAGATGATAAAATAGGTGCAATATCTGAAATAACATTTTAAGGCATTTTAACAGCATTAAGGATTTATCTTTTCTTCTAGTTCTGAAATGAAATGTATAGTTTGCTCTGAAAGTAATGCCTCCTATATATTTCCCTGGAAACTGTAAAAGGTACAAAGAACTATAACACTGGTTGAAAGAGCAAATTCTCAGCTACAAAACACTTTTTCAGCATAGTCACTGCCAATAGCTATGCATTTTTACCAGTGATGAAGAAAAGACTGTATGCCATGCTCATAAAAATCTGCATGGCCTTCCAGAGCATGTCGTATCTTTCACATTGCTGTTGCCACTGCTGAAATGCACCACCCATTGTCTAGCTGTGCTTACATCTACTGTTTGGTCTCCATAAACATTCAGTAGGTGTTGAATGAATGTTAATGGGAGCAAGCTTTTCCTCATGGAGGAATTCAGTGATGCACCATTGCTTCATATGCACTTCCATGTCAGACATCGTTCTGTCAGACTGCCCTTCTGCTGTCATCTGTCACATGGCAGCAAAATGTAATGGAATATTAGTGGGGAGGTTCATCCCCTGCTGTTACACCACCGACATGCATCTTCCTCTGATGTCATGGGCCAACATAATAAAATAGGAAGCATTACTTTCAGAGCAACCTTCATATTTATAATATGGAATAATTAATACTAACCTTAGCATCAGTTATGGCAGATTTCTTTTACAGTTTGCTGCTGTTGTCAGAACTTGTTTAAAAAACAAAACAACAACAAACAACAACAACAAAAAGCCCAAGAGGAATGTTGCATCAACTATGAGCAGATGTTTTAAAGCAGTATCTTACAAATCTTGTTTTGCTGTTGTTTTGCTAGTAGTGGTTGCTAGTAATTTATATTATTTGAGAATGCTTTTCTTGTTGTTTTTCAGGTGTAGGTTACCAATTGTCTGATTCTGACTAGCTCAGAACATTTCTATTCTATAAATACTAAGCATTGATAATGATTATGGTAACTGTTATGGTTTTGGGTGTCTGAAGAAGGGATCAATTTAGCATGTGTACTATAATTTTCATAATGCCATAGGAAGCATCCAGCTGGTGCAGTATTCTGTTTCCAAGAGTGGCAAATCAAGATATTTTTTAGGGAGTGGACATAGCCCCAGCCCTTATACGCACCTGACATCCTGAATTGTTGTATTATGCTTTTCAGGAGATACAGTCCTGACTAATTCTTTCAGTATTTGTATAATTGATAAACCTAAATATAAGCAGAATGTTTGAGGTTGTCAGGGACCTATGGAAATCAGTCACATAGTCCAGTCCCTGCTCAAGCAGCCAGAGCAGGTTGCTGAGAACTATGTTCAGGCTATGACAAGTTATGATCTCTAAGAAGGAGGACTCCACAGCCTCTCTGGGCAACTTGTACCAATGTTCAGTCAGTTTTACATAAAATAACTCTTCCTGGGTTTCATTCTGTGCCCACTGCCTCTTGTCCTGTCAGTGGGCATTGCTGAGAAGTTCCTAGCCTCTTATTCACACCCTCCTTTCAGGTATTTGTGTACCTTGATAAGGTCACTCAGACCTTTCTCCTCTCTAGGCTCACTTTGTATGAACCCTATTTAAACCTGCTAAAACTATTTGTCTTTACAGCTTCCCGTGGAAGCAAATGTCTGGTGCTATATTAAAAAAAAATAAAAATAAAAAAATCTGCCAGCTATTTGTGTACTGCCTTGCTCTGTTGTTGTAGAATTGGGATAGAAGTCAATTTTCTGCATTTGCTGTATCTATTGCTTTCATGATTTGGCAATTTTGATTGTTTTCTTCCTTTCCCTACCCCTCATCCAGCCTTCTACATGCTCATGTGAAGTGCCCTGGGATTTCAAATGTAAAAGATTTGATTTTTCATGCTTAAGATGTTTGCCTTGCAAATTTTGTGTATTTTCTGAAATGTGGATGTCTATCAAATAATCTTTTTTGTTTGCAATTTCTTAATCAACAACTTTCTTTTACAGAGTTTAGCAAAACACAGTAGGAGTAATATTGGAACCGAAGGTGGCCCTCCCCCTTTTTTGCCTTTTGGGCAGGTATAGTATATTTCTTTATAATTAAGGTATGGCATACAAATTGAAGTCATGATGACAGTTAATGAAACAATCTGTATTAGGATATCTAGAGAGAGCTCGTTCCATTTAGATAAAGGCTATCAAGGCATCTCATATTATGATGATCTGTATCCAAAGAAGTGATCTTGTTTAAAGGGAGAGGAGATGTAGGTTTTGATCCTGACATTTGGAGAGAAAAATATTAAATATAAATTGACAGTTTCAAACTTAAAATTTTGCTTGGTTTATGGGATCTTTGATTTGTTCTGCAATATCTTGGAGGCACCAACAAATACCATTGAACAACAAAGGTACTTACAAGAATCGTATTAGCTATATCATGAAATATATTGAAAGTATAAACGTCATTCTTCTTGGCACCCCTGGTGGATCAGAAGTGTTTGCTTTCAGCAAAGGTAGCTAGATGTTCACAGTTGTATTCTCTTTCTAAAGTTGTGGTACTTTAGTGGAATAATGCTTTGGGTTTTTTTTTTTTTTTTGCAAATCAGAGTAGAAAAAGAGTTAATTTAAGTTTTATTTTGTGTTGTCAGAAATGTGCATCTCACACGCAAGTGGATAGCAGAGAGCTTGATCGCAGAAAGACTCTGCAAATGACAAATACTGCAAAACCTGTTGCTGACAACGATGAATTTGAAAAACAAAGAACAGCTGCCATTGCAGAAGTTGCAAAGAGCAAGGAGGTTAGAATGCATTTGTAGCGTTTTGCTTAGTGTAATTGATCTTTTCTTATTTTAAGTATTTGTCTCTTCACCAAGTCTTACTTTCTGTTGTTTGTGTTCTTAAAGTTCTGTTTATGTATCTCTTTAAAAATGAGTCAAAAACTGAGTCTTTTGAGAATGCTATGTTTTTATTTGAGTAAAGCTAATAAATGCATCATTTTTTATTGTAGATATAATTTTTATTTTGATACCTCTACTAAAAAATATGTATATTTTACGATTTAACTAATAAGATTAAAGTAATAAGTTCATGTTACCGAAACTCATTTGCTTTTTTCAGTTCTGAAAACCCCTTGATTTTCTCTGTTCCACCTGATAGAACAGCTAGGAAATGTTGCTCAAAGTGCCAGATTTTTCTGCCCTCCCTTGGCTTTCCATTTTAGGATATGGAAATTGTGGGGTTTTTTTGTTATTTGCTTGAAACTCATAAAAACTAGAATAATGTACACTTTTTACAGCCTCATTTGGGCATCAGGTAATAATCGAGAAGTCCTACCTAATAAATTGATCTTTTTTGTGTATGTGTGTAGATCAGTGCTGTACTTGTTGATATAAAGTATAATTGTTACAAATACAGATGTATCAAGTTTACTGCACTTCTTGTACTATTTAAATATTAAGGCTTATTTTCTTAAGTTCTGGTTGCTGAAATGTTATTTTTGTGCTTATCTAAAGACCAAGACGTTTGGAGGAGGTGGTGGTAGCAGCAGAAGTAATCTTAGTGTAAGTGCTGGAGGGAATCGAAACAGGGAACTTTTCCAGAAAGAGAAGATAACAAAACCTGAGGGAAAAAATGAAGGTGTCTACAGAGAACTGGTAAGCTATAAGATTTAAATGGAACCATAAACATGTCTGTTATTAAAAAGCAAAACTAACAGAAATAAAGCCAAAAGAACCCTGAAGAATAAGAGCTTTCCTTTCAATTTATTTTGAAGTCTGTTTAGAATACTTGAGGTGCTCTATGTACTGAGATAGTTGAGATTCAACGTGATTTTTGTGAAATTTTAATGTCCTTCTAATGTCCTCACAAAAGAAAAGTAGTTCTGTGTATGGTATAGGTCATTACAGTCTAGTTTTAATTTTGTTCTTCAAATAAGCTCGATAGTCTTGCACATGAACAGTTATTACTTCATGTTAGCCAAGCAGACTTTCATCCTTCAATTTCAGTGCATCAAATGATATCTCAATGTAGTTTCTGAATTAATATTTATTTTAAGAATTTTAAACCATTCATTTGACATTGGGAAAACTAAATTATACTTGTGACATTGAAAATACTGAAGTAGAAATACTTTTGTTGTGATGCTCATGCATAATGTTAACATAGTTGCAGATAATGTTTAGAGTAAAGCAAGTTGCTGTTGGAGAATCTGAATTATACCTCAAAAGTCCAAGCAATCACTTTTAGAGCGTTTCATAATTTCATGCTTACTGAGAAGTGTTTTTTGAGATTGCTTCACTGAATTAATTGGGTATCAGATGAGCAGTCATTGAAGTTTGTTTCGCTTGCTTTAGCAATCTAAAAGTTTGATGGAAGAGGGAGAGTTAATCCCAAGTACACAATAACAATTAATGAATGTGATTTGAGTGATGAAAGCAGGCTGACTGAAATAGATTTCACAGCATAATAATTCAGTGAACCAGTATTAAAATATTGACTGTAAATGACTATAAATTCAACAATAAATAGCTGAAATGTCTTCCACCTTACTTTACTTTTACCAAAGATTTAACAGTCAGAAGACACTTAAGAACAGTAATGGCCTAAGTTTGATTATGTTGTATAGGTGCTATCTCCTCACAACTTGATGAGCTTCCAGCACTGCTGTTTTCAGCACTATGCTCAGAAATGCATGATGATGCATTTCTGTGCATCAGATGCATCATTTCTATGCATCATTTCTACGTTCAGATGCGTGAAGACATATATGTAGAATTGTAGAAACATAGATCTTAAAGGGTCTTTTAGTCATCCCTCTATTTAATATATACTTTGTCATTGTTGACACCTGTGTCTACTTCGTAGACTTGAAAAGCAAACAAGGGAAAAAAAAAACATCAATGGCCTTCTTCCATTTAAGTTGGGCAATACTTATTTTCTATTTTTCCTGTGAACTGCAGGAAATTTGCTTTACATCGCACTGTAAAATGGCAATACTTCCACTTTTTTGAAACTTTGTCATTTAACATACTTTGATGCTGTTTAAAAGAAGTCAGTATGAACCCTCTGTGTCTAGACAGAAAGCCTTCTTCAGTTGTAAATGATTATTTTAATAGAGCTTAAAACAATAGATAAGGGGTCTTCTGTTTTGTTTTTAGAATTGTGATATGGAGTTGATTTGATTGTTGATGTATGTAGTTAATTAGTGTGTAATTAGTGTTTTTATTCCATCTATCCAGTGTGTTACCTTGAGAGAAATTTGAAACACTGTATCTCACAAAGACACAAAGTAGTAGTTTCTCCTATTTCTTTGTAGACAGACAATAGATTGTGCAGGTTTATAGGATGTGTCCTATAATTTTCTTTCCCATCCCAGATTTGTATAAGAGAACCAGCAATATGTGTGCTGTGTAAATGGAGTGGGAGGGAAGTTTTTGATATCCAAAGGTAGTCTGGATATTCCCTCATTTTTCAAACAGACTTTGTATCTGAGAAATTGCTGTTCCTTTGGGTCTCAAGTTGTGACTTCCCAAAGATTTTTTTTATCCATTGCTCAGAGTACAAGTAGTGTACGTATGAGTCCCCACTTCTTGCTGGTCTTTGATTAAATAGCTTTGATTAAAATAACTGTTGTGCGGAGGATTCCCACCAGTGAAAGGCGATGATACAGAATAAGCTGGAATTTCTCTCCTGGTTCAAAGCAGCTAAATACCTTCAGGAGGGAGAAGAGTAAAGCAGGCTTGCTGAGACATTAGCAAGCAGCAATTTTGTCAGTTGGATCCTTGTTACCATGCAGAGAAATCTCAGCAAATGGCTCAGATGAATAACCATTATACTGTCTTATTAAGATTTTATTTAGGCAACTGAAAATTGAATTCACGTGAATGATCTCATGTAGGCATTGATGTCATGTTTCAGCGCCACTGGATTTTGAATATGTTTTAAATAATATTCAATCTGTGGACATTAGATTGAAGAATACTATTAAATTTTTAAATTAAGAAGGGTACATGCAAGTATTTAACATAACTATGCAGACAGGAGTTTGAGTCAAGCCCTGCAAAGTAATGTCTTGTTCATTATGGTGATTTTTGGATTTCAAAGCATAGTTTTTGAAGTTCTTTGAGTTGTTGCATCTCCTGGCTTACTGAAGTCTCTGTACTGAAATAGCTACCACAAACACCAGTTTTATGCCTCTGCCCCAGATAGGAGATCTGCTTATAGCTGTTGTCCCAGAGCATATAGTGTAGCTGAGCAAAAAGTGAATGCCGCAAAACTTCAGGAGAAGTGTGTGAAATACTTGCATCATAAGACTGTAGAAGTGAGGGAGTAAAAGGGTTAAATGTCACCTGTCATATTTTTATGATTGTAAAGTAAATTGTTTTAGCAATAAAAATGCATATTCTTATAAGCAGCTCAAGAAAAAAGTAAATGTGTATCTTAAAGGTTAGGTTTGTGGGTGTTCTTTAAGGAGACACAGTATGGTTATTTTCTAACCTGTAGACAGAATGTTACCTGAGTCCAGGGACTCCAGTTAAGAATATATTGGTTACAGCTGTTGCAGTAGATGGATATTTGGCATCATTTTGGTTGGGTGTGGGGTGAGGAAGAACAGAAGGCCTGGCCTCATTTCGTGTTTAGTGCATGTCCACACTAGAAGAGGCAGTCCCAGCTGAGGCCTTTAAGCAGAGTCTCTGTGATTCTTGCTTTGCCTTTTTCTAATCATACTATATACAGTTCAGAATAAGAAAGCTTTTGTTTCTGAATAAGGAAGTTGTTTGTATTTTTTTTTATTCTTACTGAAACCTTTTCAGATTACATCTTCTCCTTGTTTTAAGAAATGTGTAACTGATTTTTGTGTTGTCTTGTTTTAAGAAATGTGTAACTGATTTTTGTGTTGTTTATAAAAGTTGTGATAGGGTTCAAATACAAATAAAGACCTAGTTTTATATTAGTACTACTTGGAGGGATTCTTTTCATTTTTCCTTGAAGAGCAAGTATGTTACAGTCTGTCAGATTGTTCTCTGTACAATAAAGGAAGAAGTAGAAAAGGGCAATTTCTGCTTGAAACCGCTTAATATTAGAACAAAAAAAAATAATCAATGAGTTAAGCAAAAATAATTGGAAAAAGAAGTCTGTACTGTCTGTTTGTTTAGAACAAAAGAGCACTTGTCTGTGAATGCTATATGTTAATCTGAAATGTCTATCATCAGTGCAGTAGGAAAAATAATTACTAATAGAAGGCTAAAGTAATATCTGGTGTTTTTATAGAGTCTCTGTTGAAGCTTATGATTATTTGTTTGTGTCTTTTATTTCAGGTTGATGAAAAGGCTCTAAAACACATAACAGAGATGGGATTCAGTAAAGAAGCAGCAAGACAGGCACTTATGGATAACAGTAACAACCTAGAGGCAGCATTAAATTTTCTTCTGAACAGCAGTAAACAAAAGCCCCTTCAGGGACCACCACCTAGAGGTATAACCTGCAAAGATGTGCCTTAAAACGAAGTGCTCATGAGCAAAGGAATTTATTTACCATGTATTGCTATTGTATATAACTTATATAAAGCATATCTACATTTTTTTAACAAGTTAGAATGCATTGCAAACATGAGAGAGAATACTTAGAGAAGGCCTCTGTGTACTATCCTTTACAATATTTTTGAATTTGAAATCATCTTACATGGAAAATAACTTTCTTCATGATAGATTTTTTTTTTTTAAGAGTACAAAATTTCTGTAATTTAAGTCTAATAATGAAACACAAATGTGTAGATAGTGTATTTTTTTTTCCTTCTTCCCTCACCCCAAAATAACTTCTGTTTAATGTTTACAGGTAAAGGAAAGGGCCGAGGCCGAATAAGACCCGAAGATGAAGAAGAGCTGGGAAATGCTAGACCATCTGCGCCGAGCACACTGTTTGATTTCTTAGAATCCAAAATGGGTACTTTAACAGTAGAGGGTAAGTTATTGAAATTGAAGTATCTTGAATCAATATTGGGCAGAATTGGTGGATTTTTTTTCTTCTTAATCTAGAAACTGGCTTCTAGAAGTTTCACCAGTTAGCAGTAAGACAGCAGGGAGTGCTAGAGAGCTTTTCCTCTCCTTCGAAGACAGGTCAAATAAATTGCGTTGTCGTTGATTGTGTTTCTTTCTTGGCTGTCAAAAAGCTGATTGCTTTAGGCTTAAGTACCTCGAGGTTAGTAATTTTGAAATCAGGTTAGATAAATACCACTTATTAATTCTAATTTGATAAAGGTGCTTGTAAGTTTATTGGGCTTTCTTGTAGTTCAAAGAAAAAACTTATAACTCTAGTCCTCCTTCCTCAGCTTCTAAACAGCACATTCTGTGTGGTGCTCAGTTAAGAGCAGTAAGCTAAATAGGTTTTTTATTTGCTCTGTCTGGCAATCAAACAAACACCCAACATTTTGCTATAAAATATTAAACAACCTTTTTCTCATAGCTTTCCTGTTTAATAACTGTAGGCAATAAGGAAGAGGTGGTATTATAGAAAGAGGGAAGCCAAACAATATCTAAGATCTAGCACAAAAAGTCTGGGCTTCTACTTGAACGTTCTTTTCTTTCTTGAGAAACCATAAAAGAATGCAGTCTACAAATCTAGACATCTGGTTATGTCTAAATCACTTCATACTTTGGAAGCTTTAACAGACAGATCCATTAGAAGGAAAAAAGTTTACACTTTATACATCCTGAGGTCTCTAGAGGCTGCTGTGATATTGAAGTAAAACTCACAGTAAGCCGAGTAATAAAAGGAGATTGTTATTTTGCCTTGGAAGTGTTTCAGTAGGCAATGTGAAATTGAAATATCTGTTTCCATTATTTAATGTCAAGTTTTGTGGTGGAGTTGTAATTTTTTTTTCTCGCTATAAAATAACACTTTAATAAAGAGTGAGATAAAGGTCATACTAATTTACATGAACTGGTGTTTTCTAGTGAGTAAGTGAGTGCATTTAAGGAGTCTCAGGAATTATATGTAATAATTTCAAGCTGAGTTCCTAAATAGTCTCTCTTGTCTCTTAATATTGCTTTGTTTACTTTCACTGGATATAATTAAAAAAGAAGTGATTCTGTAAGTGAAGGTGCAAACTGAACAAAAGAGGAGAAAAAAAAAGAGAATAGTTAATGTTGAAAACAATTATTAGTTTTATTTCCCTATTACAGTGCTCAATTAATTTTTTCTGTTACGGTCTTAAAAGATTTCTTTAAAAAAGTGTAGTATCAGTTATTGTCTACCCCTACACCTGAATGGACAAGATGTGATGTTTCGGAATTGATTTAAAATGTCAGAAGTAGCTAATGATCCAGACACGTGAGAAATGCTAGCAAAAACTGCAGAATGTTCTAAATGAGATGACATTTCATAAAAAATAGCTGTGATGACTTACACGGGAAAGTTGAAGGATAAAGTTGTTTCCAATTCTAATGAAAAAAAGTAGAGCTGTATTCTATCTGGGAGCTTCTAAATGGCCATTGGCAATATTAAGAGAGTTCCTATATTACCTTTTCATCTACTTGTAATTTAGAGCCCTTAGTGGTGTTTTTTTTTTTCTATAAGAATCCAGTCAGTAAATGACAAATATTCAGTCAATAACTGAAAATTAAGTGCGTGCAAACAAAACCTTCTTAATAAAGACTGCTAAAATTGTGAGGAATTGCCAGAGGCACTTACATTGCTAAAGGATGAGAGTATAGAAAAATTAGGATGGACGGAAGGATGCATGTATGCTTAGGGTAAATCAACCTTCAGGACTGATACAACTAACTTGCTAATCACCACTACTGAGACTTTTTTCCCTGGAGTCCTGGTATCTTACATCATAGATTTAGAAGCTCATCATTTAATGGAATTTTATGTATTGCCCTTTTTGAAAAGGACATACTGCTGTTATTCACCAGTGTCTCCAATAATTTCTTGCAAGGTATGAGCTCTGTCTGAAAAGAAATGACACGGTATATTGGATTTCACAGAGATTGTGATGGAAGGGCAAATAACTGAATAACGATGAATAGGTGGAAAGTAATCTTGTCTTATACTGGGACTCTTAGTTGGATGCTTAATTTGTATTGGACGGAGAAATTGCTTAAATGTGGGAGGAAAACAGGAATTTATGAAGCACTAGTTTATCCAATTGACTTCTGAAGGTATATAGATATATATGCAGGTGTGTGTGTCTGTATATAAATGTGTATACATTTAATACATAATAAATGTATATCTATAATACATAATGTATACACATGAGTTTGGGACATTGATGTTAAATTTTTGGTGAAAAGGTTAAAGCTGTTGGCTTTTAACAGATATGCAGGAAATTACAAATAAGGAAAAGGGAAATAAGACCAGTGATAAAAGCATTAAAATTAAAGAACATTTAAATATCTGTGCTGAAACGTATTTCAGTAGTAGCTGGACAGGTGGGATGCTGCAGTCCCAGATATTTTTCTTCAGAGAATTCTGATGGTATACTTCTAGCAGGAGACCGTTGTTAATTTGCAAATGAAGATCTGAGTTCCTTTTTTTTTTTTTTTTTTTTTTTAAATTCTGTCACTGGTAATATCTTGGAAATGTTAGAAGATTCAGAACATTTGAAGCCAGGAAACTTTTTCTAGAACATGGAAATTCTTCAAATGAAAAATGTATGTGGAAGACAAAAACCCAGTTTAAATGGAAAGGGTATTTATGTTATCTTTTTAGAAATGAATATTGCTCTTTGGTATATTGATTTGGAGCCATCCATAATCTCTATGGCCAAGACTGTAGGGTTTTTATTTATAATTTTTTTTCCTAATTTACAAATAGAAATAGTGTTTTTCTATAAAGTTTATACACCAATTCAAGTTTGAGGTTGCATGTGTGCTGAAAGAGGCAGCTTATTCACATGCGAAATAGCTTTTCCATTTAGCATGGATGCAATTGAAACGTTGCTTTGTTCGAATTTTGCTGCAAAAAATGTGAACAGCTGTAATGTCAGTTAGCTCCTGCACCTGAAATACAAGCAGAACATCACCACCACTCTTGTTAGTTGGGCCAGAGTTGTTTTTTTGAATGTGTTAGTTTTATTGCTGGTTTATGTTTGTTAAAGTTTATAAATGTCTTTTTGTTTGGTTGGTTTGTTTTGGTACACCAATGAAACAATGGATTTACAGTTAGTTGCTTAATTGTGTACTTGTGTTCCAGAGTCATTACTGAGTTATAAATGAAAACATGAAGCTGTGGAGATTGGCTCAGGGCATTGAGAGCCCAGTTTTCTGTGGGAATTATTAAAACTATATGATTCCCGTTAAATGCACAGCATTCTTCCCCAGTAATTATTTTTACTAGGTTTTTTTTGAAACTGAATATTTACAGTCACCAGTTGCATATGCAGAGCAATGTTTTGCTTTAATACATTTTAATAGTTCTGAAAGCCTGTAGCAATTAAATTTCAGCATATTCAAATGGAAAAATGCAGAGAACTTTAGAAATTCAGTCTTTGAAACTGCACAGAGAATGTTTTCATTCAAGATGGAGGAATCCGCAGGAAAGAAAGGACACCCGTTTTGTCAAAGAAAATGTGTGTCAGCAGGTGGGCTTAGGAGTCAGTGAAACCACTAGCAAATCCAGAGGTCTTTTGCTATGGTGGTAGGATTCTGTGGACTGTGAGCCATGTCAGAGTTCACAAAACATTTCTGATGTGCTATGGTTTAGCTACTAGCAGGAAAGCATTCACTTAATAGCTGTGGCACTTTATAGTTCTTTTAATGCAAATATGTATTACTGTGTTATGGTTGTCCCTGGGCTGAGTTTCATTGCATCAGTATCTTTTTTCCCCCTATAAAGTAAGTGTTTTTAAGTAGTTAAATATTGTTTTATATTTTACTTGGGTCTAGGTCTTGCAGAAACAGTTAGTGGAAAGTGAGCAAAAAATTATATTGGAGTTGCTTTTCTTAGGTGTTGTTTATAGTTCGCTTGTGGAATGTCTCCACAATGTTATGACTTTGTTTATTAAACTCAATTAGTGTTAGGTAGAGCATTTATATCATGGCTTTTCACCTATTTTCCAGATACTTAAAATCTCTGTACAATATTTCTTTCAAATACAGAAGCATTCTGCATGAGCTGATAAAGCTTTGTAAAATTGTGTTCAAGTAGTAAACATGATTACATTTTCAAAAGCATGTATAAAAAATGAGGTTTGAGATCTATCTTTTGGCAGCTCATTTTATTTACCGAAAATGAAGTACGTTCCTGCAGTGAATAAAAATGGAGCAATGGTAGTGCTTTTTTCCTCTCGCATTACACACATTTATTTTCCTTGGATACGTTCTTGGGTATCTTATCTAAGAGATTAGAGAGAAGGTTAGATATTGAGAGAATACTTTTATGTGTGGCTGCAAGACATTTAAAGGAAAAATAATAAAAATAATCCCTGTGGCATATATGCCTTTCTTATTGTTACTAATTTAACAGTAAGTAATAGTAGTTTACTAAGAACTGTGAAAGGATTGAATTGCTTCTTTTAAAATGATATCGCTGGTGTGTAGTGAGTGTTTGCTTAGCAGGAGTTTTATGATTCCTTTGGTTTAGTGTGTGTGTAACCAATATACTGTAGTGTATTAAAGCATGGTGTTTTTCATTAGAAAAAATGGTTATAGTAGCACATATATTTCAGTCTAAAACACATAAATGGAGACTATAAAGCTAAACGCAGTTTGCTTTTGTGTAATTTTTTTCCCTCTTAACTAAAGATAAAAAGTTTTCATAAATGTCATCAGAAGAAAAATGTAGTTCAACATAAAGTCATAAGGTCTTCATGCTCTGTTGCCAAAAAATGTGACATATATATGTCATATATATATCATATTTATCGTTTATATATCATATGTCATATAACATGACTCTCAGAGTTCTTGTTTTTTAACAGTTTTTTAATGTTTTCTGAATGATTAATGTGCAATTTGGTGTACTTTTCTTGAGTCGTGCTTTTCTGAAAAAAAAAAAAACACCAAAAACAAAAACCACACCCTCATTACCACTTTTGAAGAGTTCAAGACATTCTTTAGTTTTTTTATTTTTTTAATAAAAAAACTCCTTTTTTCATTCTAGAGAAATAATAATAAATTTTATTGCACTTCCTGTTATTTGGAAGTCAACAGGCTTTAGAATAATTGCTTAGTTTCATTTAGTCAGTTTTTATTTTCCTTACTGAATATGTCAATCCCATAGGAGCATGCCTCTGTTCTTATGCCAGACTTCAATTTATCTTGCAGACTTGCCCTTCAAATAGACTTTCCAAGAAATACGTAAGCTTATGTTAAATTGCAGGTGATTTTTCTCTCTCAGAAGTCTTAGTTTTCTTCCCCAAGTTTGAGAAAACCTATGCAGTCTGAATTCAAACACTTACTAGAAAATCATTTGCTGAAAATGCTAGTATTCTGCCATTTTTATGCCTCAGTTGTCATTGAAAATTAACTCATTTAAATTTTTACATATTACTTGCCTTAATCTCCTTGCAAGCTGAAATCTTGCCGTCTCCTTTCAAGCTGAGGTGACATGAGTGTTTAGTGTCACAGTATACCTGTGGTGATTTTACTTACCACTTGGAATTTATGAAATGTGTGTCCAAGTGTTTGTGGAAAACAGGGTGTATGTATTACCAGCAACTTTTTCATTTCATTGGTCCTATAAGTTACCAGTAGAGATGTGTATCTCTTCCTTAGTATTAAGAAAGTAGCAGTGATAGAAGACAGTTTGCTGGAACTGCTAGAAACAACTAAATACATAACGTTGTATCACCAAGAAAAAGGATCTCTTCATTGAACTGGGATAAAGATTTTTTTGATTCTTTGCAGCTTCACTTCTAAAACAGTTTATTTGTTCTAGAGAGAAGAATGGTGTCACAGAGAGCATTGATTTACTTTTGTTTGTGCATCTTTCCATGCTTCTAGTGTTTCTAATTCCATCTGAAACCTTAGTACTACTCATTGCTGAGAATTTCTAAAATCACTTCAGAATTTGCAGTTACCAAGTTAGGTACATCTGTTTGTGAACATATACATGGGGAGGTAGTAATAGGACAAGGAGAATAGTTTTAAACTAAAAGAGAGGGGATGGTGACACACTGAAACGTTGCTTAGAGAAGTTGTGTATGCCTCATCTACGGAGGTGATGAAGGCCTGGTTGAATGGGGCCCTGGGCAGCCTGATACAGTGGGTGGCAACCCTGTCTATGGCAGAGAGGTTGGAACTAGATGGTCTTTAAGATCTTTACCAACCCAAGCCATTCTGTGTTACTGCAAACCAGTTGCTCAATTTGTTGTCATTACTTTGGTAGCTTTTCCCTAGTTTAATTTAGACCAAGCAGAAGAATATGTATGAGTTAAAACAGTTTTGTGTTTGCTTTGTTATTTAACACTCACAAATAAGTTAAAATACGGTGTGTTACTCTTCTGTATTGTGATATCTTGTGAGATTTTTAACATCATTTTTTCAGATACTGAAATAGTTTTTTACTTTTAAGTAACTACTGCTGTCAGAGGTATTGTGTTAGAGTCTCGCATGAACTACTAATTCCTTAACTGCTAAATATAATATTAAATAAACATACTTTATTTAAGTGAAATGCAAAGAACTCTAAAAAAAAAAAACCTACAGGTTTATGTATTATTTATTTTTAACTATGACTGGTTGGTGCCACCTTTTGAAAATATTTGTGTTGAAATTAAGTAGCTTCAGTTTGGGTTGTACAGAGAAGCCTGCTGAGTGTGAGAGATAACAGAAATAGTTGACAAAATTTCTGGAAGATGGCTTCCTTTGCTTGCCCTTAAATTATTTCTGCTACTGAACACAATGATTTTTCTGTTAATCTTCTTGTTTTTCTTTGGTTACAAGGAACAGTTCATCCATCTTTGCCAGCTTAAATATGTAAACACAGAAACTTTCAGAGAACAAAATAGAATAAAGAGCTCTGACTTAATTAAGGAATAATATAAAATTGCTGAGGACCAGGCATGTTTTGATACTGCATCTCTCTTTAGTTCTTAGGGACGGAGAACAAGCTGATGCTTTTATCTTCTCAAAATCCGAAGACACAAAAAACTTGCAGACACATACACCTTTGAAAGATTCAAGAAAATACGTAATTTAACAATTACTGCTTTAAAAAAAAAAATATTATCATTATTAGGTAGGAAAGTTGGTGATAAACATAATGATGTTTTTGATCACAGTGTTGATCGAAGCCCAAACGTCTTCAGATTGTGCAGAATTACCTGTTCAATCTTCCAAATGGACGTGCTGAGCTTCTGGTGAATGTTTCATGCTCTTGCTGTTAAAATGAATCTCCTGAGGAACAAATTACAAAAATAATGGGATCACAGAAAAAGCAAGCGAGAAGTGGCACGTCTAGATAGTCTTTTTAAAAGAACTCAGGAGGTGATAGCAAGTCACAGGCTGTAGTCTCTGTTTCTTGCACCAGCAGCTGGGCCATGACTGAAATGCAAATTTAAATATGCAGCTGGGATTTAAAGGAGGTGAAATAATTCTGTTCCAAGGTTAATTGCTTCAACAATTAAAAACCAGCATTTAAAAAAAACAAACCTTTAATTTCTGAACTGATTTTTCTATACTCGGTTTCTAACTGTTGCATAATAAACCTTTCTTGCTACATAGAGAGCTATCAAAATTTGCTTTCCTAATAGATATTTATAAAATATAATTACCTGTATGTTATCCATCAACTATGTTAGCTGTGTGGATTGAACTTTCATAGTATCTGATTAAAACCTTTTTTCCAGACTGCTTTTTCATTTTTCTGAGCAAACTCATTTATCCTTTTTTTCTTCAGATATTCTTTCCATAATTACAGACAATACTTTTTTAGTGGTTTGAATGATGCTGTATAATATCACTATCCCATGAACGCTTGCCTCCACTTTCACCAGATACACCAGATCCCTCCTAACTTAGTTACCCTTTTGTTTATGGGCACAGGAACACTCCTTGTCTGCAGGAGATGCATGACAAAAGGATGTGCCGACCATGCAGGAAGGTTTATAAACACTTCCTTGACAGAGAATTTCTTGCTCTCTCGTATTGTTCTTAACTCTTTGCCAGGAGATCATTCCCCTTGTCATTAATTTTGAAATGGAATTTTTACACTCTCAGTAACAGCCTTTTCTGTCACGAGTGTTATTTTTTTAGCTCATTTGTTTCTTGTACTTGTTCCTCTTAGATCCATCTTGATCTACAACCTCCTTTGGCTCTTCCCTTAAATTTCATAAAAAGTTAAAAAGTGTCACATTCCCCTAAAAATAAAACAAAACAAAAAAAGGATCCATAGTAGGTTTCACAGAGCTCCATGATCTTCTCCTACCCCACACTCCAACAGAAAATTTACTCCTTCTCATTAAGTCCATGATAAATCATGATAAAATGATAATTTTGTTTTACTTAACATCAGTTAGAGTTCTGATGGAATCTCTTAAAGGTTACACTTGAATAGTTCCCGCTATGGCTCATTGATCAGAGTCTTCAGAATTATGGACAACTTTGCTATTCCCATTAGCTCTAGTTTGTCTACTGAATTCATTTTATCAATTCTATTTCTTGTCTTTATTTTAATCCTGAACAGCTGTTAGCAAGTTATTTTTACTGAATTGAAATTCTCAGATGACCACTGTTCCTTTTTTCTCCTCAGTTTCCTGCCTCTTCCTTTCTTCACATTAGAATTCTATTTGTCTTTCTTAAATGGTTGTTACTCATTTAATAATAGCTAATTTAAGTAGCACCAAGACAAATATTTGTGTTTTCTATTAACTAGTAACTACAGTTCAAATATCTGCTAAATTTCAATGGACAATTCCGTTTATTTATCGAAGAAGTAAATACTGCTTGCTTTTCTGAATAATACTTTATCATTTAGGATCTGAACCACTATTTCTATATTTTATATATATAATCATTTTTTTTTCTTTATAGAACCAAAATTGCAATTTCAGTCACCACATCAAGTACAGCCCAAAGTTATGAATACAGAACAGAATGGCATCAAAGAGAATCATTCAAGGCATATTACTCGCAATGACATGAGACAACCAAGGAATGAGAAGCCTCCTCGTTTTCAAAGAGATATTCAGAATTCAAGGCAGGCTTTGGAAAGTGGGGGATTACCAAGAAACAGAGGTCCTGAAAGGCACAACTCTTTAGAACACTGGACAGATGAGAAAATTAAAAGTGACAGACATTATCCTAGAAATGATAGGCCAAAGGATTTGGGTTATCCCATAGCTGCTCATCAGAGTGATATTTCTTTTAAAAAAAGGGATAACAATATGCAAAACAGAATAGGAAAAGGGGTGTCTTTCACAGAATTCAAGGAGAACTCTGCTGCTCAAGATACTACAGACAACAATAACCAGAAACGTGGGAAAAGGGAAAATCAAATACACAATTCTGAAAATTTTTGTGATAGGAAAGCACGAACAATAAGTAATGAAACCTTTATGGTAAAAAATGAGCAACATTTTGGTGTGAATAATGATTACCACAACCCTGGTAGAACTGATAATTTTAATTCTATACCAAATGGCGATACAGAACATCATCAGAAAGGAAGACGAGTAGGGCCTATCAAATTGTCAGGACCTACTGTGATTCCATCTTATGATGATAAAATTTTGTATTACAATACTGGACCCAAAAGAAGATCTGGGCCCATCAAACCAGAGAAAATAATGGAACCATCGATTCCTGCAGAGTATGGGAAAATCTGGAGACCTGGGGATGAATGTTTTGCTCTTTATTGGGAAGACAACAAGGTATGTGTTTGCCGAATATCAAGTAATTCAAATTAAAGTTTTGATGTTTTCTTATATACTTGAGAGAGACTTAGCATACCAGCACAAAGGCAAAGGTGTATACAGTGTTCGTAGGTATATACTGTGCTTCGTGGCTGGCTTTGTGTTCTACTGTTGGTTTTTTTGTGTGATTTCTTTTGTTTGTTTGTTTTAAAAGGAGATATTTAGATTGTATTAATTTCTTGAAAGTGAGTGACTCAAATCATCTTGACAGTGGCTATTTCCCTCATATGGGATGACTAGACTCCTAACTGAAACTTTTCATGTAAGTGCTTAAAATTTGAATGAATTAATATGAGTCTAGGTGTCCTCATTGCTTTCTAAGGAATAAGACCAGGATGCCCTGTTATCCAGAGTAGTCTCTTAACTGTAGACGTGTAATGCCTTTTTCTAGAATAAGACCTTGTGCAGCCTTCGCTAGTACAAGAGAATACCAGAGTCTGCAGGAATGAAACAGTTTAAAACAAATTCATCCCTTATTTCAGTCATTGCAAAAAGATTGCTCTTTATTATCGCTGTTAGCTGAAGAAGTTGTGCAACAAATAAAGTGTGATGCATGACAGTTCTGTTTTACTGATTTTTTTTTTAAAGCTTAAATACTTCCTCTTCCAATTAATAAGATTTCTTTTATGACAAGAGACTTTGCTTCCATCTACTCCTCCTTTGCTTTAGGGAAAAATAAAAAGGCGATTTGATTTGTTATCTTCTGTTCAGGCATTCTGTGTGCACTTCTTTAGTTTCTTCAGTTTTTGACCCTTTCTAGTGACCTTAAATATTACTGTTCTTTGAATAGGTTGTATTCCCACCATTTCTGTCTTTTTTTTCTTTATATTATTTTAAAGTTTATGCTATTAAAGTTTTTTTTCTTTGTTCACTTTTTTTTTACAGGATGTAGGTACTGTTAGCTCAGCAGTGTGACTTTATTTCTCTTTTATTTGACTGAAATAAGTCATGCAAAAATTTTGATAGCAGTAACATGTAGTGAGTTGGCGCTTAAATATGAATATATATCTTGGATGGAAGGATTAGTTTGAAATATAATGGCAAATTAAGGAATTATTTCCTGTCTTGAGAAGTGCTTTATGTCACTATGAGATGTGTTGTTGAAATTCTAGAAAGCATAAAACTTGCAAAATAAGCAGATACAACACTGCTGCCTGGAAAGTATTCAATGCATTGTTATGATTGTTGGTTTTTTAATAGTTACAACAAATGCTGCTGCTCACATCTAGGATAATTTTAAAAGTAGACGATGAAAGAGAGTATTGAGTTTTAATCATGTTAGGTGATAATGATTTCTTTGTGTTCAGTAAGAAAAATATCTTCAAAAACAGTTGATTTCTTTGCAAAAATGATGAAAAGAAAGTGTTGAAAAAAGGAAGAATTTTTGAAGGGGCAATTTTATCATGTTTTCGTCATATTTTAGATTGTGGTAAAATAGTTACACATTATATATGTGCAAGTAAGTGCCTAGCAGGCACATATTTAAACAGTAATTAAAAAAAAAGGTCTTACAGTAGTATTTCTCACATACAACATCATTTGTGTTAATGATTAGTTTGTCTTTGAAAACAGGTCTTTTAAATGTTCAGTGTAATGTCCTTAGTAGCAGATATTTTCAGTGAGTATTCTAAATACATTCAGCCCCAACCTTTCAGTCATGGGACATGTGAAAGTTTAATATACCATTCTCTGCTACCAATTTTACTCGTTTAAATGCTGACCAAGGGAAGGAGTAGGGAGGAGAGTAAAAATGAAGAGGTTGTTTTCAGTCTATTTGTGGCACATCAGGTAGTATTTTATGACCTATGAAAATTTCTCTTTTAAGTTCTACCGGGCAGAAGTTGAAGCTCTTCATTCTTCTGGAATGACTGCAGTTGTTAAATTCTGTGACTATGGAAATTATGAAGAGGTTCTTCTCAGCAACATCAGACCTATTCATGCAGACACCTGGGTATGTGATAACAAATTGTATACAAAGATATAAACTACACAGTCTGTACAAAGTACATAACTTGGCAAATGAGTGCTAATTGCACGTGTAGAAGAATAGATAAGCGAATACACAAACAAAATCTTTTAGTTATCTGTATGAATCTACTTCATGATCATAAGTGTTTTATCATGTAGTGTTCTTTATATGTAATAAATTTAAATTGTATTGTTCTAAAGTGAATACTTTAATTGACCTGTCAGCTAAACAGTTCCATGCATATTTTCTCTCTGAAAGTTGCGCTTACTCTATTAAATACAGATTATTATTGTTTTATTTCATGTACATTGTATTTTTTTAAAGGTTAGTAAACAATCTTTAAAATATATATCCTGAAGTCTTTTACTGCGTTTGAACGTATGGCTAAAACAAATACATCTGTTTGAATAGTTTTATTTTGTATCACAATTTTATTTTTTTCAACTATTTCTTTGGTGAATATTATGGGGGAGGTTTATCCCTTGAAATCTGCTTTACAAGATTTAGAATGTATTAGCCTTATGGTAGCTGAATTTCAAGGGGCTTTATTTTTGAATGTCATGGAAAGAGAAATATGTTTTGGTTTAAAAAAACAAACAAGCTTGCAGTTACTTGCTGTTTACTCTTATGATAGAAAGATGCACAAGAAGTATATGTATTTGTGCTTTGAATCCTTAATGACGAGCTGACGGTGCTTATTTTCATTTCTTACCTCTGGGTCATATAGGCGTCTTACAACTGCTGCAGAGGCTGTTAACAGTCAACTACTGTTTTCTGCCAGTGGACTTCAAATTTATGTTGTTGCCTGTACCTCTCAGATGCCCTTATGGCCTATGAGATGGCCTTTTTAGAAAGGCATCTGAAGCACTTCTGAGCTGATGCATTGTTGTCTGTGGAAATTGACTTTTTTTCTCTTTTTATCCCACTAGTTGAGTTGCAATGATACAGTGCTTCCTCCTGTATGATTGTGCTTATTTTGATCTTGTTTCTAGGCTGTTAATAAACCTTTTCTTCACATAGACACGCAGAATTACACAGAATGGTTGAGGTTGAGAGGGACCTTTGGAGGCCGTATGGTCAAATCAGCTGCTCAACCAGAGACACTTAGAGCGGGTTGCCCAGGACCATGTCCAGATGAATATTTCCAAGGAGAGAGGCTCTGCAACCTTTCTAGAGCAACATGTGTCGGTGCTCCTTCACCCACACAGTGAAGTGTTTTCTAATGCTTAGAGTCTCCCACATTTCAGTTTGTGCCCATTGCCTGTTGTCCGGGTACTAGGCACCACTGAAAAGAGCCTGGCTCTGTCCTTATTGCACCCTACCTTCACGTATTTATACCTGTATATACAGTGATTAGCTTTCCCCCGAGCCTCTTGTTGAGGCTGAACACGCCCAGCTCTCTCAGCCTCTCCTCACAGGAGAGCTGTTCCTCTCTCTTCATCGTCTTCACGGTCCTGAGCTGGAGTCTCTCTTGTACTGAGGAGCCCAGAACTGGATGCAGCACTCCATGTGTGACCTTACCAGTGCGAAATAGAGGGGAACACTTTCTTGCTGCTGGTAATACTTTATTTAGTGCAGCACAGGGCACTGCTAGACTTATTTTCCTCATCTTTGATGGTAATCTTAAGGAGTGACTTTTATTTTACTTTCAACTCTTTTAAAATTATCTCTCTTGATCTGAGAACTTGGCCAGATGTTAAGACTAAATTGATCTAATGATGAGGTACCAACGTGAAACAGTGGCGCTTCCTAATTATGCCAATATTTAATCAACTGTTTGATTTTTTTTTTTTGTTCCCTTTCCTTCCATATTGGATCATTGGTCTCATAGCCACAGGATGAGCTGAAACAGACTGAATGCTTTCTCCTCAGCCTTATTTTATTTTTGAGTTTCTTAAAGCTGACACAGGATGGTGGGAGAATGTATGGAGAGAGGACTCTGCCACTGTAATAACAAGGTCATAATATAATGCTGCATCTTGATTTAGCCATTGAGGCTTTTTCAGTTGTTACTCAGGAGAAATGAAGTCTTTCAGTCCATTCAGAAATAAAGGGTACCTTTCTCAAGATTCTTTCTCTGTCAAGAGAGCCTGGATGAATAGCTTAGATTCAGACAACTAAATGTAGATAATTAAAGTTATGTGTCATAAATGCCAACCGTCATCTTAACAGAAAATAGAAGTATTATGGTTTCTTTCTGACTTTTTTCTGCTTTGTTGCTTAAAGTTCCTTGCACCTATAGGAATTCTCTAGGGGAACGTTAGTTAGAATCTTGCTCATCCTTTTAATGTGTTTAGGAGATATCTCTAATTTTCATTTTTGCTTGCAATTTTGGATCACATGATATTCAAGATTGTCTTCTAAGATGAACACTGTTAGTCATTTATCTGTGTGTTGGTATTCATGTTAATATATTGAAACTAGACAGCGCACACAAATACAAAAGAGTTCTCATGCTGCTCAATAGCTATTTAAATCTTATGACAAAGAATTAACTGCATGATATTTCCTCTTTAGAAGAGAATAAAAGTTTAAACTGAATTCACTAATTAGTTTTCTTTGATGAATTTATCAGTAACAATGACCTTGTTCCAGTCTTTTTTTTTTTTTTTGTGATTGTGCTTATTTGAATATTGTATCTAGGTTGTTAGTAAACATGTTCTTCACATAGACATGCAGAGTCACACAGAACAGTTGAAGTTGGAAGGGACCTTTGGAGGTCACGTGGTCAAATCCACTGCTCAACCAGAGACACCTAGTTTTATTTCAGTATTTCCAAGTGACTCTGGTGGGCTAAGTCATTAGGCCCTTCTTAGCCATTTGTACTGAAGACTTGTTGTTACTAATGTAGATATGCAGTGAGTGAGTGAGTTCTGATGTCCTAATGTTCTGAGTCTTTTTTTTTTTTTTGAAGAAATTGTTGACAATAAGGAAAGCTTTAGTAAGATTTGTGAGTTGACTTAGAGGCATGTATTTTAGTCTTTGATTTTCCTTATTCTTTACTGCTTTCTCCAGGATACTTTTTAGTACTCATATGCAGAATTAAGTTTTTATCCAAGAAGTGTAAACATCACAGTGACTTTTTAATTAATATTTAACCACCTGATACCTGGGCTTCTGGTATACCTTTGGCAACCTTTATATAATGATCAACAATCATGAATAAATGAAAATTCTTTTTAGTAATTTTAGTAGGATTAATGTAACTTCCTCTATTCACACTGACTATAACATTGAACTGGACTACATTAGTACAAGAATACAGGTTCGTTTCACTTTTTTTTTTTTTTTTTTCATTTCCTTGAATGTAGATCAGGTTGCCTGACATTATCAGGATAACACCCAAGTTTTCCACTATAATGGAAAACATGTTACTAGGTGCTTTTAAGATTCCTTGGTAACTGATTGTATATTGTCCATCACCTACTTTGCTGAGTCCTTGCAAGTTTTCAGTCCCTTTGACACCTGCTGTTTATCTTTTTGACTGCTGGAAGAATAGAAGATAAAGCTGTATTTCCCATAAGGTAAATCAAAAAGCTAATGGGTTTGTTTTTTTTTTTTAAATAATCATGTTCAGTAGCCATATAAATATATGTAAGAGCACTAAAATCACTTTTTTACTTAGTGCTTGCAAAATGTATCTGGGGTGTGCAATTCAAAAATATTTTTAGTAATAAAGTTATATTTGGATTCCACTGTTTTAGAGTTTTTCTAGTATCTTGTGTGTAACACTGCAACACTGTATCCTTCTATTTCCCTCAATGTAGTAGGGGTCTTTTAATGAAAATAATATAATCCCAGCAGCAAAATTCACCAAAAAGCCATAGTAGAAATAAGAACTGCCTGTTTCTTGGTGGTTGTTGGTTTTTTTTTTTTTTCACTTGTAAAAGATTTAAGATTATAATAACTGCAAAGCATGCAACAGTAAGGCTCTTCCTGACTTACATAAATAATCTGTTCTTTGGAAAAAAAAATAAAGTCAAGATAATACTTTAATCCTAAAGTCTTAATTTGATTCTCTAACTTGTAGGATTCATCTCCTCAGTAATTTAACAAAAAATATGTAGCCTGTTTATCTTGTGACTTTTTTTCCCAAACCAGGTCCTTGCTTTCCCTTTCACAGAGGCTTGTTTCCTCTATTTGATAGGCCATCTTCCTCTGTTTTCACTGTGATTACGCTTCTTCTATTGTTTTCTGTGATTGTATGAAGGAAATAAAGATTGTAGTTTTCCCTCCTGCATGTATTATGGCCTTATTCTGACTCTTCTCAAAATAAACTAGAGCTGAATTCATAGTTCTTCACTTAAAAATACTAATTATAAAGTGAAGTCTGTAGTTTAGCTTAATTTGATCTTCCTGAATCTTGCACTGCGTTTCTGCTTAAAGAGATAAAAAGGCAAAATAAATGATATATAAATAATTTATTTTACAAATAAATTATTATTTATATAAAAATCTTTTTAATAAATGTATGTAAATAAAAATGAAACTATGTATAATTCCAGTTCTTCTACAGTCTGTTTTGTTCTGTGGAGACTTTGCAACTCACCTGTTTTGGACCCCCCAGTAAGGAAAGAATTGAGGAAACAAAATAGCAGGGAGTCTCGATCTACAGATAATTCATTCTGGCAGACATTTTATCTTAATTTGTATGTTGAGACCTTAAATTTTGTAGTGTTGTGTATTGTAGCTCATAGAACTGTGTTTCTAAAGGTGTTGAATTCTCTTAAATTAAACTGTAATTTAGGACCTTCTTATACACATCACATTCCAGGTAAGTGAAGAAGTAAAGTTATATAAGCATTATAAAGGTGTTGGAAGCCTTCATCTAGCCATATTAAAAACTCTAAATGGTAAAGGGTTACAGCTATATGTTTAGGACAGAGAGGACTTCTGCTGCTTTATGTAGATTTTGAATCCGTTCTAGTGTCTTGATAAATATCACTGAAATAGTTACTTCAACAGTTCGGTACCATTTGCTGTGGCTCTGTGGTCTGAACAGTCTTAGCATCACAATATGATTTTTTTTGAGTTTTGCGTCA
Organism: Numida meleagris; assembly: GCF_002078875.1. Lineage (NCBI taxonomy): Eukaryota > Metazoa > Chordata > Aves > Galliformes > Numididae > Numida > Numida meleagris. Next base: position 159,995,680 of record NC_034409.1, on the reverse strand, counting down.
GGCACGAGGTTTTTCTATTTAAGTAATTAAGTAGGTGCAGTAGATAAATGTGTCTTGGTTGGATCTTTATCTAGCTTTTATCCTTATTGACTACAGTAAAAATGAGGCTGTTAAAAGAGAATTGTACCATCTAATTAACTAATTCTAAGATTACTGTGGAAAAACTGTCCATAATAGCAGCAGAACAAGTTTATATTTCTGGTTGTTTGGCTTCTGTCCTGTAAGAAAATTGCTACAATCATTTTACAGTTCGTAATTGCTTACAGACTATGAAGACTCTGTTTTTGAATATTTTGAACTACTCTTTGTTCAGGTTGTGATGCTGCATATTTATAAATTCTTTTTAATCTAAAAGGTTATTAACTTGGTTTCCAGAAAACTTTTATCTTTTCTCCTTTACTAAAGCATTTTAGATTTAGGCCTTTGTTTTGTAGTGATGTGCCTCATTTTCCATATGTGTAATATATGGACTTAAGTTTCCATTATCCTATTAGACTGAGACAAAACTTAATAAACCTTAGGCTTCTTTTATTTAGTTAGTTATTTATTTAACTTTTTAACTTAGAATTTTGTCTTAAATTCAGAGGCAAGCATTATGGAAAACATTTGTTGTGATGAATCAATAGTATTTTTCCTTAGAACCTCTGCCCTCTGAGAAAGTAGATTGTTTCTCAGACTGTAGTTTCCTGTGTACGTGTTGGAATACGGATGGATGATTACAACTCAGGTTAATTATTCCCCTGAAAATTACAGGCCCATAGCTGAAATGTAATAACTGATGCTTAAAGGTGATTAAGGAAGCACATTTTAGTTTTTAATAAACTAAAAGCAGGCAGATTTCAATTGAGAGGAGGTAATTTGCACTAAGTGGGCATAAAACAATGGCTTTCCATTTTCTGTCTGTATCATTAGGCAAATGTTTATCAGACATTGCAGAATGTTTTTTCTTTTAGTCAAGTGTTTTGTATTCATTAGACTGTAAAATATCATTGCAAATTGTCAGCTGCACAAATCAGATTAAGGATGCATTCTTCTTAGAGTTTGTGTAGCTATTATAAAAAGTTGGGACTGATAAAATAGGATACTTATTACATTCTTCTGCTATTTTTACCTCCTGTTGTTAAAAGTAGTTTCATACAATGATGATTTGGAGACCATGTTTGTGGGCTCCTCGTGTAGTTTATTTTGAGAGTCTTCCTCACCAAACACTCTTCTTTAATGTGACTTGTGTTGTGGAATAGCATGTCTTAACCTATTTTAAGTACTGTATTTTATTCTTTTACATGATAAACATTCTTTATATTCTCATTCTGTGACTTTCTCTATATTAAGTTTTTTGAGGTTGAACACAAGTTTGTCTTGTTTAGACACTGTTCTTCCTCTTGAAGTATGTAAAAGAGGTTAGATGTGTAAAAATGTCTGGGCTGTACTTGCCATCTTTGTTCCTGTCCTGTTTTCTCTGCCTCTTTCACATTTCATTGTTCCAAGTTTATTCACCTTTACTAATTAATTCAAGGTATTTTTAGAGGAAAATTGAGAAGTTATATATTTATATAGTTGTTCTTCACTGGCTGCTCTCTAAGGAAGAGAGACGGGGTACCGATTGGGTTGATATTGCAGAAGAGAAGCTATGACAATTCTAATTTGTACTGGAATGTGTGTATATGACTGCAGATCATATTCCCTTACATTGCGTAGAGCACATATTGTATTGAAGCACTGTACTTGCAGTGAAGTAACTACCATGTACAGACATGGTTATTGTCTACTTGTTTTTTCCACCTTGTTTGATGACTTGCAAGCATTACCAGTAATATCTTTGAAACAAGGCATCTTCCATAAGGTAATGAGTGTATGTTAAGTGTGAAAGCAGTTGTTCGTAGATTGTCACTTTCTTCCCCCTTGTAATTTTAAAATAACAGATTATTATTAAATGAGTGCAATTGTAGGCCTGAGCTAGATGTAGTTGTTCACATTGTCAAAGAGCAGCAGTAGTAAATCAGATTTCCTTAGAGTATCTTTAGGTTACATAAACAGAAAAGGAAATATTTTCATCTGACAAGTTTGCTAAAATCTGTTTATCTTCTTAGAATCTGGTTGATACATCTAGATTTTCAAAGTTATAAAGAGGTAATGTTTGCTTAAACTTTACACAAAGCTTGTAATATCTTTGCTAAGTTAGTCAAGTTGTACTTTTTTTGTTAAACCTGACTGTGCAAATACGTTTATTTATTTTTACAAAAAGACTGACTCAGGAGGTGATAAAGTCATGAGGAATGCTGAAATTCACGTCTAAGTTACTCACTTAGATGACCACTTCATCTTAATTTAAATTTGAGTTCTTTAACATACATGGCTACATATAACTTTATTCTTTCTATCTAGGCAACTGTGTTATCTTAGTTTGATTTTGAGAAACCTCTTGTGTGTTAACTGTAGTTAGAGAATTTTTAATGGAAACTCATAGCGAAATTTAGGATACTTAGGGGCATGTTAAGAGGGCTAATTGTTCATGGAATGATATTTTTGTAATTAAAATACACTTTTCACTTTAGTGCTTTCCTTATCTTTCTAATATTTCCAATCCTTCAGGTGTAAAGAAGTAGACAAACTGAAATGTGTAAAAATGATTTGTCAGCCTTATACTTTACAAAACAGGATACAGAACTTCTCTGAATTTAATTTGTATTTATTATAGAATATTTACATTTAGAAGTATAATGCAATTTTAAAATGTGTTATTTAATATAAAGGTTGCAGAAAATAAGAATTCATCATGTTACCTTGGTAAGTGGTTCCAGTCACTAAAGTCTTCAAATAAAAAGCAATTTTTGCCAGTCCTTTAGCTGTTTTTATAGCTCTACTTTGAGCCCTCATTTAGTAGTGTTCACTTTGAATTTTATTTGACACTTGAACTAGATACAGTATTGCAGGAATAAATGCTAGGTTATCAGGCATAGAGCAATGTCTTACCTAACAGTATCATCAGGGAAAAGGCCTGTAGTATTACCTTATGTGGTTTTTTATTTTTATTTTTTTTTATGAATAAAGTCCCAACATCTGTGTGGTATACCTTTCCAACATTTATACTACATAATCCTTGAAATACTAATCATGTTCCTGTGAAAACTAGTTTTATACGTATGCAAAAGAATACATTTTTAACTATCCTGAACATAATTCTTTCAGAAATGTTGCTATATTTGGTAATTCATATTTACTGATAATGCAATGAGTGTCTGTTGTTATGCGTACCATCTGCTGAAAATTGAAAAAATTCACCTAAAATGTCACTGAAACACTGATCTCCTTCTGTTTGGATTTTCATGGTGGTTTCATGCCCTAGCAGCAGAGCATAGATAATTACTCATACCGCCACTTAGCGTTTTTTTTTTCTCCTGAATATTTGTTGACAGAATTTTCTGATTACATACTAAGTTTTGCAGAACAGTAAGTGCATCTTTTCCCCTTCAGAAGTGTATGAATTGCTTAAGAATGCAGTTAGTGCAAGAAAGCTGAATGCTGAACATAGACTTTCATGTACTCTTTGTGGCAATATGTTGAGGTCTATTACTGTATAGCCTGTATAAACCAAACCTTTCTTGAGGTCATCATTCAACTTGATGTTCTGAAAAATTGGGTGGATCTGTTCATTTAAAAAAATAAATAGGAGCAGAGGAGGGAAGAACTAAGTGTTGTCTATGGGAGAAAAGGGAATATGGACACTTAATTTGTTGTTATCATCCAGAACGTAGGATGGTTACTCCTGATAGTAACAAAAATTTCATGTTGCTATGTGTTATATGTTAGCTATTTTTTAAATACATTTCCTGTTTGTTGATTTTTTTTTTCTTGCTGAAGAGAGAAAATTTGATGTGTCTGCTGAGTGAATGTTCTTTCTGTTGCAGAGTTCACTTCAGTGCCTTTTCTTTTAAAAATAAACTTTTATTTAAAAATAAACTTTAAATTTACATAGTTGGATGTTGGTACTGCTTATTGTGAACAGACTTTTACTGGTAGAATTTAGTATTTCTGTTTTGCTTTTGTGATGTGGTATGAGTGGCTTAAATATGTAATTCTGAAGAACTTTTAAAATTTATGACTTCTTTTGTGTTGAGATCAAAGTGACAACTTGCATGAGAGAATGTTTGCATCACAAGCCCAAACCTGACAAGAAGAGTTTTACAGAGTTATTTTTGTGCTATAGAGAATGAACACAATTGTGAATAACCTATGCAATACCCTTAAAGGGAACAGATGAGCTAACAAATTGTCTGTAGGATGATCATGCCCCAGGTTTACACTATCCTAGTTTTATGGGAATGTAATTGGTATGCAGTTTGTTTAGAAACTAAATGAGTGCTTTGTCTTCAGAGTTGAAGAAAAGCAATGAATTACCAAGAAGTTCAGATGCCTGAGTCCAGGCTAACTGTCGTGTTGCAGTTAGCAGTCTCAGCTCCAAGTATGTAAATTCATCTCCTTATTCATCCATCTGTTTTGCATTTCTTGATTTTTCTGAAGAATCGGCAATTTTCGCATCATTTGATTATCACATGTTTTTTGTCTCACTCAGAATGTAGTTTATCCTAACCTTATCTATCAAAAATAAGCCGTGTTCAAAGCTCAGCTGATCTTGTCACAACTTATTTTTTCAGCAGAGGAAAAAGAAAATAAATTCAATTGAAGTTTTTATTATTTTATATCCATGTGTTTTTCAAGATTTCTGAATCATTTACTATACACTTAATACCTTCAATTCATTATAAATTGGTAAATTGCTTGATCTGATTTGCAGGACTGTGCAAAAATAACCATTATTTGACTTCCAATGTTTGCTTAGTGAAAATCAACTGATTTGTTATCATTTATTAATTTACTTATGATGTTAAAGACTGGTCAGGGAAGTGTCAGTGGGAAGTTTTGGTTCTGAAAATAAAAAGCCTCAGACATTAATGTGCATTTCCACACCATCTAGTTTTATGTACCAAAGTTAGAAACATATTTTCTTTGTGCCCCATATGCGTTCAGTGGAGACACAGGCATACCCTTCTCAGGAAAATAAGTGATTTGCATGTGTTCTGTTTTGTTTTGGTTTTAACTGGCATTATGGCAGCTTTATTTTAACAAATCGTCAGTCATTTTTTGATTTGACTGTTCTCACACTAGGAAAAACAGAATGTGTTATGTAAAAGGTTTTGTACAGAACTTGAAGGTAGAGTATTTGCTTATGAAAGATGTATTTGTAGTCAAGTGGCACACTTCAAAATATCCAGCAATGAGCTAAATAACAGTAATAGTTGGGGATCTTCTCGTTAATATTTTAAATGGTATATGAAAAGGTTAATTTATAAAATGTTCTTTACTTAAGTAGTTATATAACATTTAAAAAATATTTAAGTATAGCCATACCCTTACAATTAGTTATATGCAGTTTTACTCATAAGTGATAGACTACAGTAACATCTTATAACATACTTTCCTAAAATGTAATGCTACTCTGACCCCTTTAAAGGCACTTCAATAGGGCTAAGAGTTTGTATGAAGCATCTGACAGCAGTGAGGGGTTATCACTGTGCATATCTCACAGAATAACCTTGAATCTTGATTTTCCTTCTTATTCATAATTCAGAAATTAATATGGCTATTGACTCAGTCTAATATATGCTATATGTATGTTGCCATGAAAAAACCCTGTGAACATCTTCAGGCTAACAAAGATTACTCTTATGGAGGATTACATTGCAAGAGGAGCTGTTATTTTAATCAATAAGCATAACTCATGAAGAAAATTATCAGCAAATATATTGAATTATTCTGTAATAGATGCTTAAAAAAATGCTCATGTCACAAAGTCAGTCCTGGATTAAGATTCTTGAAAAATGTGCATTAGTGGTAATTTCTTTTTTATATGTACTTTTCACACCTCATTTGATAGCAATTTTTGAAATTAGACCCTAAAGGAGCTCTAAGAACATATAACTTTGAAACTTAATCTTTTACTAAATGACAGTCTCCTCCCCTCCCCTCCCCCCAAATCCTTTTCCTTCTTAGTTGTTCTGGAATTTGAAGAATCCATTTATATATTCAGATAAAGCTTTATTAGAAGTTTGCTGGAATCCTATAGACAGTTCAAACAATGCTTTTTCTTCCAAATATCAGATATACTATATATTGCAATTTTAAATATTACTTTTAGCTTTTTATGGGGAAATTGTGATTTTTCTTTATGGCTATGTTATGGTGGGGTTTTTTTTTTTGTTTTTTACTTTTGTGTTTTTTAATATATCTGGAAAATCGTGCGGTCTGTTTTCAACTGATACAAGTGTAGGTAAGTAGAAACTGCAAAAATCAATACTTAAAATACTCAAGATCAAAACTGTGTGATAAGGCAAAAGAAACAAGTTTTAAGAAAGGAATTTAACAAACAAAGCAAGAGATCATTTGATGTGTTAACAGCAGAAGACAGCTGTTGCCAGCAAAGTGTGCAGTACAGAGAGGCATAAAATCTGGCCCAAGAAATGGGAGGCAAAATACGGATGAAAGAGTGTAGTTCATTTTTCAAGAAAGGAAGCACTGTGGTTTTGTACTGATTCCAGCAACTTTTCCATGCATTGGATGTGTGCGTTGAAGTTAAAATTTCAGCTCAAACTTAAACAGTCATTTTATATTACTGAAAAAGAAAATGCTTTCTTGGACTTCTGTATCTTCTTTCTCCCGTGATTCCTGGCCTCATGCTACTCCTGCATCTTTCCTTGCGCAGGCTCTACTGCTCATTCTTAATAGCCCACTGAGAGTTACACACTATTTTTTTATTGGAAAACTTCTCCAAGGATTGATTGAAATACCTTAGCAGAGGAGTGAGATGGATAGGGCAAAATTTTCTGTCCTTAAGTAGGAATAGATGGAGGTAACCTGTTTGTAGATAGCAAAGTGATGGAGCTGATGCAACTGCTTCCTAAATATACATGAGCAGAACAAGAGGCAGCCAAAGCTTATGTGAATTCACTCTTGCTCTTTACCGTCATCCGCATAATTGTTCTTGGAAGTTATGCATGCTGTAGTAAAAATACATAAGTACTCTGATTAAGATCTTCCGATCCTAATCCCACACTTGCTAATTTCACATCTGTGTATAAATTCCTCTTTCTCTAAAAAGTTCAGAATGAGTTGTTCAATAATTCCTTTCAAGAACACTGAATTCTTACTAGTGTTCAATGCCAGTGTACTTTTGAATCTGACTAAAAATAAGTATTCACTTCAAGACCATTATACATGTTTCTTAACTGTTATTTTTAACACATTGAATTGCAATTGAAATTCATTGAAAAACCCTTTCATGAAGTACAAAATAACCCTACTCAAGTACTGATAATTTTAAAGGTAAATTTGTTTTTGAAGTATATTAAATGTTGAATTTACAGCTTTGTTCTATAGCTGTGAAATCCCTTGAAGTTTCAATGTAAAAGTAAGCCTAGCTGATAATGTGCGGTGCTGATACAAGCTCTTGAGAATATGTGGGTCCAAAATAAAAAGCACTGAGTGTGTACATATTCTCATTTTACACTTGCTAAGTCCTCGTCTGTCTTATGAGAGGGAAATAAAATAGCAGAAGCATCAGCAGATTTTTATGGCAAAACTTCGAATAGAGGCTGAAATTCTCGATGATTTATGCTCCCTTCTTTGCTGTCCCATTTTAAATACCTAAAAAATGCTCATATCCATCTCTCTCTCTCTGATGCCATCCTAACCTGTTGCTGGAATTTTTTTTTTTTGTGCCTTTCATTGTTTGCACTGTAGACTTTGCTTTTTTCTATGAATCTGCCAGTTGGCCATGTTTTTTGCCGTTGTGAGTGTTGATGGAATTTTGCTTGCACGTTGGATACCTAGGTAGCCAAATACTAGAAAACTCAGTCCCTAATTCCAGAGTATTTAACAAATAAAGTTTAATAAGCTGAAGGAATGAGATAATCAAATATACAATTTTTTTAAATGAAATCAATAATAGAAAGTTTCTACTGTTAATAGAACAAAAATACTCTGAGGACGTGACAAGTATCAGAGGTTGTGGCTGACTTTATAAAATGTAATCAGATCTTATATGTATAGGTAGATAGGAAATTGTATAATTAGAATGTGTCACAAGCAGCTGATTTGAAAGCAAGCACCTAATAATACTTCAAGATGTGACTTAAGTCTCGGTAGGATAGTAATATGTAGATGGGTGAAATTTTTAGGTGGAACAACATAAGACACAAAGATGAATGCACTAGAGAACTTCAGTTTTGCCTACAAAGGTTAGATGCTGTTCCAGCATAGTGAAGACAGTTTTGAATATGAGCTGGAGAGATTTTACAGTGAATTGAGATAAAGGAGATGGACACAAAAAAATTTGCAAGATGGAAATAGAATAAAATAGCAATTGAAAAGAAAGAAAGAAAAAGAAAGAAACATTAGCAGCGGTGGATGAGGTTAAGTGATTGAGAAATGATGGAAGATAACAGACAAAAATTACTTGTAACACAACAAGCAATGGTCAATAAAGATATAGTTTGACAATATTGTCAACGGTTTACGGGCGTTTGGCCCGGTTCCGTGACAAATGGGATGGGGGACCCACAGTCCCATGCCCCAGGAAAGGGAAAAGGAAAAAAAAGGGTAAGGAGATGGGCCTGAGAGCAAAAACAGTGGCAACAATCTGAGGAGAAACAAACTTATTTACTAAATAAGATATTGGAATGCAAAACAACACACTATAATACAATATAATTACAATTTAAGCTAATAAATCCAATAAAATGAGAGAGAATGTCCAAAAATCAAGGTAGGCCTTACTCTACTACCGACGATAAGACGGCTGGGGAGCGAGATGCTGCCAGGACGAGAGACGGGTAGAAAGAGAGCAAGGTCTTGTGATCTGCGAGTTTTTATCTTTCCCTCTGACTGGAAGTGCTAACAGAGGAGCAAAGTACCTTGGGTAATGTAGTAGTCCTTCTCTTCTGAGAACCAGGTACATAACGCTAGATGATGCTATGATGTGGAATACCAATAACCAAAAATCATAAAACCATGACAAATATTAATTTTGAAAATGTTTGAAATGTCTGATCAGGATCAAAGAAACAGGTAAAATGCAAGAAACAGATGTCATATTATCATCTGACATAAAGATGGCAGACTTCAACAGATCTGTCAGTAACTATGGGGAGCTCTGCACATAGAGAAGGAGAGAATAAAAAAGTATCCTGTTGCTAGCTCTTTCTTTTAATTTGCTGCGGTGCTTGTTTTCATTATTTTTTTCAGTGTCTAAAGAAAGAGAATGTGATTTCACACTTTGTTCTTTCTATTGTAATAAAAATACATGAACCGGATGGAGTACACACATCTGAAGATTTTCATTCTGTGTATAAAGACAACTAAATCAAATGGTCATGTTTAAGACCAATTCTAGTTTTAATTTGTTTTTGCTGAGTTCAATGGATAAACAGCATAGTTTTTGAAGTTTGTTGGAGATTTGCTGCTGTAGATATTTTTGTGGTATATTTGCCTTCAGAAAGAGACAGTTTGCTACAGGTGAGATGCAATGCACTAAACAATTTGATTTCCAATCTTTTTGAGTTTTGGAAGATCTGAAAGCTAAGAAAGTTACAAAGGAAAGATTAATGTCTGATTCACTGCAGTCTCTTGAAAACACTAGTATGCATTGCTAGTTTTTGGTTCTACGTTTGGCATTTAGTCTTCCAGTTTTGGTGAAATCCAATTTTCATTTTATGCTTGAAGAGTAAGCTCTTTTATTTTAGATTGAAGATTTTGGAAATAATCATAAAAGAACTTGCAGTATTGACATCACTTCATGCTTCTAACCTCTCTTTTTAAATCTTGATGCTAGTATAGTTTGCCTTGTCAATGATGGGAGATAACTACTGCAGAATGTGTGGATTTTTTGTTAGATCTCTGCTTTCCTATATCTTTCTTTTGGGTAGTTAATGTCCCTGAACATCTTTGCATTAGTGCTGAAAAATATAGAAGAGATGCACTGGTAAAAGTAAGTTTTATGGCAAAATTCCATAGTTCTCAGCCTGTGGCTACACTGAAACTAAAATGATTTGATTATGCCCTATTTGATTGTGTTGAAATTCTGTTTCTTACAGATATTGCTGACTTTCATTAGTAGGGGAATCACTAGCTATTTTTCCTAACCTGGAAACATAGCCATTCTTGAAATGTGGCAGTGACCACAGACATGTCTTTTAAATAGCTGATCTTACTATGAGGGTTATTGCGTAGAACTGTTAGTTTCAAAATGCGTGTTCATGAGCATTTAAGCTGATTCAGAGTGAGGTGTTGTTTCTTGAGGAAGACTTTTTTTTTTTCACAAAGAAACACAGGGTATACATTTTTCTTTCAGCCTCTTATAATGAAATATTTTTTCTGCTCTAATTTGCTTGTTCATCATTATATGCATGTTGCACTCCATTACAGTTGCTTGATGTTAACAGTTGATAAATTCATAACTATTAAATATTCTTAGTCTGTGTTTCTCTCAGTACTTTTCCCAGAAATGACTTTCCCACCACGTTCCCAGTAAACCTGGTGTCGATTAGAGTTTAGTTTTAGGATATTTAATAAATACATGAAAAATTGTAGCTATTTCCCTAAGAAACTATTTGATAAACTCCTGTTCAAGCATGAATATATTTATATCTATAAATATATATTTACCATCAGTGTATAATTTTTCCAATTCCATTTCTCTTTGTTATAAATTCTGATTTAGTCGATACATTGGAGGGAAGGGAAGCCATCCAGAGGGACCTGGACAGGCTGGAGAAGTGGGCCCACAAGAACCTAATGAGGTTCAACAAGGCCAAGTGCAGGGTTCTCCACTTGGGCCGGGGCAATCCCAGGTATTTATACAAAGTAGGGGAAGAACTCCTCGAGAGCAGCC